>NC_090809.1:31265133-31610133 GCF_036512215.1 Solanum lycopersicum
AAGTCCACAATGTCACGCTTCATTCTACTCCACCAAAAGTGTTGCCTTAGGTCACGGTACATCTTGGTTGCACCCGGATGTATAGAATACCTTGAACTATGAGCCTCTGTCAGAATAGTGTTGATCAAATCATCAACACGGGGCACACATACCCTTCCCTTGATTCTCAAAACACCTTCCTCATCGATTTGTGCTTCCTTAGCCTCCCCTCGCAATACTTTATCTTGGATTCGCCTTAGTTTCTCATCATCAAACTGTTTTCCCTTAATTTTGTCAAGAAAAAAAGATCTTGACTCCACACTAGCCAACAATCCTCCCTTCTCATTTACTTCTAATCTCATCAAGTCATTAGCTAGAGTCTGAACCTCTCTAGCCAATGGGCGTCTAGAAGCTTGCAAGTGAGCTAGACTTCCCATGCTTCCCGCCTTTCTACTTAAAGCATCCGCTACAACATTCACTTTTCCCGAATGATACAAGATAGTGATATCGTAGTCCTTCAGTAGCTCCATGCATCTCCGTTGCCTCAAGTTCAAATCCTTCTGAGTAAAGACATACTGAAGGCTACGATGATCCGTGTAGACCTCACACTTAACCCCATATAAATAGTGTCTCCATTGCTTTAATGCAAACACTACCGCAACCAATTCCAAATCATGAGTTGGATAGTTACGTTCATGCACCTTTAATTGCCTTGAAGCATAAGCAATCACACTCTTCTCTTGCATTAGTACTGCACCCAAACCAGAATAGGATGCATCACAATAAACAATGAAGTTCTTACCCTCTACTGGCAAGGTAAGGATAGGTGCGGTAGTCAACAAAGTCTTGAGCTTCTGAAAGCTTTCCTCACATTCGTCCGACCATACAAATGGAACATTCTGCTTAGTCAAGTTCGTCAATTGGGAAGCAATAGAAGAGAATCCCTTGACAAATCGACGGTAGTAGCTAGCTAACCCAACAAAGCTCCTTATTTCTGACACATTAGTAGGCCTTACCCAATTCTTCACTGTCTCAATCTTAGAAGGATCCACCATCACTCCATCCTTAGAAACCACGTGCCCCAAGAAGGACACTGCATCTAGCCAAAACTCACACTTAGAGAACTTGGCATAAAGCTTTTCTCCCTCAACATTTCCAATAGCATTCTCAAATGCTCTTCATGTTCCTTCTTGCTCTTTGAGTATACCAATATATCATCAATAAATACGATCACGAAGAGGTCCAAATATGGCTTAAAAATCCCGTTCATCAAGCTCATGAACGCAGCAGGGGCATTCGTAAGACCAAAAGACATCACTACAAATTCGTAATGCCCATACCTCGTTCGAAAAGCAGTCTTTGGAACATCCGTTGCCTGTATTTTCAATTGATGATAACCGAATCTCAAGTCAATCTTAGAGAAGACACAAGCACCTTGTAACTAATCGAACAAGTCATCAATGCGGGGAAGAGAATACTTGTTCTTTATGGTTACCTTGTTTAGTTGTCTGTAGTCTATACACATTCAAAAACTCCCATCCTTCTTCTTCACAAACAAAACCGGAGCACCCCAAGGAGATGCACTTGGTCTAATAAAGCCTTTGTTTAACAACTCTTGAAGTTGGGCTTTTAACTCTCTTAACTCCGCGGGAGCCATTCTGTAAGGGGGTATAGAAATGGGGCGAGTACCCGGTTCAAGATCAATACAGAAATCAATATCCCTATCTGGTGGCATACCAGGAAGATCTGCAGGGAACACATCCAGAAACTCACGGACCACCGAAACCGACTTAATCAAAGGTACTTGGGTAGTGTCATCCTTGAGATGTGCCAAGAAAGCTAAACACCCTTTACTAACCATTTTCTTAGCACCAAGAAGGGAGATGATACGCACCGGATTGGAAGTGTAGTCACCCTCCCAAACTAACGGATCTGTCCCAGGCTTGGCTAACGTCACCGTTTTAGCATTACAATCCAAAATCGCAAATTGCGGAGAAAGCCAAGTCATACCCAGAATTACATCAAAATCATCCATTTCTAAGATAACCAAATCTACATAAGTGTTGCTCCCCACAAAGTTCACCAAACAAGACCTATATACCTTTTCAACTACTACAGACTCACCCACCGAGTAGAAACACGAATAGGCATATCAAGTAATTCACAATGTAAATTTAGACCATTAGCAAATGAGGAAGATAAATAAGAAAATGTGGATCCAGGATCAAACAATACAGAAGCCATGCAATCACAAACCAGAAGATTACCTGTGATGACAACAACAGATGCCTCCGCTTCAGACCGCCCAGGGAAAGCGTAGCAATGGGCCCTCTCACCCGTCTATCCATTGCCCCTACCATGTTGTGATGTAGTGGCTCCAGGTTGCCCATCACCTCGGCCGTTCTGGTGACCACCATTACCTCGACCACCACGTCCTCCAAAATAACGGCCTCTGCCATGACCACCTCTACCTCTAACATTTGGAGGTGTGTAACTCTTTTTTGGACAATATCTCTTAATATGTCCAATCTCCCCACATCCATAGCACTCTCTGGGTTCATGCATAGGTCTCTCAGAGAAGTGTTGACCAGTCGGAGGTGGACCCCCAACTACAGTCTGTAGTGAAGACTGAATGGGTCGAACTGAGTAACCTCCGGAACCTTGTCCTCTAGAGTAAGAACCATTAAACTCACCTCCCTTTCAAAACCTTTTTGATGTTGATGTCATGGTGAAGTCATCTGGCTTCACTCCTTCCACCTCTATCACGAAGTCTACCACCTCTTGGAAGGATTTTGCCGTAGCCGCTACCTGTAAGGCTGAAATCCGCAACTCTGACCTCAACCCCTTCACAAAACGGCGAATCCGCTCTTGTGGACTGAAACATAGTTGGGTGGCATACCGGGATAATGCACGAAACTTAGCTTCATATGCATTGACCGACATCCTACCTTGCTCTAGGCACAAGAACTCATCCCTTTTCCTATCCCTCAAAGTTCGGGGGATATACTTCTCCATAAACAAGCTAGAGAATGAGGCCCAAGTCATAGGTGGTGCCTCTGTTGGTTGACACTCAATATGTGACCGCCACCACATTTTGGCGTTCCCTTGAAATTGATAAGTCACAAACTCCACACCAAACCGTTCTTCTATACCCATCTTGTGTAGTAGCTCGTGACAGTCAACCAGAAAATCATAAGCATCCTCTGATTCAGCACCCTTGAAGACCGGAGGTTTCGATTTCAAGAACTTACTGAAAAGTTCATACTGATCATTTGTCATTATAGGCCCAGTAGTCAGACGTGGAAATGTGCCTATGTCCAATGAGGCATCCATACGAGGAGCCATAGTGGCTGCATGTTGTACTTCTGAAACCGGAGGTGTTGGCGCAGAAAACACTGGAGGTGCCTGACCTTGATCAGACAACCCACTGAGATAGGCGAGAACCTGATTGATCATCTCTGGGGTAGGTTGGGGTGGGAATCCCTCATTCTGCACTTGTTCAGTTTCCCCATCCTCCCCTTCTCTTATTACTTCCTCAGTCGGTGAAGGAGTCACTGCCCTAGTATCAGATGGGTTAGGTGCTCGTCCTCTTCCCCTAGAGGACGTCCTCCCACGACCTCTACCACGGCCTCTTGCCGCTGCTCTTCCTCGAGCTACAGCCCCAGTGGCTGGCTCAGACGCACCCTGTCCCGCCGGTGCTGGTGTTGGTGTTGGCGTAGTCGTTGCTCTAGTTCTAGCCATCTGCGAAAGAGAGTGAAGATGGTCAGATACCAATTTGTATCACCTAGATACCAATTGGATTCAAGTAGTAGCACGAAAGAAAGAAAGAAAGAATGGAATTTTCCTAAAGTCTTATAGCATCTCAAAGAAAAGTGAAGGCGTCCCCCTACCGTTCCTTAAGACTCTACTAGACTCGTTCTTGTGTGATGAGACCAACGAACCTAATGCTCTGATACCAAGTTTGTCACGACCCAAACCGGGTTGCGACTGGCATTCACACTTACCCTCCTATGTGAGCGAACCAACCAATCTAACCTTAACATTTCAATATAATATCAACAGAAAGTAATGCAGAAGACTTAAACTCATTAAATAAGACCAATTCATTAACTTCTAAAATTCAACATCTATTATTCCCCAAAATCTGGAAGTCATCACCACAAGAACATCTACGATCAAATGACTAAACTAAGAGTATTCTAAAAGCTAAAAATACATAAGAAGCTAGTACATGCCGGAAGTTCAAGGCATCAAGACTTGAAGAAGAAGATCTAGTCCAAGCTAGAAGCATTAGCTCACCCTGAATTTCTGGTGTAGTAAGACTGGATTGAACTACTGTTGAGTCGAAGGCGACGACACGTTTGCTACGCTCCACAAATAAATAAGAAGAAAACATAAAAGTAGGGGTCAGTACAAAAAACGGGTACTGAGTAGATATCATCGGCCAACTCAAAATAGAAAACAGTATATATCAGATAATATCATAAAATCAACTAATATCCTTAGCATGCAGCATTTACAGTTACCATAACCCTTGGTTACAACACCAAGCACATCAATGAGGACTCACGCCTCCTCATCATACTCATTTGGAAATTTGGTTCATTAGATTTAAATATATTATCATCTTTCAAGACTCATTATCTTTATTCCCCTCGTGTCGGTACGTGACACTCCGCTCCTCAATATACTATCCTGGTGTCGGAACGTGACACCCGATCCATATTCTATCCTGGTACCGGAACGTGGCACCCGATCCATATACTATCCTGGTGTCGGAACGTGACACCCGATCCATATTCTATCCTGGTACCGGAACGTGGCACCCGATCCATATACTATCCTGGTGTCGGAACGTGACACTCCGATCCTCATATACTATCCTGGTACCGGAACGTGGCACCCGATCCATATACTATCCTGGTGTCGAAACGTGACACCCGATCCATATATTCTATCCTGGTACCGGAACGTGACACCCGATCCCCTAATCTCACCACCTTCGTTCATCAAGCCTTCTTTTATACCAAGGCATCATCATTAACAAAGTAGATTAGGGTTTCTTTTCAAGATTTGGGATTCAATAGCTTCATCATGCTTATTTATTCACAATTACATAATCACATCATTCATGCAAGCATACAATTAAGCATATAGAAGGTTTACAATACTACTAACACATATCATTCGCTATTAAGAGTTTACTACGAATAGCATGAAAACCATAACCTACCTCCACCGAAGAATTGCGATCAACAAGCTATCTTCTCAAAATCCTTGCTATCCCCTTCGTTTCTCTCTCTCTCTACTCGTTCTCTTTCTTTTTCTGTCTCTCTTTGTCCTTTATTGTTTTTCTTATTCCAACCCTCTTTCTTTTACCCTAAATAGTATATAATTAAGAATAAAAGATGGCAATAATGCCCCACTAATTAACTTAAGGTTACCTCTTTTACCCCCCAAGTAGTTAGACTTATTAACATTAACCCACTAACTTTATAATTAAGGCAAGAATAGTAAGAAACGTCCCTTAAAACGTATCAAGAAATCCAACCCGGACTGGGATTGCGCAACCTGTGACGGGCCATCGTGCCTACGACGGTCCGTCTTGCAGGTCGTCGCAAAGTTCAGAGACCCAAATTTCCACCAAGGGTCTGTAACGGTTCGTCACACCTGTGACGGTCCGTCCTGCCATTTCGTTATGAAGTTCAGAGAGTCGATTTTCGGTACCCAATTTTCAGTTTTTCTAAGTGTTTTGAAACGAGACCCTGCGACGGTCCGTCGTGCCCATGACGGTTCATCATGGGGTTCGTCGCCTCAGCCTGTTTTTCCAGAAATAAAATCTGCTGCACAAAACGACTAAATAGGTCGTTACACATTCACACACCAAAATCACAATTACAAGTATATCATCAAGATCATATATTTACATCACGATTTCATGGCTACATCATTCATCTATCTCAGTTACAAAATGTGTGATCAATATTGCAACATTCATATACATACAAGTTTCATAATGAAGTAAGAACATTTATATATCACATAATCATGAAATCACAACTATCGGTACCTCAAACATAAGCTTGAGCCCTAAGAGACTTGATGCTTCCCTTTCCAGATTTGTTCCGCTTGTTAATGGTCTAAAAACAATCGATAATACAGGGGAATCAATAGAAAATCACTACTTACCTGGATTGCCAACAATTCAATTAACCATACATCAAGCCCATGATCCAAAATAGTCAATTGAGGGTTAAATTACATCATACAATCAATCAAGAAACCCTTTATCGTCAATATTAACCCATTTTATTACGTTTTGTGATCAAAAAGTGAATTTGGGGAGTGAAAAACTTACCTTTAGCGTCAAGAATGATGGACAACGAGTTTGAACATCCCATGGATCATTCTTTAGCTCTAAAAGTAGACAAGTGCCAAATAAAGTTGTTTAGAGATTTAATTTACAATCTAAATCACGTTCATCCTGTTGTAGTGGCACCCATCTCGTTGTAGCGACGTCACTGCACTTTAGAACCAGCGATCCCTCGTTGAAAACTATGATTAATAAGTCCTTTCTTGTCCGCCACAATGGCGCCTATCCCGATGTAACGTCGTCGCTGCAACGACACACGCCCGCTACAACAGCACAAATCGGGACAAAACCTTTTTAGTGGAATTTCAATTCCCCCTTTTTACAAAACACTCTCACCCCACTATGCTCAGGAATGTCCTTAACGCCTAAGATCGATTCTCAAAGATCTAATTATCCAAATTCAGTTCCGTAAAGTCGTACGGATTCCTTAGCGAGTTATGTATCCATTCATGCTATTGAATTCATATTAAATCCATTCGATTTCTACCAGTTTCTCTTATACCTTGATGACTCCAATTTCCTCCAAATCTTGAAAAAGTTGGGAAAATCTTTATACTATGAAAAAGGTTTTCCAACCTCAATTTTTCCTTCGCTAAAAAACCAAAGGGATGTTTCAAATCAAATGTGAAACTAAGACTTGATGAACTACCTGAATGATTATATGACTAACATTTATTGGTATGTATGTAATATTGTGTAAACAATAAATTTTGTTGTACCAGACTCTGAATGATGTCACATAAGGCGATGTATTGAATGGACATGGACCCTTTTTCCTAGGAATTGGTAATGGTGTGTTGCTCGTCTACAACTAACCAAGTAGGTAACACCATGCTTCTTTCTGGGTTAAGGTTTGATTGATCATCATGTACTATCTAAGAGTTGCTACACATATGAAAACTTCTTGAACAACTAATTATTGGTATCTTATGATCCTTATTTTTTTTGTAGTTTTTTAAAAAAAATTCCATCTTTTTCAGTTTGATTGTATATAACAACCAACAAATCCTAGTGAAAACTACGTACAAATGATGAATAGTTGAAGTCTGTATCATTCATGAATTGAGATCCCTTTTTGTTAACTTCAAGTGTAATATCTTGACAATTCTCCTTCTAAATATATAATGGATGTAATATAAACAAATATTTATATATTAGTTAAAAAAATAGTTGTTGACAAATTCAAACCTTAGAAATGTTTTGAACCTCTGAAATGTTTGGAAATTCTAAAGTGTTCTTAACCTTAAAAGTGATTGGAACCTCAAAATTGTTGTGAACCTGCAACAAATATCACTTGGTGTATTATAATTATTATGTCTACATAATTATACAATTTGTTCTGATATTAAATTACGCAACTGAGAATTATACATGTCGGATAGTTAGTTTATTGTATATGTATACAAACCATATCTGTAAACATATATGTATATGCATGTTATTTATTTGAAGAAATTCAAATTGTATATGTATGTTTAGGATTATTTGTATATAGCAAGTCGTAATGTTGTTTACAACACAAAATGAATAAATTAACTGTGGCTCGGGAGTGTTTAATTGTTGACCTAAAGGGATAAATCCCGAGTGTCTAGCTAGAGACTGTAAATGTGACTGGTGAATACTAACTTCTAGAGAAAATGATGGGACAGTTACTCGAACAACCTTATGTATAATATTTATGAAGATGTACATTATATACGAAGGCCATAAACATTCGAATGGTCAACAAAATAAAGAAGTAAAATACCTCTTTATCATTTAGATAATTATAAACAGATTGATAGTTCAATTCAGCAGGTGAAATATTAACTGTATATTTATTTTTATGTATAAAATTTATATACTGATCTGTAGCAATCCTCAAAATGAACTATGTTAATGTAGAGCCTATTATGAGTTTTATGAGTGAAGAAGTGTTAAAAATGTTGAATAATATCTTTAGAAGTCATTTTGAAGAGTTTGGAAGTCAAACGTCGAAGAACGATCAAGACTTTCAAAAATTAGTCTTTTGGGTGTGCTAGTGTATCCTTGTTTATTGTGCATGTTTTAAGGTGTTGTTTTGAGTCTAAAATCCGTGGGGATAAACCTAACACCTATAGGGATATATTTAGGATTAAAACATACGGGCATGACTCCCCAAAGACCAACCAAAGGTCCCTTGAGGAGGATCCAAAACTTGGCCAAGGGGCTACCAAGGCAGCGTTCAGGCAGCCCATATTTAAAGGGTAAGGTGCGTCACAACCTATTCATGAAGGGATTGCCCTGCGACATGGACTCAACATGAATCATTTTGCCTCAAAATTTTCCAGAACCAAGATGTGGAGGCGACGTGCAACCATGTCTTATATTTGGTCACACCGTCTTTGTCAAATTAGACTTGGTTAAAAAGTTCAATAAGTGTAGGGGTATTTTTGGTACCTTAATAATTATTTAAAAATGGTTATTTTTTTACTTAAACCCTAAATTCACCAATCAAAACAAAACGCTCAACCCAAAACAAAATCTCTCCATTCCTTCTCTCCAAAACCTCCATTGTTGAAGCTATCAAGCTCCAAGGAAGAAGACCAAATTCTCTATGTTTTCAACCCAATTTCGTTGGATTTCTACCAATAAGGTATGGTGATTACATCGTTGTTTCTTTTATCATTCAAGGAGCCAATTTCAAAGGCTTTCAAAGATTTTCAAAAACTTTGAAATCATATTTTGAATTCTAATCATGGGTTCTTGCATGAAAAAGTTTAAATTGTTGTTTTATGAATTGATCAATTTTAATTGAAAGTTTTAAGATAAATAACTCCATGAACACATGTATTCCTTGAATTCCAAATTTTGGCTCTAAAGTGGGTGAACTGGTCATGGCTTAATCTTGTTGAATTCATGTGTAGATTGTATTGGGCTATTGAATTGGGTATTGATAATTATAGAATTATTCATAGATTGCCTTATAATTTTGATATCTATATTGATTATTGATGGATCATTGATATGGATGAATTGTTGGCCTAGTTTATGTATATTGCTATTGTAAAGACCTCTTGTTATGTGAGTTTGTCAGAAAGGATAAGGAATGGTGATTATGACTATTGGAAGGTGGTGAGTTGATCTAATTCCTTTCTTTAGCGTAAACATGATATTGAATTGTCATTGATTGGTATAATCAACTTATCATGGCAATGTTTAGTTGTTATATTTGTTATCAACATGGCCTTGTCAGTATTATTATGTGAATTATGGTATGACCGTGATATTATATATGTGAAGGTGTAACGTGAAGGTGCTCATGTGTTGTTTATGTAATCTTATATGGATTCTATAATGATATGATTGAATATGCTTCTTATATATTTTTTGATATATGATGAAGGACTAGGAAGATCCTCTATACAATAATGTTGTATCTTGTTTTTGTAGACTAGTTGTCCCTACTTGGTACTTGTATTGTATTGAATGAGTATATGAATGAAAGTATAGGATCGTGTACCTAGAGTAGGTGCCCTTCCGTAAATTACTAATTGAGGTATTTTAGAGTATGTCTTTAACCGGTAGACCTAAGCATGAGTGAATGCAAAGCCTTGAATAAGAAAAGAATGTTAAGAATATGAAATCATGAATATGAAAATAAGGTTATAAGAATCCTTAAAGTGAAAGACCGTAATGGTGTCCTTCTTGAGTGGAATGATGAACTGGAACGACATGAAACCATCGCTAAAGAAGTCATAAGAGTTATGCTAATAGTCGTTGGTTGGCAGCCCTAGTGGACCCATCCTTGGAAGAAAGAGTATTATGAGGTTGTAGGGAATAGTGATGGTTCCTTCTCTAATACACATGTAATGATCTACTCTATGAGAACAAAGACAAACCACCAAGTGAATATGCTTGTGGTAGTATCTCTACTTTAGATAAGACTAGAATACAAAGAAGTGCTTGATATTCTTTAAACATGTGCCAATATGGGATGATTACTAGTTCTACCTTTGGCAAGTGGAACACCTTCCACGGTGTGGGGTCTCATGACACCGGATTCCATACTTAGATAGTGTGGTCTATGTTACTCATTGCTTATTCTCATCATATGGGATGTACACTCTAGTTATTAGATATGTTCTACAACGCTGGGTAGTGGAATGAGACACTATCTACACATTACACGAGTAGGCTTTGAAGATTCTAGGTGAGTTACTTTAGTACTCCAAGACCATAATGTGAAGTCCTCTAATTGATTACTTTTCTCTTAAATGACTTTAATAAATAATGTTGACTTAGTAAAGGATGTTTAATTGAAAGGTTCTTATCTAGGGTAGCTTCGAGGATCACTTAGGTGTGGTTGAAGATGGTGTATGGGCAGTCTCTTCTTGTTTTACTCAAGTGAATCTTAGAGTAACTTTAGGTAGAGGGTCTAAAGTGATGAAAATATTACTTTTAGAATATGAATTATGTCTTATATTGACTTGAAGATGATTCTTATACTCTTTTTATGAGGTTTTCATCCAAAGAGCATGAAAAGTATGTTTTAAAGTAAATGTCTGTTTTTGCATGTTAACCATACTTAGTGCATTAAATGTGCTAATTCCATATGTTTCTCTCTTTCTACATGTTTAGGTAGCAAGTGAGGATTCTCTTAGAAGTTGAAGCTTGGGAAATAACATTATCTCAGGATTGGTATGTCGTCATATGTTTGAGGACATGACTAATATTTTAGTTTCCTTTTCTAAAAGACTTTTTAATAGACTATAGTTTTCTTTTAAAAATTGATGTAAGGGTTGTGAATCTATGATATTTTATATTTCTAAGATGGATATAAAAAGACTTAGTTCTTTCTTATATTCTAAAAAGATTTAGACTATTATTGTGAAAAGTTTTAATTCCGAACTTCTTTTCATATATATATATGTGATGAATGATGTCTAAGGTCTTGTATAAGACCTCCTAGAGAACGAATACGCCATGTAACTTCTAGGATATACTCTTGGGTCGTTACATGATCTCTATTAAAAAATATTCTCCTCTACATTCTTTGTTTTGATAGAATCTAACACAACTTTGAAGTTCTTTTCAATTAAGATTCTTAAATCAGTAAACTGTTGCTCCATCTGAAATCGGAAATATATAAGTAATGTTCATGTTAAATATATAAACTAAATAATAGCTGAATGAAACCAAAACTAAAAAAAATCAATACCGATATTTTGAATCGATTAAACTCATGACACAATATATATGATTTTTCAGAAGCAACACTTTATTTAATCTCAAAATTTTGCTTAATTATTGTATAGGAAGCAACATTAGCCCCTTATTTAGCTTTCCTCTTTGGAAGTGGTGAATTGTGTCTTTTTGGAACATTGGTATGTCGAGGATACTTTCTTAAACAAGGCTTCTTTGAAATAACCTTGGGTGGTGTCTTCTTCTAAATAAGAATGATTGTCTGCCTTGATTTCTTCTTAGGAGGATAAGAACAAGTATCAACTTTTTCTTTACTTTGGTTATTATTTGAACATGGAGGATCTTGAAAATCATCGTTTGAATCATTTGCAGCTGATATTTCTATTGGAGATTCATCTGATTGAACATACTTGGACTTAGATTCTGAAAAACAAGTTGCAAACTATAGACACATTTATATTGACATATTCATTGTACAAATGCCAAAACTTATGCATAAACAATGCACAAAATTAAATAGGGAACAACTTATACATACATATATACATTGCACAAACTTATACGTATATTCATACAGTGTAATTATTATTTATGGGATCTCTATATTTATTCAGTTTACAAACTTATAGGTGTATTTATATAGTGGAACAAACTTATACATATATTATTACAGGGCATACATTTATACATTTATTTTTGTAGACCTCAAACTGATACATATATTTATGCAACTAATAATTATACACTTATTGATATAGTATATTTAAATTGAGCACAAACTTATACATATATTACACAATGCATAACGAATTGTTGTCGTCTCCGAACTTGTCCTTCGCAAAGTAATCTAGATGAGGGAAACTTTTCTTTGTCTTCTCGTTGAAGATCCTAGGGATGTATTCAGATACTCTAAAAACAATCTCCTCATAAAAATTCAAACAACATTCATAAAATCATACTTGCAAAGAAAGTGGGAAATCATATAACCATTAATACTTTCAATCATGTTTAATCTTATTGTGCAAATGTAGAAACTGAATGTCAAAAGCCTTTTTACTCCATGGTGGGTAATAAATGTAGCTTCCCAATTAAACTAAGTCAAAGTCTTTCCTATCAATTACAATAGTTAATGGTTCTTCTGGAAGGATGAATGTATGTATGTGGAACAATATAACAAACTTCACATGATCATCATTATTATCATCCAGACCTTGTTAGAAAAATTATCAACCAATTATATCTTGGTGATGGATTTTCTGACATCAAAATACTAAAGAATAATATTTTTGGCTCTTTAGTATTAAAGACGATATCATGCTCATTTTTTCCACATTTTAACCCATATATGATAACAAAGTCATAAATGGTAAATCGAAGAGTGGTGCCTTTTACATGTATTAGGGTTGCATATATTGAGCCTCAATCTCGCAAAAAATACGCATCTAATAAGTTGTGCTTGAATATGACACCTACATATGCAAGACAATCGAACAAAACATGTGGTTCCACAAAAGTCATTATACTGAGTTTCAAAAAGCTTTTCAGCTAACACATTCATTACTTCTATATTTGTGTAACATTGCATGTGAGGTGTGCGTGTTGGTTCTCTTTTGCCTAAAAACTTAATAGTCTGAAAAAAAATTATACATACAGTTTTACTAAACTATACATGTATACGTAACTAAGACATAAATACAGATATCAAAATGTATGAAATAGATTTTAAATGAAAATAACATATACAAGTTTTATAAAGAAAATATACATTAAAAATATACATTACACAAACCGATTTGAACTGTACAAATGTTATATTGTATAAATAGATAACTTCTTGTACCACTATTAATACAATAAATATTGATATTGTAAGGGATAATGCACAAGTACCCCCTCAACCTACGCCCGAAATCTCATAGACACACTCATACTATACTAAGGTCCTATTACCCCCCCGAACTTATTTTATAAGTAATTTTCTACCCCTTTTTGGCCAACGTAGAATTATCTTGTGGGTCCAATGCTTGTTAACTTTTTGTTTCAAGCTAGTGTCACGTAGGTCGAAAAGGGGTAGAAAATTACTTATGAAATAAGTTTAATGGGGTGATAGGACCTTAGTATAATATAAGTGTGTCGCTGGAATTTAGGACATAGGTTGAGGGTGTACTTGTGCGTTTTCCCATTTGTAATTATACAAACAAATTCAAATGTATGATTGTTAACATTGTATGTATAGTGAAATATAAATACTTTTTGTATGAGTATAAGTTTATGCATATGGATATATTTAAATGAACATTATCTAAAAAGTATCGCTATACAAATGCAAAAACTTATGCATAAACAATGCAAAAAATTGTATCAAATCTATAAATATTGATTATATATATATAGAGAAATTGTACTGCTGCTAGTAATACAATAACTATTCATATTATATATTATACAACCAATTTCAAATGTTTAATTGTTTACACTATATGTATAGTGAAACATTTATATTTTATACATTTAGTTTGGATATAACATAGTGACTATACACAAATGTATAAACAAATAGAGCATAATCCAATAGAGAAAATACAAGAATAATATAGAATCATAACACATACAAAATAATGAATATAAAAATACTTTATCATGTTCTACAGTGCTAGAAGCAACCACTTCCTTTCTTTCTGTGTTGTCACCTGTATAATTAATTTTTTTTTTCTTGGGAAAATACACAAGTAGCCCCTCAACCTATGCTCGAAATTCAAGAGCTACACTTATGCTATACTAAGGTCCTATTACCCCCTGAACTTATTTTAAAAAGTAATTTTCACCCCTTTTCGGCCTACATGGAACTAGCTTGAAAAAAATCAACCAGCGTTGGGCCCACAAGATAGTGCCACGTAGGCCAAAAAGGGATAAAAAATTATTAATAAAATTAGATCAGGGGGTAATCGGACCTTGCTATAGTATAAGTGTGTCTCTGAGATTTCGACCATAGGTTGAGGGGGTACTTGTGCATTATCCCCTTTTTCTTTCCTTTTTTACTTGACCCATCATCAAACTGATCTTTCTTACCTCCCTCCACAATTTTGATGTCAGATTTCTTCGATTTTCAATTAATTTCCTCCAATCTGATTGGGTGTTTTTCCATTTGAATACGATCTCTTGCATTTCATTGGATTTTGATATTGAACCTGCAACCTCCCCATAATCCTGAATTAGACCCAAGGAAAATAATGGTTATTCAACAATATTTTGCCACCAAGTGTATAACTCTCATCAGTATTTTAGATCGAGACTGGGCATCCATTGTATGAATTAACACTTTACATGGATGATTAACTAATGTAACAATCACATCCGTCATTATATAAAGTCAATGAGGAAAAATTTTTGGTTGGAAAAATTTTCTGTAGAAACTTTGAATTTTCCAACCTAGTCCAAATTTGGATTAAATTGGTCACTAATGTCTAGGTAAATCTGGTAACAATTAGGTGATATAATTATGAATTTTATCACATTAGTAGATATCTATGACAATAAGGAAATCGTACGACTTTATGACATTGAATTTGGGAGAATAGAACTCCTAAAATTGATCTTAGTGTGATCGAATAGTTTCTTAGCATGGTTGGTTGAAGGGGTGTTGTGAAATGGGGGTTTGAAATTCTTAAAATTGCTCATTGTTTTCGTGCAAGCTGCTCAGACGGGGTAAGTGCTGCCATGGCAGGGCAATCGTAACTTAAAGTTGAAAAAATAAGCCCCAAAAATGTTTTATTCTGCAATTTTCAAACTTGAGAGTTATGGAACAAACCTAGAGTTTTTCTTGACAGTTTTCCACCATTTTTGAATCTAAAGGTAAAATTGTAATTCCACGAATCCAATTTTACATCCGTAGAATGTATTTTAATCGGTAATTGTTGATGGGGTAGGGTTTTAATTTGGAAATTATGTTAGAGAAATCCCTAATATAGATATGGGATCATGGGTATGATATAGGGTTGATAGAATTGTTAGTAATTCAGATAATTAGTTCTTATTTTTATTGATTGTCGTTTTTAATAAATTGTTTGTAAACCAAGAACAAGCGGAATAAATCCGAAAAGGCAAGAATGAAGTTTCTTAGGGAATTCGATCTTGTGTCAAGGTAGGTGATGGTTGTGATTTCATGTGTGTGATGTATCTTAGTGCTTGCTTCATTATAATACGTGCATGTATCTGAATGTTGCATTATTGATTACACTAGTAGTAAATGAGATAGAGAAATGATGAATGCCATGAATCATGACTTGATTGCATGATCCTGGGTATATATTTAAAATTTTGACTTGTTGAATGGATTGGATGTTGCGTTACGACATGCTAACTTGGATGGGTTTCCACGTTTAAACATAAATATGAGACCAGTTGCCATGTTCCGACATAATTACTTAATAGGGTACTACATTCCGGTATTCTATCAGTTTGGGTTTGGGTTCCATGAGAGAAAAAATGAATTGATGTAATTGTGTATCTTGAGAAACGTGAGATTGTACGTAGCTTCATAAATAATGATTATATTGTCTATGCTCGGTGCATGCATGTTATTATTATGTTGTAATGATATATGTATATTGTACTTAGTGAGATATTCGCGTGATCGTACTAGTACAATGTGGTTGTGTACTGATACTGCACTTGCTCTTTCTTTATTGAGTACATGACATCTTTAAGTAGCTATTGACAGACCTTGCGTAGAAGATCAATGATCATCATTCGAATTCAAGGGTGAATCAGTTCTTTGGGCTCCCATGAGTTCTGTTCTGTTTATGTATGCATTTCAGACTTAGACTAGTTCTTTAGTTTGTTATGTTAGTTTGGGGTTGTACCATATTATTGTTTAGACATATAGTTGAGCTTTAGATGTATTGATATATTAACATTCAGGTTCCAGACATTGTTTTCCGTATTTTTTTAGACTATTGGTTTGGAGTTTATTGGAACTCCCTATTTTGTTTCCTTAGCATTTGACTTGCTTCCGTAACTTAAATGACTTAGTTTTGATTAATTTTCATAGTTTTTGTTTAGACAATTAATTTTAATGTCCCACCTGAGGACTAGTGTGGGTACCAATCACGATGGTCTCAGTAATGAAAAAGTTGGTTCAAAGCCTAGGTTCATTGATCTTGATGCACCAAAACAAGTTTAGTAGAGTCTTCCGAAATGGTACAGAAACGTAAGGGCTTTTCTTTGAGAGGCTATAGGAGGAAACATCTTTATTTTATCTTAACTCTGTTCGTGCTATCCTTGATTCTAATTGGTAACTGCCAATTTGAATTGGGATCCAATCTTTTTTACTCTTTTTTCGGTAGATGGTTAACACTAGGTTCAATGGTGTCAGACCCGTAGCTTCCTTCAATGCTCTAGTTGATGAATCTACAACAATATGTCGCAGTCAATACAGTGGTAGAGGAGGAGATAGGGGTAGAGGTCGATGATAAGTGTAACCTACTAGGAGTATCAGTTGAAAATGCTCCCAGAAATGTGGTCCCTGTTGCACCATAAAGAGGTAGAAAAGAATATCAAGGTTAAGAATAAAGAGAATGTAGGACAAGAGGAAGAGGTGCAGGTTGAGACAATATGTATTCCTATCATATACCTTGTGTTAGATCAACATATCATGTCGTTCTTTAAAGGATTGTGTTAGATCAACAGATCAAGCAACTAAAGCTTCCGCAAATCCTCCTATTTCTACCACTATCCCAAAGGTGGGAGGAAATTTAAAGTAATAATGTTTTACTTCATCCTTTATTTGTCTCTGTTATAACTGGTAACGAGCACGAAATGTAGATTAAGTTGTTGAAGTTGAAACCAATTGTTTTCCATGGTTTTGAGAGTGATGATGCGTATAAGTTAATCCAAGATTGTTATGAGAAGCTACATAAGTTTGGTATTGTCATCAATATGGGGTTAAGTTTGTAACTTTTTGGACCCATTTTCATGCTCAATTTTTAGAGAAATATGTGCCTAGGAATTTGAGAGATAGCAAAAAGGATGATTTCATGGTTTTGGAAATAGGCAGTATGTCTTTGGCTGCTTATGAATCCAAGTTCCGTGTCTTTTTTAGATATGCTACTCAGTTGTTAACTATTGAGGAAGAGAGGGTCCGCTTATTTATTAAGAGACTGAATTTTGAGTGCAGGTAGTATCTGTACATATGACCTCTGCAGGGAGGAGCTTTGATGAGGTTACAAACTTTGCTAAGATAGTTGAAGGGGTGAGGCAAGGAAGTCAGGCTAAGGAATTGTCTAAAAGGGACAAGAACTCGAGTAACTTCCAAGGTTCATATGCCAAAGGGCTAGGGAAGCCAACATTTGCAGCCATGCCTATTCAGTCTGCTATGCCCACCTTTACAAATAATTTCTCGGGAACTCCACCTAATAATTTGATTCAGCATAGCTAGGGAGTCACACCTTCGACATTTGATGCTATCTTTTGGTTGTTCTACTATAATTTTGTAGAGACTGGCATATAATGATAGATTTTTGATCCACGTTTGATGGAGAGTGGTGCCCACTAGAAATGGTAATAATGGTTGAGGGTTTGAATAAGGTGGGCGAGGAGGAAATTAGTGAGGGTGCGGAGGTAGAGGAAATAATATTGCAGGAAGAGGTGCAGTTCAACCAGGTAGGGAAGTCATCCATCATGATGATATAGCTAAATGTTACACCTTTCTGGGTAAGAATGAGGCACAGGTGTCTGATGCAGTGATCATCGGTACTATTCTTGTCTATGAATGAATAGCTAATGTGTTATTTGATCCGATTTTTACTTATCTTTATGTGTCCATGTGATTTTCCATAATATCTTTGTGTCCATGTGATTTTCCACAACATTTGGTAGGATTTTTGGTATAATTGATGCCCATATCCATGTTTCTACCCCACTTGGAATTTCTATAATAGTCACATATGCCTATCGTGCTTGTCATATTATGTTTATAGGTTTTCAAAACTGGGATGATTTGGTGATTTTCAACATGATTGACTTTGACATAATCTTACGCACGACTTGGTTGTCCCCCTATGAAGTTTTGCTTAGTTTTAAAACTAACTCTGTAATTCTAGAAATTCTGGGAACGACAAAGTTAGAGTGGAATGGGGTGTACAAGCCTTAGCAAGCTAAGATCATATCCTCCAATCGGGCGAGGAAATGGTAGGGCAAGGTTATTTGGCTTATTTTGCACATATTTGGGATGTGGAGGTTGAGTCTCCATTTATCGAGTCCATTCTTGTGGTGTCAAAATTTAGAGAAGTGTTCCCTACTGATCTTCCTCGTATATAGATTTCTACATTGATTTAGAACCTGATACACGCCCCATTTCCATCTCTCAATATCACATGGCTCGGACAGATTTAAGAGAGCTTAAGGTTCAAATCCAAGAACTTCTTGATAAAGTATTTAGTCATCCTAGTTCTTCTCCATAGAGTGCTCCAGTTTTCTTTGTTAAGAAAAAAGATGGTAGTATGGGGATATGTGTAGATTACCGACAATCGAATAGGTTCACTATTCAAAAAAGTACCCATTGCCTGGAATAGATGATATTTTTGACCAATTTCAAGGTGCATCAGTATTCTCTAATATTGACCTAAGGTCTGCCTACCATCAGTTAAAAATTAGGCCTGAGAGTGTGCCCAAAACAAAGTTTAGGACCCGCTATGACACTATGAGTTTCTCGTTATGTCGTTTGGATAGACTAATGGACCTACAACTTTTATGAGTTTAATTAATGCTGTGTTAAATCCCTTCCTTGATTCATTCATCATATCCTTTATTGATGATACTTTGGTCTATTCAAAAAGTGAGGAACAACATGCCGACCATCTTCATATTATATTGGGTGTTCTTGTGAATGAAAGGTTGTATGCAGAGTTTTCTAAGTGTGAATTTTTGTTGAATTTGGTTGCAATTTTGGGGCATGTAGTTTCAAAAGAAGGGGTAATGGTAGATCTCCAATAGACTGAGGTAATTAAGAATTGGGTTCATCCTATATTTCTGGTGGAAGTTAGGAGTTTTTTGAGGATTACTAGCTACTGTCATCGATTTGTGAAGAACTTTGCTTTTATCACCATCCACTTGAAAAATTGACAAATGAGGAGACGCCCTTTGAATTTACTCAAAAATGTGAGGAGAGAATCCAAAATCTCAAGACCTTCTTGATCAGTGTACCTATTCTATAATTATTGGTTGAAGGTAAATATTTTATTGTTTATTGTTGTCACACCCTGAGCCTACACCCTAGATGTGGCTGGCATTCGAAGACCATTGTTGGCCCCCTAGAGAACCCTTGTCCCGGCTTACTTAAATTATCGGAAGACTAAACTCAACTTAATCAAGAAATAAAACATACCTAAAATAAATTTAAATCATATAATATTCTGGAAAAAATGGCGCTTAAGTCTCAACAAGTAAAATAGACTCCAAACAGAACTACTAACTATCTACGAAGCCTCCAAAATGACTGAGATTGATTTTGGGATGAGCCCCACAACATCCTAAAAACTAAACTAGTAAAGCAAATGAAGAGGATGTCCTCCAGAATGCGAGGAGGCTTACCACTTACTTTGGAGTTCAATCTAGATCAACGAAGCGCTGCGTGCTGATCGTTTTACCTGCATCTGCATCATAAATGATGCAGGCAAACTGGCATAAGTAAACTGAATGTACAAGTATGTGAGTTCCAGTGCTAAACACAACTAATAAGCTTAAAATGAAATAAGGATGTACTTACCTTTGCTCTACTCAACTCATAATATGACAACTCAATATATCGCACGAAGAACATATGCAATAATAAACTCACTTTACTTATATATGAAAGTAATATAGTTTTTGTAGGAGTTTCTAACCGACAACCACCACTATGAGCCTAAGTGATGATACGTCTCGTCCACGTTGCCAGAACTATCCTATACTTTGTCATCGCATAGAACAACCTCAACCTAGTGGATCCACGGCCTAAACTTACATGATAATCTACAAAGTATGACACGTTAATAACCATCATGGATACATGGTTTACATGGGGACTTGAGTTATTTGAAATCTTATTCCCACACCGGGGCTCAATACTACTCCCAAAACATGCTTTAGGTCATACTTTTAATAAAACTTTCTTCTTTGGGTGGAGATAATTTACTAAACCTTTTAGCTTTAAAAGCTCCTTTTGGAATCAGTTTTCCCCTCTTTAGTTCAAAATTCTTTTGGAACTTCTTAGTTTACTTTTAAATTAAAATGTGAAACATTTATCAACCTTTAGGGAATACTTAGTCCCCCTTATAACTTTAGAGCAATGAACTCAACTCTTGCTCTTTACTTAACCTGAAACCTTAACTCTTAGGGAATGCTTAGTTCCCTTTTATCTTTTGATAATTGAACTAAAGTCTTTTATATTTGCTCGACTTGTAGCTTGAGCCTGAAATCAAAGTTAAAATGATTGTTTAAGAATCTTTGAAAACTTTACGAACTTACTTTGACTTGCTTATTAACTTTTAAACTTGACTCTTAACTTCTGACTTTGATCTTAGATTCCCTTGAATTGGATTATGGATTCAAGGATCTGGATCTCATGTTTATCGATTATTTCATGATGTTTATATGTACTCTAGAGTTTTGGAATAAGCTAGGAATGAAAGGTACATTACTTAGGAACTAGTCCAAAAATATAGGGAAAGAAGGGGGTCTATAAGGGGTCTTAGCGCTCTAAGAGGCGCGGGGATACAGTGTGTGTCGGAAAAACCCTAGTCAGGGGCACTCTAGCTAGTGCGGTGGTCCAAGGCCTTTCAGACAGAGCCTCTCTGAGGGGTTGTGGCAGGCGCGACGCTAAGGGCTAACTGATGGGACCTCTGACTCTTCTTCTCCGTTTTTGATATGTAAACCTCCTAAACTTACATTAATCTATCCTAAACATTTAGGATTCCTAAATACCTCATTACCTAATAGATTATACCGAAAAACTATCCAGAAAGATGAATCAAACCTACTAGAGATCAGCTACAATTCAATAAACAAGAATTTCAAGATTTTCGTTAAAATAAAATCTAATTTAATGTATTGAATCAAATTGGTGTGTGGGTTAAAGGACCCAACACCGTATGATCTCACATACCTTGATATGGATCACCCCCGACGAAATCCATGCATTGGTCTTGGCGTTTCATGAACAATTCTTGATTTTCGTATTCTTTTCTCTTTTCTCCCAAGCACTAAGTGTTCTTAATCTCTGTAGAACTGTGTTGGGACTTGTTCTTTACCCCTAAATAACCGTTATAACGAATTTGGAAAAACTAGGGTGAAAAGATAATTTTGCCTTTAGTAAAATCCAGATTGGACTTTCCTAAGTCGAACAACCAAAATTCCAAAAGGCATATCTCCCTCATACAACATCTGATTTGTGCAAAATCAGAGGCGTTGGAAAGATCTCTCCAAGTGCTTCCAAACCCTGTAAAGAAATCATCCGAACTCATCCTTATCTTGAAGTTATGGCTGTTTGAAAATTGCCAAAACTCACTTTTGAACGTTGGAAATTTTCTTAGAATTCTCTACTCATGTCCAAAAATTATTATTCTTGGTTTCTTAGCTTATTCTTAGTTAATTCAGGTTACGAGATGTTACAATATATCCCCTTGGGTACATTCGTTCTCGAATGAGAATTCTTTGACTAAGCTAAGGGTAGTAAAAACATTTCAGCACTCAATAAACAAAAGCAAGTAATAATATGGTTTTACATAACCTTATAAAGTGCTAATAAGAGAATTTCGTATCTTGATCTGCATTCTCTCCGGATTCAAAGATATGTCTATATCTCATATTCGTATCCTCCTTAGCTTCCCAATTCACTTCTTCAACGAATTTGTTCCTTCAAATGACCTTGACTGAAGCAACTTCCTTTGTCCTTAACTTGCAAACTTGACGATCCAAAATATGAACCGTAATTTATTAATATAATAGGTTATCCTTAATCCCAACATTTTATTTTGGTACTATCAATGAAGGATCACACAAGCACTTTTTCAACATAGAAATATAGAATACTGAATAAACCACCACTAGCTCTTTGGGTAGCTCCAACTCATAACCGACATTATCCACCCTCTTGGAGATTTTATAAGGTCTAATATACCAGGGAATAAGTTTTCACTTCTTACCAAACCTCAAATACCTTTCATGGGTTAAACTATAAGGTACACCCGATCGTACACCTCAAACTCTAATGGCTTCTCCTAATATCCATGTAGGACTTTTGGAGACTTTTTTCCGTCTTCAATATTTCTTGGATCACTTTCCACCTTATCCAAGGTTTGATGAACTAGATATGGTCCTATCAACCTTACTTCGCCAACTTTGAAGCACCCAATAAGAAATCTGCATCTTCTCCCACAAAGATATTCATATGGTGTCATTTGGATGATCGAATGATAACTGTTGTTATAAGCGAATTCAATGAGAGGTATATGATCATACTAATTTCCCTTGAAGTATATAATACAATCTCTCAACATATCTGCTAAGGTCTTGATAGTACGCTCTGCTTGTCCATCTGTCAGAGGATGGAAAAAGCAATACTCAAATTCACCTTAGAACCCAAACCTTTATAGTAAGATTTCTAGAATTATGCAGTAAATTATGCACCTCTATCTAAAATAATGGAGACTGGAAATCCATGAAGTCTTACCACTTCTTGAAGGTACAAAGTAGCATAATCCTCGGTAGAATAGGTAGTATTTATCGGCAAAAATTGAGGTGACTTTGTCATTTGATCAACAATCACCCAAATAGAATCATGTTTCGTTCGAGTTCTTGGCAAGCCTGTGATGAAGTCTATATTAATCATCTCCAACTTACATTCCAAAAATTCTATATTCTGAGCTAAACCTCAAGGCCTTTGGTTCTCCACTTTCACTTGTTGACAATTTGAACACTTGGAACAAACTTAGAAATATCCTTCTTCATACCTTCCCACCAATATACCTCTCTCAAATCACAATACATCTTGGTGAAACCAGTATGAATGAAATATCTAGAGCTATGAGCCTCCTCCTAGATCCTCTCTTGGAGTCTACCACCTTAGGTACACATAATCTACCATGATTCTTCATCACACCATCTCCCCATTTTTCAAAAGCCAATACTCTTTTCTTATAAACACTTGCCTCCAAATCAAGCAAAATGGTATCTTGGTCTTCCTTCTGTTTCACCTCTGACACTAATGATGATTCAGCCCAATTGGTCAACACTATGCCTTCTTCTGTGGAATCAATAAATCTGACTCCCAAACATGTGAGTCTGTGCGTATCTTTAGATAATTCCTCTTCTCTTCTTTGACATGGGAATTACTTCTCATGGACTACCTTCTTAAGGCATTAGCAAACCATATTAGCCTTTCCTGGGTGGTAAAGGATAATCATATCATAATCCTAAAGTAATTTTAGCCACCTTCTCTGTCTGAGGTTGAGTTCTTTTTGAGTCAACACATATTCGAGGCTCTTGTGATCAATGAATATATTAACATGAACACCATACAAGTAGTGACTCCATATATTCTAAGAAAACACCACTGCAACCAATTCAATTCAAGAATTGGATAATTTTTCTCATAAATCTTCAACTGTCTGGAGGCATAGGCTATAACCTTGCCATTTTGCATTAACAAACAGCCCAAGCCAAATCTTGATGCATCACAATACACTACAAAGCCTTGAGTACCCTCTGGTAAGGTAAAAACCGGAGCATTAGTCAGTCTCTTTTTCAACTCCTGAAAGCTTTTCTCGCAAGCTTTAAACCGTTCAAACTTGACCATCTTTTGAGTTAGCTTGGTCAAAGGAGGAAAGATAGATCAGAATCCTTCAACATCTCCTATAATATAAATCTAGGCCCAAGAAACTCCTTATATCTGTTGAAGATGTGTGTCTACTCCAACTCTGAACTTCTTAAATCTTCTGAGTGTCAACTCTAATCTCTTCACAAGAAACAATGTGGCTAAGAAAGCCACAGACTTAAGCCAAAACGCACAGTTGAAGAACTTGGCATATAACTCTTTATCTCTCAAAGTCTGAAGAACAATCCTAAGGTGACTAGCATGATTTTCTTCACTCCTTGAATGAATCAGTATGTTATCAATGAAAATGATGACAAACAAATCTAAATAAGGTTTGAAGACTCTGCTAATAAGATTTATGAACATTGCAGGTGCATTTTCAAAACAAAAGGACATAACCAAAATTTTTTATAATGCCCATACCTTGTTCAAAAAGCTGTCTTTGGAATATCACATTACCTTACTTTCAACTAATGATAGCCTGATCTATGTTCAATCTTGGAAAAGCAAGAAGTACCCTAAAGTTGATCGAAGAGATCATCTATCATTGGAAGAGGATATTTATTCTTTATGGTAATCTTATTCAACTAACGGTAGTCTATACACATCCTAAGAGACCCATCATTCTTCCTAACAAACAAGACTGGAGTGCTATGGAATTTTTATCGAATAAATCTTTCAATTGCTCTTTCAGCTCTTTTATCTCTGTCGGTGCCATTTTGTATGGCGGAATAGAGATAGGACGAGTATCTGGGATTATGTCTATGCCAAAGTCTTCTCTCTTTCTGGAGGGACTCCGGGTAGATCATAAGGAAAGCCTTTTGGAAACTGACTGACTGAAGGGAAGGTACCTAAACACTTGAGCCATTAACTCGGACTATGTGATAGATAAACCCTTTAGAAACTAACTTCCTCACCTTAAGGTATAGAATGAAACTACCTTTAGGCACTGTTGAATTACTAGTCTATTCTATGACTGGATGATTAGGAATTTGAAATTTGACAAATCGAGTTTTGAAATCTATTGATGCATAACTGGAATTGAGGCAATCCATACCTAGAATGACATCAAAATCTACCATGTCTAACTCTATTAAATCAGCTATGGTATTATTGTGATTTATGGAAAGAGGACAATCATGATAGACTCTTTTTGATAGAATAGACTCCCTAATAGGTGTAGAAACACAGAAAAGTTCACAAGTTTTTTAGGAAAAATCTCAAACTGAATTTCTCATAAGGGGTTACAAAAGATAAACTTTCTCCTGGGTCTAAAAATCATAAACATCAAAAGTAAAGACTTTGATCATACCCGTGACAACATCTGGAGAGTTTTCTTTCTCTTGGTGGCTAGTGATAGCATAGAGACGGTTGACCCCTACGCCGATACCAGAAGTGGCTCCTCTATGTGCTGCACTGTCTAGTGGAGCATTTGATGAATATTGAGTTCTATTGCTTGGATTTCCACCACCTTGCTTATCTTGGGGAACTCTCTCATGAAGTGACCCTCTTGACCACACCCAAGACAACCTGTCTAGCCATTACGACAATCTCCTGGGTTGTTTCTACCACACTTAGTATATGTAGGAGACTTAATTTCTTCTTGTTCCGCACTATCTTGAGACTGAGTTGGACTTGCCTTGAAGTGCTGCGAATTCTGGCCACTATACTTACCTCACTTTCTAGGCACATGTGCAATAGCAGATGATGGTGCATGCCTCTTTGATTACTGAAATTGTGGTGGACTTGAACCACCCTTCTGTTGACCAGACTCATTCCTAATCTTTGCGTTCTTGGTTCAATATTCCTCTTCGTCCCTCAGCTTCTTGTTTTCAACTTGTTTCACATAGACCATAAGCCTGGATATGTCCACATCACCAATCAACATTGTATTCCAACCTTCTTTGCTTCAAGCATGACCCAAACCAGCAACAAACAAGATTATTCTGCTCTTCAAATCCTTCACCATTTCTGGAGCATAGCGAGACAGTTGCGTAAACTTCAACCCATACTCGTGAACACTCATGGAGTCCTGTTTCAAAGTGAGGAACTCCCGTACCTTTGCTTTCTTTAGTTCTCGAGGAAAGAACCTCCCCAAGAAGGCTTCTTCGAAATAATCCCAACTTGGAGGTGTTGCGTCCTCAACTCTGCCCTTCTTCCATTAGTCAACCAAGGTTCTAGCCACAATCTTAAGTTGATATGCAACTAATTCAAACTTCTCAGTACTAAGCCCATGCATCACCTCAAATACTTTATTCAATTCTTCCACAATGTTTTCCGGATCCTCAGTAGCGCTTGATCCGGTGAAGCTATAGGGATTTATTCTTAGAAACTAACGAACCCTCGAGGTGTCAGCCCCTTCTTCTCGAGCTCCTCTTTATTGCACAACTTGGTTGGTCACTGCTTGACTTAATATCTGGATGGCTTCTCGAAAATCGACACTTGTTACCTTTCCTTGGGGTTGCATATCCGGTGCATTAGGAACCTCTTGCTCATCGTGGAGGCATGATGATCTGAAAATACACATAAGCATAAATTAGAGAGTTACTGTTAGAGATAAACTCTACACACGAAATAATCTAAAAAAAGTGAAACATTCCTAAATGTTGCAGACTTTTAACTATAGATATGGAGTTTTGCACCAATGACTACGACTCTACAGCCACAACTTCATAGACTCCCTATGACTCTTGAAAGATGTGCTCTGATATTAAGTTTTTCATGTCCTAAGCCTACACCCTAGACGTGGCCGACACTCGAAGACCATTGCTGGCTCCGAAGCAAACTCTTGGCCTGGCTTAGTTAACTCAGTGGAAGATTAAACTCAACTTAATCAAGAAATAAAGCATGCTTAAAAGAAATAATTCATATAATATTCTAGCCAAAATGACACTTAAGTCTCAACAAATAAAATAGACTCTAAACTGAACTAGTAACTGTCTACGAAGCCTCTAAACTGGTTGAGATGGATGTTGGGACAGACCCTAAAATATCCTAAAATCTAAAACTAATACAGAAAATAAAAAGGATATCCTCCGGAATGCAAGGAGGCTTACCACTAACTCTGGAGTTCAATATGGATCAAAAAAGCACCGTGTGCTGATCCTGGTTACCTGCGTCTGCATCATAAAACAATGCAGGCCAACAAGTATCAGTACATTAGATGTATGAGTATGCAAGTTGGAGTTCTAAACATAACTAATAATCTTGAAATGGAGTAAGGATGAACTTACCTTGGCTCTGCTCAACTCATTATATGACAACTCAATATATGGAAATAAGAATATATATATATATATATATATATATATATATATATATATATATATATATATATATATATATATATATATATAAAACTGGTAAAAACAGTGTTAACTCTTAGTTTTATTAAGGATGAGCCAATAATAAACTCAACTTTACTTATATATGAAAGTAAAATAGTTTTGTGGCATTTTTCTAACCGAAAACTGCCATTATGAGCCTAAATGATGAAACAACATCTCATTTACACTGCAACAACTGTCTTATACTTTGCCGTCGCATATAACATCCTCAATCATGTGGATCCGCTGGCTAAACATAAATGATAATCTAAAAAGTATTACACTTTAATACCCATGATGGATACATGGTTTACATGGGGACTTGAGTTATTTAAGCTCTCATTCTCACATCGGTGCTCAATACTACTCCCAGAACATGATTTAGCTCATATCTTTAATAAAACTTCCTTCCTTTTGTGAAGATAATTTACTAAACCTTTTAGCTTTAAAAGCTCCTTTTGGAATCAATGTTCCCCTGTTTAGTTCAAAACTCTTTTGGAACTTCTTAGTTTCCTTTTAACTAAAATGTGAAACATTTATCAACTTTTGGGGAATACTTAGCCCCCCTTATAACTTTAGATAAATGAATTCAACATTTTCTCTTTACTTATCTTGAAGCTTTAACTCTTGGGGAATTTTTAGTTCCCTTATAGCTTTTGATGATTTAAATAAACTCTTTTCTCTTTGCTTTACTTGTAACTTGAGACTCAAATAAAAGTAAAAATGATTGCTTAAGACTCTTTGAAAACTTTAAGAACTTACTTTGACTTGCTTATTAACTTTTAAACTTGGCTCTTAACTTTTTCAACTTTGATCTTTGCTTCCCTTGAATTGGATTATCGACTCGAGGATCATGATCTCATATTTATGGATGAGTTCATGATGTTTAGATGTACTCTAGAGTGTTGGAATCAACTAGGAATGAAATCTACATCACTTAGGAACTAGGACGAAAAGATAAGGAAAGAACGGGGTGTCCAAGGGGTCTTGGCGCTTTGAGAGGCACAGGGCACCAGGGCCTATCACACATACCCTAGTCTAGGGCATTCTGGCTGGTGAGGCATTCCAGGGCCTGTTAGACAGAGCGTTCCCTAAGGGGTTGTGGCAGGCGTGGCGGCCCAAGGGCTATCTGACGGGACCTCCGACCTTTCTTCTCCATTTTTCATCTCTATCCTCCTAAACTTCCATGGATCCCACCCAAATAGTTAGTGTCCCTAAATACCTCATTATCCAATATATTAGAACCAAAAATAGTCTAAAAACATGAATCAAACCTACTATAGATCAACAACAATTCAACCAACAAGAACTTTACAACTTTTGATAAAAAAACTTCAATATTTTCATTCACTATAAACTCTAATTCGATGTATTTAATCAAATTGGGGTATGGGTAAAGGACCCAATACCGATTGGTCTCACATACCGCGATAGGTATCACCCCTGACAAAATCCATGCAACGATCTTGGCGTTTCTTGGACAATTCTTGATTTTCCTCTCTTTTCTCCCAAGCCTTAGACATTCTTAAAATCTATAATATTAATTTGGGACTTGGTATTTACCCCTAAATAACTCCTAAAACAAATTTGGCAATACTAGGGTGAAAAGACAACTTTGCCCTTACTAAAATCTGGATTGGACTTTCCTCAATTCAACAACCAAACTTCCAAAATACATATCTCCCCCATATGACATTGGAGATGTGTAAAATCAACGGCTCTGGAAAGATCTTCCCAAATATATGAAGAACTCATCCAAACTCCTTCTGAGTTGGAAGTTATGATCGTTTGAAAATGACAAAAGCTCAGTTTTGTAAGCTGAAAATTTGCAGATTTCTCTACTTATTTCCAAAAATGATTATTCTTGGTTCCTTAGCTTATTCTTAGTTAATTCAAGTTATGATATGTTACAATTATGATGCTTCACATTCTTGTTTGGGTGTTGTGTTGATGTAGGATAAGAATGTTATAGCTTATTCATCGCACCAATTGAAGATGCATGAGAGGAATTACCCAACTCATGATTTAGAGTTGGCACACGTAGTGTTCGCTCTTAAAAACTGGCAAAAATACCTTTATGTTGTCATATGTGAGGTGCTTACTGATCATCGTAGTTTTTCGCATATATTCACTCAAAAGGATTTGAGTTTGAGACAAGAAGGTGGTGAAGTTACATAAAGATTATGATATCACCAATTAATATCATCTAGGTAAGGCTAATATAGTGGAAGACACTTTAAGTTAAAAAGCTGTGACTATGGGTAGTTTAGCTTGCTTTTGTGTAACTAAGTGACTCTTGGATAAGGAAATTTAGACTTGGAGTCTAAGTTCATGCACATGGGCAATTCAGAAAAAGGTGGGGTGTTAGCTACATTTAAGGTATGGCCATGTTTATTGAAGTGAGTAAGGCTAAACAATTCGAGGATGTAAATTTTAATGAACTTAAGAAAAATACCGTGATTGGTAAGTCACAAGTGACCACTCTTGATGCGAAAGGTATACTCAGTTTTAAAGGAAGAATTTGTATTCCTCGAGTTTATTACTTGATTAAGAAGTTATTGATAGAATCCCATTGTTCGCAATATTCCATTCATTCGTGTGTGACAAGGATGTATTGAGATCTAAAGAGAATTTATTGGTGCACGGACATGAAGAAGGATATAGATGATTTTGTGGATAAGTGTCAAAATTATCAACAAGTGAAGTATGAACACCAGAGGATGCAAGTTTGCTTCAAATAATGTCAATTCCAGAATGAAAGTGAGAGAGGATAGCCATGAATTTGGTAGTTGGTTTTCCTAAGTCTTTGGGCGAGTTTTATTCTATTTGGGTAGTGGTTGATAGATTGAATAAGTCAGCCCAATTTATTCTGATTCGAATAGATTATAATGCTGAACAATTGACTAAGGTTTATGTGAAAGAGATAGTGAGGTTTCATAGGGTTCCCTTTTCTATCATCTTAGACCGTGGTACGCAGTTTACCTCCGAGTTTTGGAGGAAATTAAATGACGAATTGAGCACGCATATCACTTTTAACACCACTTTGCACTCACAAATGGATAGACAGTTAGAGATGAATGTTCAAGTGTTAGAGGACATACGCAATTGATTTTGGGGGGAATTATGAAAACGTCTTACCTTTGTGTAAGTTCTCTTATAATAAGAGTAATTGATATTGCATCATTTGATACATTATATTGGAGGGGATATAGATCACCCATAGGATGATTCGAGGTCGGAGATGTGAAACCTTTGGGGGTCGATTTAGTGAAGGATGCTCAAGAGAAGGTGAGGAGTATTCCAACTAAACTTTTAGCATTCCAAAGTAGACAAAAGAATTATGAAGACCATAATATTAGAGACATGAAATTTCAGACTAGTGAGAATGTTCTTCTTAAGGTATAAACCATGAAAGAGATTATGAGATTTGGAAAGAAAGGCAAGCTAAGTCCACAATTCATTGGTCCTTTGAGGTTCTTGAATATGTAGGGCAAGTGGCTTTTATATTTTCCTTACCTCTTATCCTATCGGGAGTTTATTCAGTATTCCATATGGCTAAGATTAATGGTGATGTCGATTATATCATTAAGTGGGTCTCAATTGTGTTAGACAATTCATGATCGTGATTTTTGGAAGATGAGGACCAAGTAGATTAAGTCTGTGAAAGTTCAATGAAATAATCATCAAATCGAGGAATCTACTTGGGAACCCAAGAAGGACATCAAGACAGGTGTTCCCAAGTGTTTGTCGATTCTGGTACTACTCTATGATTTCCTTAGCCTATTTTGACTTAGTTTATCACTCGGGGATGAGTGATGGGTAAATTGATATATATTCATCATAAACGGATTCCATCATTATAGAAACGACAATAGAGAAAATATTTGGACAAGAAAATATTTTCTTAGTAACTTGGAATTTCATAACCTAATCCAAATTTGGAAAAAATAAGAGTCATTCAAGTCTAGGGAAATCTGGAAACAATTGGGTAATCTAATTTATAAATTCTATGCCATGAGTACATAAGTATGACGTTAAAGAAACATGTATCAATTTACATAATTGAATTCAGGTGAGTAGAATTCAGAAATTGACCTTAGCGTGAGCGAATCGCTTTTGAGTGTCGTTGGTTGAATGGGTGTTGTGAAATGGTGGTCTGAAGTTCTTAAAATTGATCACTATTTCCTTGCAAGCCGTTGAGGCAGGATATGTTTGGTCAGGACAGGGCCACTGGAGCGAGGTGACTGCCGCCATGATGTGGCAGACGCGACTTAAATTCTAAAATAAACCCTAAACATATTTTATTATGCAATTATCAAACTTGAGAGCTAAGGAACAAAACCAGACATTAACTTCCCGAATACTTTTTTGGATCTGTAGAACGTAATCTAAATGGTAATTATTCATGCGGTTGATCTAGAAATTATGATGGAGAAAACCCTAATCTATGCACTAGGATGATGGGTATGTTCTAGGGTTGATATAATTGTTAGTAATTCGGGTAATTAGGTATTGTTTATTGATTCCCATGTTAAATTAATTGTGTGTAGACCAAGAACAAGCGGAACAAATTCAGAAAGAAAAAATCAAGTTTCTTAAAAAATTTGCGCTTGTTTTGGGGTTGGTTATGGTTGTTATATCATGTATGGAATGTATGTTTATTCTTAGTTCATTATAATATGTGTATGTACGCGAATGTTGAATTTTTATTGATCACAATATTTGTAAATGAGATAGATAGAATGATGCCATGAATCATGACTTGATTGTATGATCTTGAGAATATACTTGTGATTGTGATTGTATCTTGTTAAATAGACCTAGTGTTGCGTTCTGACATACTAACTTGGATCAATTTCCATTATCCGGCATAAATATGGGATCAGTTGTCATATTCCGCCATAATGATTGAATCGGGTACCACATTCCGACATGCTAAAAGTGTGTGTTTGAGTTCGTTGAGAGAAACAATAACGTGATGTAATTGTGTATCTTGAGAAATGTGATATTGTATGTTGCTTTGTAAATAATTTGATATTGTATATGTTCAGTTTATGCATGTTATTATTATGTTAAAATGACTTATGGATGTTGCACTTAGTGGGATAGACGTTGGATCCTACCAGTACACTATTGTTGTGAACTGATATTGCACTTGCTCTTTCTTTGTTGAGTACAGGACATCTTCAAGCAGCGATCACAGAACTTTTTCGAAGATCATTTATCGTCGTTCAAATTCAAGGGTGAGCCAGTTCGTTCGGGCTGCCATGCATTTTTTTCTATTTATGTCCCCATTTCGAACATAGACTAATTCTTTAATCTAGTTAATTTTATGTTAGTTTGTGGTTGTACCCCTTCTTATTTAGATGTATGGTTGAGATTTAGATGTTTTGGCACATTGATTTTTCAGGTTCTAGGTGTTGTTTTCCTCATTGATTTAGTTGTTAGACTATTGGTTTAGAGTTTGTGGGAACTCCCTATTGTCTTTCCTTAGCATTTAACTTGCTTCCGTAACTCAAATGTCTTAGTTTTAGTTAAGTTTCGTAGTTCTTGGTTAGCTAATTAGAGTTGATGGTTCTCCCACAGGAGGATTAGTTTGGTGCCAATCACTATGGTCTGGGTCGTGACAACTGATATGAAAAATAGTTTGAAAAACTAAAATAAAATAGGAAAAAAACACAAATTAATTGATCGAGATAAGTTTTGGTTGTACTTTTAAACCACAATTGAAAACGTGGTGGTTAAGATTTTGGATTTTCAAACTTATTTTTATGAGAAATTTTGGGAGAATGTGAAGGAAATAGAAGATATAAATGAGATGCAGAGATTGTATAAAAGGGAATAACTTTAGTTTTTTATTTTTTACTTATACAAATCTGTGGGGCCCATTAACAAAAAATCCAGCGAGACCCTTGCTCCTCAAAGGAAATAAATGAAATGATAGCTACTTTATTAAGTTTAAATTAATAGTTTGCAATTATGTACAATTTTCCCTTATTAATATCCCAAAAGTGTCAAATATTATACACATTACTAGTTGACTTGCCCGCGCTCGCGCGGTGTGGTTTACCTTAGTAAATTATAAATTATTATTTGTATAATATTCAAATCTATAAACATTTTAACGATATATTTCTTAATTTTCATATTCGTAAAATATAATGTTTCAAGTTTTAATACATTTTATTATTTCTATGGAATTTTATTTATTATTTCTACGTAATTTTACCGTCATCGGCTCTTATCATCTGAGATTTGGTTACTAGTTAATTACATTAATAAAAAAATAAAAATAAGTACCCCTAGTATCATTTATTTTTTGGTTGGAGTAATAATATTCTTTTGGTGCTATATTTCCATTTCTTTTAGAGTAGTAACATTTTTTGTATCAATAAAAAAATGTATGAACACTTCTTTACACCTTACCTTTTAATAGTGTTGTGAAGTATTATTACATTTTGTTTCATTTTCTACTATAAATACATTTATAGTTTTAAGATGTCTGAAATATATGTTTGCAAAATCTCCCTATATATATATTACCAAAAAAGTATGAAATCCTAACTTGAATGTTTAATTAGTATAATATCCCTAACTTATGTTGTGACATTTTCAATGAGTTGTGATATTTTCAATAAGTTATGACTTTTTTCAAAGGATTATGATTCTTCAATAAGTGTGACTTTTTTCAAAGGATTATGATTCTTCAATAAGTGTGACTTTTTCAAAGGATAAAAAAACATTTGTTCATACTACCCTTTGTTGGCTATGAATAAAGGGGTTTTCTCTCAATTTTTAACCACAAAAAATTTAATCTTCTACTCTTGTTCTTCTTGCATTTTAAAATTTTTTGTGTGCTTTATTGTCGTTGGGTGAGTTCAAAATTTAGCTGGATATGACGTACCACTATTTTGATGAAGTAAGTCATTTTATTCTAAGAGGGTGTATTCCATAACATCGAGTACTTGAGGAATATAGTTTTGATGATATAATAATTATTTCTTCACTTAATATATAAAATAGTATGTAATGTTCTGATATACAAAGTTAACACAGTTAAATTTATTTTTTTGATGATAATTTCTCTTATGATGTAGATATATGTGTAGACATTGAAATTTGTTGGGACTCTACAAGATGCGTTCAATTTGAGTTGGGAATCTACAAATTGTGTTCAACTCAAATTAGGATTCTTAGAGTCTACTCAACCCCGAACTCTAGTTTATGCCTATATATAGGGTACTAAATTCTTTAAAAGATATCTCGGAAATTCCATTAAGAGATCAAGATCTCGAATAATCTGTGAATTGATGGATTATTCATATGTAGAGGTGAAATCTAATGTCAAATCTGGGTTTACCCCCTAGAGGTAACCGCCGTCATAGCCCTCTTTGAGGACTAAGACTAGCCTCTTAGTTTACATCATCACATTCATAAGTCAAATTAGCGGAAAATTTAGAACTTTTATTACTTCTACTTGGAGGATTACATAGACCTCTATATACACATTGTTATATATATATATATATATATATATATATATATATATATCGAGTATATATAGAACCTTCGTATAGGAAGATTACATAGCCTTCTACATTTATTGCAGATATATATAAGTAAGATAGCACATAGTCTTAAGGATTGTCTTATCTCATACCATCTAAAGTATCATAGCAATTTGGGCATAGCCCTACATTAATATAAAGAAGCCACATATAGGCTTATACAAATCATACTCAAATGGAAGGGGAATAAAATAAGAATCTTAGAAAAACAAAGCAACTTCATAAGAAAGATATCAACATCGCCCTCGTAATGTAAGGACCTACCTACTTGGATGATAGAGAATATCCAAGACTTTGTAAGTTGTTTCGAATGAGCCTTAAATGACCGGAACCTAAAATGTTTAAAATATGGGAAGAAAATGGGGGTGAGTACACCACTTGTACTTAGTTTGAGACCACATTCAAAGTATGAGACCACATGCACATATAAGCTCAAGATATGCTAAAAAGGAATATTTACTTAAACCAAGCTATTTTTTGCTTTAGCACATATAAGGTCAAGATATGCTAAAAAGGACTATTTAGTTAAACCAAACTATTTTTCCCTTTAAGATTCTTTCATAGTCAAGCAAATCATCCCAAGTAATAAAACATGCTTACTAACTCAAACAAGTAATACACATCTAATCACACTTGAACCCATAATATACTACAACCCTATCATCAACGAATAACATCACATGTATGAATAAGGGTACATTTCATTATAACAAAGGAAGACAATTACCCATTAACCCCTATCAAATCAACAAGTGCAATGACCAAAAAAAGCCCCATAACATTACTCAATCAAGTAACCCAACAAAAATCATTAATAACACCCTACTTCATATAACATGGCATTTAAATATACATTTCATCTTACTTCAACAATATAAACCAACATGTACTCAAAAGTGAACTACTCAACATATAATATTAATAATGTGCAAGCTCTTTATATACATATCATAAATAATAATAAATATAAACATACATAATAACATAGTCCTAAGACTCCCCTCAATAAGAACTAGTGCAATGCTTAGGTAGAGTCCCATACCCCTACGTAGACCAAGCTAGACCCCTTAGGTTGTCCTAGTTAGATTTCAATCCTTTAATTCATTTTACCTTTTGGTAACATCCTGCCCTAGCTGACATAGACCACATGAGCTAGTGTGGAATCCGGTGTCATAAAATCCTACACTGAAGAAAGGGGGACTGCTTGCCAAGGCAGTACCAAAATATAAAACATAGCAACCACGTGGATCCACTAGCTAGTAATCCTATGAGGGAAACATAGTTCAAGAACTAGGAGATATAGTTGGTGCCCTCTTTATGAACCATGCATTGTAGTCTCCAATCTCAAGAGTAAATTAGTGCTCTTACTTTCCCTATGTGGGATGAGAGACTCCTCAATCTAGTTCACTCCGTGCTATGTTAAAGTCCCTTTTTGAAATGTCTTTAAGCAATTAATTATCAATCATAGCTTAGTTTGGGTCATAGGTTCTACCCCTTGTATATCACCATTATCAATATCTCAATACGAATTGTATTAGTATAAGTCCTTCCATTATAATTCATATATGTGAGGTTAGAACATTAGAATTTCATATCATAATAATGCACATTGATAGTCATCACCATCCTTATAACACATACACCTTAATCAACCTCACAACATATTCAGGACATTTCAATTCAACATATACCATCTTATTAATCCTAATACAAGGCTTACTTCAATATAACATCATGACTTAACCACAATTAGTCATAATTGAAGTAAAGATAGAGATCATAAGACATACCAAGTCTCCTTCAGAGTTCATCATTTAGTCCTTACCATAAGCCTCAATTAAATCCAATTTAGATGTACCACATCATAATTCAATAATCAACATAATAACGATGCTAGAAAAGTCACTTACCATAATTCAATACTAAATCAAAGCTTAAACCAAGATACTTAGGTCAATTTCCACAACCTAGATCACTTCTCAAGAACTAGTATGAATGGCTACAAATCATCCCAATTTACTTATGATTAGTGTAAAAACAACATCTAATAGTGATTTAACAATCAATCAAGTCAACTGATACAATCCCAACCTAATTCACATCAAGATCAAACCTAGGGTTAAGGGTTAAGGATCATGTTCTTCTATTTAGATCAAACCATCACAAATTACAATAATCAAGTTAAAATACATGTTAATATATCCATTATATCCTAAATAAAACATAAACAACTTAGTTCATAACATAAAATTCGTAATTAAATGAAACCCACTTGAAAACCCAACTTTTGGAAATACTTTGAAGGAGACCTTTGAAAAAAAGAAGCCTTAAAGGTGAATTAGATCCCATACCTCAATGTTTGATGATGATTGAATAGTGAAATCGTCCCTTTTAAGCCCCCAAAACCTCCCCTTAGCTTGTCTACAATGGATTCTTCCAAATAGAGAGAGAAAGAAGAGAGTTTATTTTGTGAGGTGTGTTTTGTCACAACCGGAGTCTAGAGCCAAGAGGAGAGCAGCGTCGTTGACCTCTCTGAGGTCGCAGACAAGAAAGCATACGTCACAGTTATGTCATCTTGGTTAATTTTAGCAGAAAATTTGGACTTTTTTTACTTAACATTCATATAATACATTCTATTTAAACTCATAAATGTTCATAATCAACCATCTAACATTAAGATCATAAAATGAAAGAATAGTTCCATACTGCATTAAGTGTATACATGCCAAAATGGCACCAATGCAATGTCAAAAATAAGATGAGAAAGAAACGCTAGTGGAACATACTCCACTCACTCAAACATATATCTAAGCTAGAATATAATGGCAAGCGTCCTCGGAAGCATGAGGGCCTACCGAATCCGGATGAATGCTCCACGTGTGGATAGCTTTAGCATCAACTTGTAAGCTCTAACGTCCACCTGTGCCTGCACCTAAAAATGTAGAGTTGTATGGGATTAGTACACACTTGTACTAAGTATGGGTATATGCAAGCACACACTAAGGACATGCATGAGTAATAATAGCTCTTTCTTAACAACATGATTTATAGAAATTCAAGTCAGTGGACTTGCCAAATTTTGATTAGGAAAGTCAATTTACTTGCAAAAGTTGGATTAGGAAAGTCATGCCATGAGAAAAACATGCATCATCATACTTATCATTTTGCGAGCAGCACCATAACATACTTAACATATCACATCACGTACTTCATATGATTCTTTCATATTCCATAAGACCTTGGAATAATGGACTTGTGATTAGGACTTTCCAAAATGAGGGAGCCTTCTACAGGAAATACAGAGTCTGATTCGTTCGTTCATATGTACTTCAGTTTCATTTATTCTTATACTAGTGAAATCACCACTCATACCTAGGATGAAATTTAAGATTCTCATCGGGTTTTCTGTGCAATGACCAAGAATAACCTAGTGTCATTACTTAACTCTAGATCACCTTTGGATTATCCTATCCTAACACCTTTGGCATCATTCATTTCATTATGTGCATCATTTGAGGCTGGCCTCCTTCTTTCTTTGGGAACCTTAACCTTAACCGACATAGATCATGTGAGTATCATGAAATGCAGTGTCTACCCCACACCGAGAAGGGGTGGAATCACCGGTCAAAGCGACCTGAACATTCTAGCGTATATAGGGACTCGAACCCTGCTAGATCCATATAATGGCAATGTAGGTTCAAAGATTAGGAGATATAAGGAGACCTATACTCGGCATGCTGGACAGTCTCTTCTCATGAGAGTTACGTCAAACTCCGCCCTTCCTGAAGGAAGGCATCACCTCTCATAGCTAGCCTATCGTTGATCAGTATGCCGGTACCAAAAACCGATGCCTTACCACTTGGCTATACTCCATAGGCGTGTTTTGGACGGTAGGAACGGGGAGAGGGGGAAGGGAGAAATTTCCATTATATGTAACTCATACATCATGGAAGCTGGATTCTAGCATGAGGACATCATAGCTCATTAGATGATTTCTCATCTCATCATTAGTATTACGTATGCATTAACTTCAATAATTTCATTAGATTTTTCATAGAGACTGGTGTCTTCATTAACTTTACACTCTCATAGGTGAGTACGTTTTGGTAACATTTACTTAGGCTCATTTGAGATTGCTATTATCTTTCCCTTTATCCTCTTATCATATTGTCACCTCATTCATTAACTTCAACACATTTGCATTTCATAATGACTCACCCCTTCACGTGAATGTTCATTTCATTGTATGCGAATACACTTGGCCATTTAGTGTGTTTCACACTCTTACTTAACCCTTCTAGGGTTACATCATTTTATCACATACATCTTAGGCTCACTTTTAAACGTATGCTAGACTTATGACTCCACACATACAAGCCATGAGGCTTCATTCTTAGTTTGTCTAAGTGATTAATGTTTATTGAAGATTATGTGGTACAAGACTTACACATCTTGTACATAAGTTAAGATATTGATTTTGATCTTTAAAGGCATCATTCATTAAAGTTTTGTTTACGTATGACTTATGTGTCAATACGGAATTGGGAAAGGGAACCCGATTTCGATCCCTTGGACAACATTTAATCTTATTTTAAGCTTGATAATTGCATTTTTCAGATTTGGGGACCCTAGTTTGATCCCTATCAACCCCATAATATTTTCTTTCTGTTTCTCCTCTCCTTTTTCATTTAAGTCAAAGAGGTTATGGGTTCAATCTCCCACAAGCTCATTATTTTTATTCTAATTTATCTCTTAACTTTCTCACCTATCCAAGATGTTGTGGGTTCATTCCCCACTCTCCACATTTATTTTGTCCTTTTGCTTTTCTCCTAACTCTCTTATCCATTTATGATATTGTAGGTTCAATCCCCACTCACCACATCTATGTTTCCTTGCATTTTGCTCACAAATTTTTATGAAATTTTTATTTGGTTATGTCATGTGTTCAATCCCCAATGACCTCAATTTTTTAAAAAGATTTAAACGAAGATATTTGTTTTAAAAGTTGGCCGAGACTACAATTTCCAGCATGCTAGAAATTTGTCTACTCCAATCCATTTTTGTCTTAATAATATGTGGATAATTTAGGAGATTTCATGTAATGATGTATTGGGTTCAATTCTTAGTGATTTCACTTATTTTACATTTATTTTTCATTGCATTTTATACAACCTTGATTGGCTGAACCAAACCTACCAAATGTTGGAAATTTTTTCACTATTTCAGCTCCTTGTTATCATCATTTGTTCATTAGATCTTAGGACGTTTAATGAATCATTTGGTGCATCTATAAGTATTTTTTCATGTTATATTCAACCAAGAATTACCATTAAATCCAGCAACATTACACCACTTTGGCACATCATGATTTACAAAAATATTTGCATAAACATCACTGTTCACATACTTTTGGTTGGCATAAATGAACATGCTTACAATTCCAAACAGATAATAATGAACACAATATCACGAAAATCATACTTTATATTTAAACTACCAGAAAACATACCAAGAACATGATCTCTAACCTAATTCAGATTGAAATTAGAAGGATTCTAGGGACAAGGAGTTCGACAAGAACTAAAACAACCCTAGTTTCAAAATTTATTGAGTTCTTGGAAAGAAAATTCTCTTGGAGAAAGGATTCCTTGAGAGAAACCCATACCTGACTTTAGTGTTGTTCATCACATGACCTTCTGTCCAAAACCCTCTCAAAATTCACGTCTAAATCCCAAAACGTCAACACAAAACTCCACGGAAAACCCTTCTTTTTGCTTTACGTTTTTGGTTATCTTTTTGTCTATGTTTTTGACGTATAAATTCTTCAAGTATGAAGAACTTTTCGTTGTGTTTTCTGTTCTTGTATTTCGTTAGAAGATAGAACGCAAAAGTGAGAGAGTTGATTGTGAAAGAGAGAGAGTGAGTGGTTCCTTAGGATTAGGATCTTATATGTACCAACATACTTCGGACTTAACTTCCCTATCCTGCCAAACCTCATCACCCCCTTCATAGGTGACATCTTCAAATAGACCTGGTCACCAACACCAAACTTTATGGGCCATTTCCAGTTATCAGCATATGAGTTCTGCCGACTGTAAGCAGTAGCCAATTTATTCTTAATAATCATGACCTTCTCTAAGGCCTCATGAATGATTTCAGGACCCAAAATGGATGACTCTCCAACCTCGAACCACCCAAATGGAGACCTACACCTCCTACCATATAGTGCCTCAAACGGTGCCATCCCAATGCTGGAGTGATAACTGTTATTATACGAGAACTCTATCAAATAGATATGGTCATCCCAACTTCCCCTGAAGCTAATCAAACACACCCTCAAGATGTACTCCAATGTATGAATGGTGCGCTCTGCCTGCCCATCAGTCTGAGGATGAAAGGTAGTATTAAGATTTACCTGCGTTCCTAAGCTCTTCTGGAAGGATATCCAGAAATGTGAAGTAAACTAAGCTCCTCTATCTGAAATGATAGACAAAGGTATTCCAAGACATATCACAATCTCATCAATGTAGAGTCTCGCATAATCCTCGGCTTTGTAAGTAGACTTTACAGGGATAAAGTGGGCAGACTTAGTCATCCTATCCATGGGCCTCTGCAACAATCCTGGTCCGTAAGTTATCCACATCTAGTACATACAGTCTGTCCTAATACCTAAGTATGCCGTCACCTTCCAAAGCAAAACATTGAGTCCTTCAGCTCCGTGAACACAGTATCAAGATGCTGACCCTACTTGACTTTAACTACCAAGGATAATTTAAAACTAGGATGAACTGAAACACCCCACTAGTAAAGTCATCCAACCGCACACCCTATCTAGCTAGTCTATTTCACCAACTCTTTCTTATCATCCTCAATGTGGGGTATACTTCCCATGCTCATCCTGCTCAAAGCATCAGCTAGAACATTAACCTTACCTGGATGGAAGTGGACATTCATATCATAGTCCTTCAACATCTCCAACCATCTCTTCTGACGTAGATACAACTCCCTCTGTGTCAAAACGTACTGGAGACTCTTGTGGTCTGTGAACACATCCACATGCACTGCATACAAGTAGTGTCTCTACAGCTTCAGTGTAAATACCACAGCTGCCAACTCCAAGTCATGAGTGGGCTAATTCTTCTCATGAACCTCGAGCTATCTTGACGCATAAGCTATCACCTTACCACCCTGCATAACAACACAACCCAAACCAACCCTAGATCCCTCACAATAAATAGTGTAATTCTCAACACATTTAGGCAAAGTAAGCATCAGGGATGAAGTGAGTCTGTCCTTGAGCTACTGGAAACTCTTCTCACAAGTCTCCACCCATTCAAACTTGACTTTATTCTTCGTCAAAGCTGTGAGTGGGGAAGCAAGAGAAGGAAAACCCTTCATGAACTTACGATAATAATCAGCCAATCCTATGAATCTATAGATATATGTGGGAGTAAGAGGTTTTGGCAAGTTGTTAACAACCTCAATCTTCCTAGGATCTACCGCCACACCTTTACCGAGAAACAAAATGACCTAGAAAGGTCACTGATCTGAGTCAAAATTCAAACTTGATGAATTTGGCATACATCTGATGTTGTCTAAGTAACTGCAAGGTTAGTCTCAAAGTTGTTCATGCACTTCCTTGGTATTAGAGTAGATGAGAATGTCATAAATGAATACTATGAAGAAAGAGTCAAGGTATTCATGGAAAACTCTATTTATGAGATCCATAAATGCAGCAGGTGCATTCGTGAGACCAAATGACATAACAAGGAGCTCAAAGTGACCATAAGGGGTACGAAGGACTGTCTTTGGGATATCTCCATCCCTAACCCTAAGCTGATGGTACCGTGAATGAAGATCAATCTCTAGAAGAAACTAGACCCTTGGATGAACTTGACTCCCCTTGGTGGGAGAGAACCTTCTTAACCCTGGGCTTATCCCTGATTTCAGTACCGCTCTTCCTTGAAAAATTCTCCTCAGCTTGCCTAGACCTGTTCCCTGCCCTATCGTGCTACCTCTTCCAACTTTTTTCCATTTGTTGGACATGTACCATAAGCCTGGAAAGGTCCATGCTATCATGCAACATAGCTGCCCTACCCCCTCCTCGAGATCCTCAACAATCTCAGATCCACTGTAAACGGGAGGATTCATCCTCGTGAAGTCCCTTAACCTACTATCCATGGTGCTGGAAGGCGGGTTCTTCTTGGGAATACCTTGTTGCTCTGCCTAGGCTGTCATAGCCTGAGCTTGTAATGTGATGGCTTTAGACATCTTTACCAGGTCTGTCCTTACTTCTCCATTTGTCAACCCAGCTAGGTGAACAAGCATCTCCATTTTAGAAGCTGAGGCTTGGGGAGGAACTTGGTTTACCTCGATAGCTGCTCCTCCAATCTCTCCGCCTGCGTTTCTCCTCATATTCATCTTTCTGTATCTCAAGAGTTGATGTTAGATATGATCTTAACACCAAGAAATCATACATTAGAGAAGGCACGGAAAGATCAGAAGAAGGTAATTTTTGCTACGGATCATGCAATCTCTAATTCGAGATAGTGGTGCATTTAACTACCATGTTTTAGAAACTACTCAATGTGGTTGAGTTGAACTTATTATTCTTCGAATTTAACCTTATGCTCTAATACCATCTTTCTCACGACCAGAGTCTAGACCTAAGAAGAGACCGGCGTTGTTGACCTCTCAAAGGTCACATACAAGCCTACATACGTCATCATTACTTCATCTAGGTTAATTTAAGCGAAAAATTTGAACCTTTGGTTACTTAAAATTCATAAGAAATTCTACTTAAACTCATAAACGTTCACAATCAACCATATAATATTAGGATCATCAAATGAAAGAAATAGTTTCATACTACATTAAGTGTATACTTGCCAAAATGGCACCAATACAATGTATTAATAAGATGAGAAAGAAAAGGTAGTGGAACATACTCCACTAACTCAAACCTATATCTAAGGTAGAATATAATGGGAAAGAGTCCTCAAAAGTATGATGCCCTACCAAATATTGATGAATGCTCCACATCCGGATAGCTTCAGTGTCGACCTATAAGCTCTAACGTCCACCTGTGCCTACACATAAAAAATTAGAGTTGTATGGGATTAGTACACACTTGTACAAAGTATGGGTATTTGCAAGGACACAATAAGGAAATGCATGATTAAGAATAGCTCTTTCTTAACAACATGATTTATTGAAATTCTAGTCAGTGGACTTGCCAAATTTTGATTAGGAAAATTTGGATTTTGAAAGTCATGCCATGAGAGTAACATGCATCATCATACTTGTCATTTTGCAAGCAGCACATAACACATTGAACATATCATATCACGTAGTTCATATCATTCTTTAACATGCCGTGAGACCTTGGAATCATGGACTTGACATTAGGACTTCCAAAAATGAAGGATCAACATATGGGACCTCAACTAAGGAGTCTTTTTCAGCAAACAAAGATCCTGCATCGTTCGTTCATACGTAGTTCATTTTCATTTATTCATATACTAGTGCAATCACCAGTCATACCTAGGATGAAGTTTAAGACTCTCATAGGGTTTGTTGTGCAATGACCAAGAATAACCTAGTGTCATTACTTAAGTCTAGCTCACCTCTTAATTATCCTATCCTAACACCTTAGGCATCCTTCATTTCATTATGTGCATCATTTGAGGCTGGCCTCATTCTTTCTTTGGTAACTTTAACATTAACAGACATATATCATGTGAGAATCATGAAATCCAGTGTGTTCCCCACACCGAAAAGAGGTGGAATCACCATCAAAAGTGACCCAAACATGCTAGCGTATATAGGGAGTCAAATCCTGCTAGTACTCTATATTGACAGTATAGGTTCAAAGATTAGGAGATATAAGGAGACCCATACCGAGAATGCCGGGCAGTCTTATCTCACGAGAGTTACGTGAACCTCCGCCCTTCCCGAAGGAAGGCATCACCGCTCATAGCTAGCCCATCGGTGCTCAATATAAAGTTTGATTACATTAAACTCATACTTCATGGAAGTTGGATTCTAGCATGAGGACATCATAGCTCATTATATGATTTATTATCACATCATTAGTATTAAGTATGCATTAACTTCAATACATTTATTAGAGTTTTCATAGAGACTGGTCTCTTCGTTAACTTTACACTCTCATAGGTTAGTACGTGTTGGTAACATTTACTTAGGCTAATTTTATATAGCTCTCATCTTTCACATTAGACTCTTATCATATTGTCACCTTATTCAATAACCTTAACACACTTGCTTATCATAATTACTCACCCCTTCATGTGAATGATCAATTCATCGTATGCAAATGCACTTGGCCATTTAGTGTGTTTCATACTCTTACTTAACCCTTCTAGGGTTACATCATTTTATCACATACATTTTAGGATCACTATGAGTCCACACATACAATCCATGAGATTTCATTCATAGTTTGTCTAAGTGATTCATGTTTACCCCAGATTATGTGGTACAAGACATATGCATCTTGTACATATGCCAAGATATTAATTTCGATTATTAAAGGCAGTTTCATGAAATATTTGTTTACATATGACTTATGTGTCAATACGGAATTGGGAAAGGGAACCCGATTTTGAATTCCTTGGACAACACTTTATCTTATTTTAATTTTGATATTTGCATTTTTCAGATTTGGGGGACCCTAGTTCGATCCCATTAACCCTCCTCTTCTTTTTTATTTAAGTCAAGGAGGTTGTAGGTTCAATCCCCCACAAGCTCATTATTTTTCTTTTAATTTATCTTTTAATTTTGTCACATATCCAAGAGGTTGTGGTTTCAATCCCCACTCTCCACATTTATTTTCTCCTTTATTTTTTTCCTAACTCTCTCATCCATTCAAGAGGTTGTGGGTTCAATCCCACTAAATTCACATATTTTTCCTTGGATTTTTCTTACAAAATTTTTGTGAAATTTTCATTTGGTGAGGTCATGTGTTAGATCCTCAATTACCTCACATTTTAAAAGGTAATTTTAAATGAAGTACATTTTTTTAAAAAAGTTGGATGAGACTACCATTTCCAGCAAGTTGGAAATTTGGACTGTTCCTATCCATTTTTGTCTTAATATTTTATTGATACTTTTTTAGCTTTCATGTAATGATGTATTAGGTTCAATCCTTTGTGATTTCACTTATTTTACATTCATTTTTATAGCATTTTATACCACTTTGAGTCGCTGAACCCAACCTACCAAATGTTTGAAATTTGTTCACTATTTTCAGCTCCTTGTTATCATCATTTGTTCATTAGATATTAGGAAGTTTCATGAATCATTTGGTGCATATTTAAGTATATTTTTTTCATGGTTATATTCAGTCAAGAATTACCATTAAATCCACCAACATTACACCACTTTTGGATATCATGATTTACACTAACATATGCACAAACATCACTTTTCACATACTTTCGGTTGACATAAATTAACATGCTTATAATTCCAAACACATAATCATGAACACATTATAACGAAAAGGACACTTCATACTTAAAGTACCAGAAAATATACCAACGACATGATCTCTAACCTATTTCATATTGAAATTAGAAGGATACTAGGGACAAGGAGTTCAACAAGAACTGAAACAACCCTAGTTTCAAAATTAGTTGAATTCGTGGAAAGAAAATTCTCTTGGAGAATGGAGTCCAGGAGAGAAACCCATACCTGACTTTAGTGTTGTTCAACAAACGACCTGCTGTCCAAAACCCTCTACAAATATACATCCAAATCCCAAAAATTCAACACAAAACTTGACGGAAAACCCTTCTTTTCGCTGTATGTTTTTGGTTAGCTTTTTGTCTATGTTTTTGACGTGTAAATTCTTCAAGTACGAAGAACTTTTGCTGCGTTCTCTGTTCTGGTATTTCTTTAGAAGATATAATGCAAAAGTGAGAGAGTTGATTGTGAAAAATAGAGGATAAATGTGAGAAGTAAGTTGTTTCTTAGGATTAGAATTGTAGTTTTAGACTTAGTCAAAATAAGGTTTTGTTAAATTGTAAAAATCTTATTTATTTAAATCACACGTGAAAGGTGATTATTGACCTTACAAAAATCAGATTTTAAAACCCATTTTAATTCACTTGGGCGTTGCTTCCGTCAAGGATCGAACCTGTGACGTCCCCATCACAAAAATGGGTCCCTTCGGGTCGACCTGACCCAAACCGCCCCATCAATTAATTATTATTAATAATAATCTGATTTTTCTTTTTGATAAATCATAATTTAAATACAAATTAGTTAAATTAACTCTCCAATATAAATAATAAAGTTAAATCATTGCTCCCACCTAGGTTCGAACCCGTGTGGAGCAAGATTTTGCTCAATGGGAAATTTTGGCCCTAAATACCCAAATTTCGCCCCCACCATATTACTTAAATAATTAATTGCATATTTAGGGTAATTACGATACTACCCATATCCCGAAAAAAGACCATTTTACTCCTAGACCCTCCAAATTAATGTTTTTCCCTTTTAATGTTCAGTAAAGGATCATCCGGCTAAGTATTCATATTTGGGAGCCCTACATGGCTGGACCCAACCTTTCCTAGATCAACTAACTCACCAAGTTAGTTATATTGGCTGTCTAAAGGGTTCAAAGGTCTGGTTCTACGCGCATCAATCGGTATGAACCCGGTCTAATCGTAGGCATTCTAGTCACACTAAACATTACTTATAATATTTATTTTTAGGGTTGTTGCATGTTTATACTAATGAGAGTTGGGATTCTTTATATTGGGGCTTAATTAACTTAACTAGATTCCCTTAAACCCCCAATTAATTACCTAACTCCCTAACTAATTACATGAAGCCAACTTAAAAATGAACAGGAAAGTTGCAGGCCTATCGACGAGACCTCGACCGACGGGCCGTTGGTCCATCGACGACCAGACCTACCTTGCGTGCTGCAAAATTGTTGTTCTTGTAAGGGACTGCTTAACCCCATTTTCTCGCGAAAGCGGGTTTTGTACATGACCTAATAACTCTTTTGGTATTTTGGAGTTTAAGGAGTCCCCCCTAACAAATTAAGGCGAGTTAGGGAGCCTATCTAACCGAACTAAATCTATCTAAGGTCAACGAGCCAAAGATCAGGGTAAGGGTTAAAATTATCTCGAGAGAATGGTGTTAGGCATCCCTCGAGGTCCACAAATGTGGGTCCCGTCTGTATCTCATACATTTTTTAGGAGGTTATAAGTAGAAAATAAGGTCACTTCATTTATTATTTAATTAATTCGCATGCTCGCTAAGTGATAACAAATATAAAACAATTAAGACTAGTTTATTATTTTAATTATTTTAACCACGCAAGGATAGGTGATAGCAATAAATAAACGACAAGCTCATTTTTATTCATTACAACATATGAGACTATGTGATAAACAAGTCGAACAAGTAGCTCATGTTGTTATTTTAATTGATATTTAAACATGCGAGTCCATGTGATAACAATAAAATATATACAAAGTAATTAATAAATATATAAGCGAGAGGATAGAAAAGAGAAAAATTTATCAGCAAACAATTTTATATTTTTTGTTTTAAACTACCCCAACTAAACATAATTTAAACAAACAAATAAATGGATAAAGGGAAGGGATACTCTAAGAAAGACTCTTTGGATCAACACTCAACTTTTCTTTCATTTTTTCCGATAGTCTGCCGAATAGGGATAGACAAAACCAAGGTTTATCTTTCAAACTTGAGCCGTGATACGATCAAACTTACTTGACAAATAAGAAGTAAAGTGGTCGTGTCAAGTAAATAGCCCAACTAATGAGGTTGGGATCGTTCCCACGAGGAAAATAGTTTAGACTTAACTTCAATCTATTCTTACTATTGTTTAGTCAATTACTTCCTTGGAAAGCAAAAGTGATAAAAAAGGGGGGTTTTCTTTTTCTAAATTAATGAAAATAACTAGCGAAATTAAAGGAGACAACTAACAGCTTCAAATGCTAGAGTTTAATCAATTAATCAAAGTAACTAGGGTTTACGTGTTCCCCACAGGCTCATAACTTGATAATTCTAACTATAATAATTCTTTCCTAGTATCTTGCATGCAAAGTGATAAGTTATATATTTCTAAATCCTTGGTCCAGCAACTAGAAAATTTCACTCCGTACCTTGGTCTGGCTATGTGTGTTGCTATACTAACCCTTATCTTTACCTTATATTAAGCATCGTATTTGATATTTGACTAAGTTATTACCTCGTACCAATCAATACTAGCCTATTAGAAAATATACACTAAATCTATGTTGATAATTCATTTCCTATTATCTACCTCCTTGGTCCAGCAAGTAGCATTAAGGCGAGTTCTAACGTTGGCCATCCCTTAAAAAAGACTTCTAAGCGAAAGAATTATCAATACATGCAAGACACTATTCTAGAATTGTTATTTTAGTTAGTACCTCATTATTCGCCTATGGTTTCCACAACCCTAGTTATGGAGTTTAGTTACCCATAGTCATAATAACAATATTTAAATATATAATATAAGAATTCATGCACTTACTTCAATGAGAAAGAATAAAATCCAAAAGGTCACTTGATTAAGCAACAAAAATCACTAACAATCAATTATTGAAATTAATTGAATACTAAAGATTCTTTAAAAGTGTAATACTAATCACCATGTCTAATACACAAAAGAAGCTCAAATAACCAAAAGTCTAAAAATATACATGAGTCTAAAAATAATCAAGAGTCTAACCCCAAAAATGAGGTTTTTCGAACTATATATAAAAATTAAAAACCTAAGTTTATAAGGACTCTATTTGCTAGAAATCTGTTAAAACGCGGCCGGGTCGACGGACCTCGCTACGGATTGTCGTGGTCACGTCGGGCCGTCATTGATTCCGTCGTCTCATACTTGTGCAATTTCTTCTTCTTCTCTCTTCATTACCCTCGACAGCAGGTATGACGGATTGTTACATACACAATGGTCCGTTGAGGGTCTCCGTTCCAAAACACTTGAAGTCTTGGAATTTGGGTACTGGGACTACTTCTCTGATCTTCATGACGAACTAGCAGGGCGGACCGTCATGGCTACGACAGTCCGTCACGCACTCTGTAACCCCACACTTGGTCAGAATTCCCCATCTTCCTTCAGAAGCTGCACTACGATGCCACCTACAGACTGTCAAAAGCACGACAAACCGTCACAAGCTCCGTAGGTGGTACTTTTCTGTATTTCTTGCTCAAAAACCTCCGCATTCATCTTTTAGATAGATTTGCTGCAAATAAAGGGAAACTTACATAAAAATTAGTACAAAAAGGCTTTTGGACACACTAAACATAAGGAAAAAGCATTAAAAATACCGTGAAACCGTGGTATATCAACACCCTAAACGTAAGTTCGTTGTTTGTCCTCAAGCGACGCACTATGACTCAATATAAAATTTTATATAATAGTATCCATGTTTTATCCTTCGCAATCATTTGGCTATTAATTCCGATCAATCTCATCATATTTACACATGCTATCACTATTAGGCTTGAATTATGCGGAATCAGACCATGACACATACTCCCCATGCAATAACATCTACCCTCTTCAATTTCTCATCGAGGTGCTAATATTTCGGGTATTGCAACTAGTGTCCTCACTTCAAAACAAAATCCTCATTTTTCACACAATGATTTCAGTTTGAGTATAGAGATTACTTTTCAACACTCACTCTCAGAACAAATTCACACTCATTCATACATATTGCCATAAGCTTGCCCTTATTTTCACTGCTTTAAAATCGCTATACAACTCTTTGGATCACAATAGGACTTTCTTAGCTTGTAACATAGGCTCAGGGACAGGTAGGTATATTTAGGTATACTTTAGTGACTGTTTTTTTATCCTTGACATATCGACTAAACATACAATTTTTTTTATCATTTTATTTTTCCCAGTTTCTCATATTCTTTCACCTTGATATTTTCCCTTTTTTCTTCATTTGTGTAAGTGACTCTTCTTTTATTGCTTGTATTTCTTGTATTTTTTTTCACCTTCAACTGATTCTTGAGTAACTTTACTTTTGTTCTTTCTCTCTCTTTGTTCTTTCAACCCCACTTTCCAGAGCATTCCTCATAATAGCCACCCTCAACTCATGGCTTTGCCATGATTCAAAGTATGCAATACCCAATGTTGGGTCAAGGCTATAAAAAGGGGTTGTTTACTGCAATAGCCACCCTCAACTTATGCTTTTTGCATAAGATAAGGTGCACATGTCCAAGGAGGGAGCAGGGCCAACACTTTATTCTCAGAAAAGATCAGTTGGAGTGAAAAAAGGTCTAGTTTAAGCTCAGGCAGCACGTGCAGCTCGGGGTGGGGTGGAAGTGCCTGGGGGAACGTACTCGGGGTCATGCTCATAATTAGAGCTAATGACCAGGCGGGCAGACGGGGTGACAGACTTCGATCGCCCGCGTGCGTAGACTCAATCTCATTTTGGTGTTATAATAGATAGTACCTATAAAGAATCAATATTAGTACTAGAAGGAGCAAACAAGACAAGCAAAACCACACAAAATAAATAAAAGAGTTGTGATGTGATGACATTTCTATAGTAACAGTGAAACCTGACGGACCAGGTGACGACTCGTTGTGATTATGACGGACTGTCATGGGGTCCGTCATGTCTTACCTGAACTATGTTTATGTGGAGACCCCTAAAGGAAAGTTTCTGACAAGTATGACGGATAAGCAGGACGGACTGTTGTGGGTATGACTGTCTGTAAGAGGACACGTAGATAAAGTATGGAGACCCTTAGGAGAGGGGTCCCTAACCGTCATGACGGTTATGTAGGACGGACCGTCGAAGGTATGACTATCCGTTGTAGATGTCCGTTGAAGGACACTTAGAAAAAGTCAGAGACCCTTAGGAATAGGGTTTCTGACCATTATGATAGTATGTTTAGGATTGAACATTGTGGGAATGACGGTTCGTCGCATGTGTCTATTAGAGGACACTTAGAAAAAGTTAGAGACTCTTAGGATCAGGGTCTCTGACAACCAGAACGGTTGTGCAGGACGGACTGTCGTGGGATCGAAGGTCCGTCGCATTTGTCCGTTGGTGGACACTTGGAGAAAATTCGACAGTGAGGTGTTAGGGATGTTGGGACGGACCCAATGACGGTCCGTCGTAGGTACAACAGTCCATCTTCGTGGTCTCGTTCTTTCAATTAGTGACAGAACTGGGGATTCCCCATTCATCCCCTATGGCCCAAATGAAATTGTTAGTGTTTTAACCTACATTTATCTAACCCAACTACCTAGTAAACTAGCAATATTAAAGCACCTATTCCTAGATTTTTAACACGGCAATTTTGAGGATTCTCAACCTAGGTCAGACATAATTTTATTAAAGAATGAACCCATCAAGAATAACAAGGCTATTACTAATTAATAACGAAAATGCAATGTAAATGGGTAGAAAAACAAGCGAGGAAGGTATTTGGTGATCAAGTAGAGAACCACATCAACAGACTCCGACTAGTAGATAGTGAATTTAGGAATTTGGGAAAATGATCGGTTGTAAGAGAGGTGGGTTATGATCTTTGGTAGTTGAAAAGGGAGGGAAATAGGAGGATGAGGGAAGGAGTGGGGTGAAATGAAGGGTTTTTTTTTAAATATTAAGAATTTTAAAAAAAAACCCAACCGGGTCGGGTCTGGTACACTTCATTAATGACGCGACGAGTCCCCAACGATGGTAAGCTACAGCCGGGTCGGGTCGGGTATGCTTCATTAATGACACAATGAGTCCCCGACGACGGTCCGTCGCTTCTATGACGATCCGTCATTGGTTTTGTCGCGTGGGCCCTATTTTGAAAATAACAAAAAGACTTACGTTCATGACGGATTCATGCGACGGTCCGTCACAATCGTGATGGGCCGTCAATGTATCCGTCGGTGACTGCAGAGTGATTTTCTGCAGAATTTCCTAGTGATGTGCCTGCAAATTTAAAACCCATTAGTAGAAAATGCTACCATTACTAAAAAGATAAAACTATAAGTATTGGGTTGCCTCCCAACAAGCGCCTGATTTAACGTCATGGCATGACTGAGGACACTTGATTACTCATCCTTCGCCAAGATGGTATGCCTCTATGACTTCATTCACCGATGCAATATGCCCAAAATAGAGTTTTATTCGTTCTCCATTCATCTTAAACTGCACTCCCTCCTTGGTTTCTAACTCTACTGCTCTATGAGGGAATGCTTGGGTAATCAAGTAAGGGCCAGTCCATTTGGACTTGAACTTGCCAAGAAGCCAACGCAACCTTGAACTATCTAAAAACACCAAATCCCCAACCATAAACTCTCATTTTTCACTTGTTAGGTCATTATACTTCTTCATCTTTTGTTTGTAGGATACAAGAGATACCGATTGGAGCTTACCATTTTGCCTCATGGACCTACAAATGGTTAATGTCGCTTCTTCAGTATTCAACCAAAATTTCATCTGCCACTTTTCCATATCTACAAAGGCTCTACCCGTAGCAAGGACCTCCCAAGAATAATAGGCACTTCAAAATCAACTTCACAATCAAGAAAAACAAAATATGCCGGAAATATGATCGACTTCACTTTTACTAGCACATCGTGGAGTATCCCTATAGGCCTTTTCACTGTTCGATCAGCCATCAGTAGCCGCATCGCAGTTGGCTTTGGGTCACCCAAACCCAACTTCTTGTAAATATTAAGGGTCATGATATTTATGCTTGCCCCCAGATCACATAATGCTTTCAGAAAATGTAATGACCCGACTGTACAAGGAATAGTGAACGCACCCGGATATTCTTTCTTCTGTACAAGAGATCTTGTAGCAATAGCACTACAATGCTGTATTCTATTATCATCCTCGAAAGTGACCAATCTTTTCTTTGTAACCAGATCTTTTATAAACTTTGCATAACCGGGCATTTGTTCTAGAGATTTTACCAAAGAGACATTAATAGAAAGCTGCTTCAACATTGTTATAAAACGCCGATATATAACATCCTCGGTCTTTTTCACTAATCTCTGAGGAAAGAGGGGTGGTGGTCTAGGCATGAAAATTACATTTATAGGGACTTCTGCATCTTTTCGAGTGCTATCTTCTGCTTCACCACTATCATCTACCACCTTATCATTATCCTTTCTCACCTTTTCCTCATTACACGACATAGGTGGGTCAATGGTTTGCTTACCACTCCGAGTATTGATTTCCATACAATGTGCATCATTTTTTGGATTTTGGACAATGTTGCTAGGAAGAGTTCCCAGTTGTCGTGTGTTCACAGTCATAGATAATTGGGCCAGATAATTGGGCCATTTGCAACTCGATCTCTTTAATAGATATTGCATGTGTATCAACTTTTTGCCCAATACCCGCTAAATCACTCCTTAACTCTTGCTCATCATTAGCATCGAACCTCATCATCATTTTGTGCAACATACCCTCAACTCGCGCCATCCTATCTCCACCATCCGTAGGAGTAACTTCACAATTTAGAGGAGGGACATACGGTGCATTCCTATCATTTCTATTACCGTAGTTACCCCAGTTGAAGTTGTTGTCGCGTTTGTAGTTTCCATGTTGGATATAATGACCCTCACGGTTATAGTTTATCATAGATCCTACCTTGGTTCCTTTGACCTTGGCGCCAATTATCCTTATTTGAGCCTCCTGTATTCTCATTTACTACATTGGAATCCTCCGCATAATAACATTCATCATTAGGTGGTTGTGGTTTAGACAAGTAATTAACTGCATTTATCTTTTCTGCACCCCCAATGATATGTTTTAGTACCAACCCAAGCTCAGTTCTCATCTGAGCCATTTCTTCACGAATCTCATCTATGGCTGGGTTGTGAGTGGACTGCATTGTGAAGGTATTTCTCCCGGTATCTAAATTTTCAGCCATCTCAGCATACGGTCACTTCTTATAAGATCCACCGGCTATAGTGTCCAACAACGCTTTATTATTATCATCCTGTCCCTGATACAAGTATTCCTTTAGTGACTCATCATCTATACGATGATTTGAGAAGCTTCTCAAAAACGAGATGAATCTATCCCAAGAACTACTAACTGAGTCTCCTGGTAGTGACACAAAGTTGTTCACTCTGTCTCTTTGGTTTAGTTTCTAGGAGACCGGGTAGTAGCGTGCTAAGAAAACACCCCTTAGTTGGTTCTAAGTGAAATTTAAGTTGTAAGGGAGCTCAGTGAACCATATAGCAGCCTTTCCCGTCAGTGAGAGAGGAACACTCTTAGCCCTATTTTATCTAAGTCCAAGTCAGGCCTCCCTACATCGCTTTTACACACTGCCCTAACCTTAGATATATGGGCATGTTGATCCTCAAAAGGTATCCCTGAAAATAAACCTCTGGCAGTGAGCATTTGCATCAGGCTACTATTTACCACGAAGATGTGGCCTGGTGGTAGAGGGGGCAAGACAAGTTGCCCATTGATGTTTGCTATATTGTCATAGCCTCTATAGTATTCTTGGGGCGGTGGAGTGGAATTTTGTCCCCTCTGTTGGTGTTCACCAGGAGCATTGGGTAACAACTGATTATGAACATCAATCGGAGCTGGGATGTTCTGGTATGGATCATCATCATTAATTCCCAAGTTTTGATTCATGTTGCGTAGTGTACGCTCTAATTCATGATCATAGGGAAAAAGGGTTCTCTTCCTCTCCGTGTATTTGGCATACAAGGAGGATGGTTCTTCAAGAATAAAAAACAATAAAACAAGAAAATCAAGAAAATATTGACTAATCTATAATAATATGTTTAAGTTAATCTAAAAGCTACTTTCCCCGGCAGCGGCGCCAAAACTTGATACACTCAAACTTCTTCTCAAATAAGAAGTAAAGTGGTCGTGTCAAGTAAATAACCCAACTAATGAGGTTGGGATCGTTCCAATGAGAAAAAGAGTTTAGACTTAACTTCAATCTATTATTACTATTGTTCAGTCAATTACTTACTTGGAAAGCAAAAATGATAAAAGGGGTTTTTTTTATTTATAAATAAATTAAAATAATTAGCAAAATTAAAGGAGACAACTAACAACTTCGAATGTTGAAGTTTAATCAACTAATAAAAGTAACTAGGGTTTACGTGTTCCCCACAAGTTCATAACTTGATAATTCTAACTATAACAATTATTTCCTAGTATCTTGCATGCAAAGTGATAAGTTATGTATTTCTAAATCCTTGGTCCGGCATCTACAAATTTTCAATCCGCACCTTGGTCCGGCTACGTGTGTTGCTATACAAACCCTTACCTTTACCTCATATTAAGCATTGTATTCGATATTTGACTAAGTTATTACCTTGTACCAATTAATACTAACCTATTAGATAGTATACACTAAATGTATGTTGATAATTCTTTTCCTATTATCTGCTTCCTTGGTCTGGCAAGTAGCATTAAGGCGAGTTCTAACGTTGTCCATCTGTTAAAAAGACTTCTAAGCGAAAGGATTATCAATACATGCAAGACACTATTTCTAGAATTGTAATTTTAGTTAGGTTTTACCTCATTATTCGCCTATGGTTCCCACAACCCTAGTTATGGAGTTTAGTTACCCATAGTCATAATAACAATATTCAAATATATAATATAAGAATTCATGCACATACTTCAATGAGAAAGAATAAAATACAAAATTTCACTTGATTAATCAACTAAAATAACCAACAATCAATTACTGCAATTAATTGAAAAATAAAGATCCTCCAAAAGTGTAATAATAATCACAGTCTAATCCACAAAAAAGCTCAAGTAACCAAAAGTCTAAAATATTCAAGAGTTTAAAAATAATCAAGAGTCTAACACCAAAACGAGATTTTTCGAACTATTTATAAAAAAATAAAAACCTAATTATATAAGGACTTTATTTGATGGAAATCTGTCAAAACGCGTTTGGGTTGACGGACCTCGCGACGGATCGTCGTGGTCACGAAGGGCTGTCATGGATTCCGTCGTCTCATACTTGTGAAATTTCTTCTGTTGCTCTCTTCATTACCCTCGAAAGCAGGTATGACGGATCGTCACAGGCACAACGGTCCATTAAGGGTCTCCATTCCAAAACACTTGAACTCTTGGAATTTGGGTACTGGGACTACTTCTCTGATCTTCATGACGAACCAGTAGAACGGACTGTCATGGCTACGACGGTCCGTCACACACTCCATAACCCCAAACATAGTAAGAATTCCCCATCTTCCTTCAGCAGCTGCACTACGATGCCACCTACGAACCGTCATGAGCATGATGAACCATTACAAGCTCCGTAGGTGGTACTTTTCTGTATTTCATGCTCAAAAACCTCCGCATTCATCTTTTAGGCAAATTTCCTGCAAATAAAGAGAAACTTACATAAAAATTAGTACAAAAGGCTTTTTGACACACTGAACTTAAGGAAAAAGCATTAAAAATACCGTGAAACCACGGTATATCAAGTCGATGTCATCATCTTCATAGGGAAAATTACCCGTAGCCTATCACTGTATGTATTACTAGATTCAAGAACAAAGGAAACTCTTAAAAATTGAAAGAGCGGTAAGATATTCAAAATGGTGTGATATCAGCTAGAATGAATAAGATTTGAGTAGCGAGAAGAAAGATTGATAGGCGATAAGAGCATGATAGAGAAGTGATGACAGAATGAAAGAGTGAGGTTCTCAGCCTTTGAGCAAGGTTCGGATAAAAAAGAGCAATATGACTAGCAAAGTATTGATAGGGCCTTCGTTGCGATAGATATAAGCACGATAATCGTAGACGAGGGGGTGATTTATCACATCTTTAAATGCTAGTATGACTAGCTAAAATATTAGCTTATAAATAAAAAAAGTATGACCAGTAATGATAAAATATGAATTCTTAAAAAATGACAAGAGGTGATAAAAAACATATCTGCTTTAAGATGCCCTCGTAGACTTCAGCTTCACTTGTTGAAGAATTGCAACCCATATCGGAAGGTTAAAGTCAACCTCCAATAAATCTCATAATATAGATAGAATAATATAAGAAAAATGTCTTATTGTAAGGTGGACGGACCTAAGCATCCTGTTGTAAGGCAGAAGGTCCCTACTGTAAGACCGAAGAGCCTAAATGTCGTATTGTATAGTAGATGAGCCTAAATATCGTATTGTAAGGCGGAAGAGCCTATGCATCCTAATCTAAGGTGGAAAAGCCTAATTATCTTATTTTAACACACACGAGCCTGCACATCCTATTGTAAGGAGAAAGATCCTAAATATCATATTATAAGGAGGACGAGCCTAAATGTCATATTGTAAGGCCAGCGACCTAAATATCCTATTGTATGGTTGAAGAGCCTAAATATATATTCAGTCAGTCATTGAACAAAGTTTATAATAACCTCTTCAAAAATAATTTGAGGGTATTATGACTTAAATAGTAGCTCCTTATATCAAATATATTAATACGCTCATATATAATTTATTCCTACATCCAGAGGAAAATATTAAATTCAAAAAGTGAGAGATGGTCATACATGTGCTTGTTTTGCCTTTTGAATCGCACTCCATTGTGATGAAATTTTTGGGAATTTTCCAAAAATTTCTTCCCCAGTTTAGAGTATAAGCTATATACTGACTTTGTACGATATTTCCATAAAGTTTTTGACGTTTCTTCAAAAATTCTGCCCCAGTTTATTAGTGGGGATTTTGTGATCCTTCTTTACTCAAAGACATTTATTAGTTCCAAAAGAAAGTGATTGTCTTGTATTTGGAAATTAAGACTCGACTTCAAATCCAAGTGTAAATTATGTTCATGATCGGTCAATAGCCTAGATTTGCATTAAAAATGAGTGTTTTAAATGACTATGGCAAAGAAGAAAAATTTATCTGATAGAGATCGGACCCATCAAAGGGTTGCCTACGTATCCAAAAGGAAATCAGGTCAAACGTAGTTTAGAATTACAAGGAAAAATGAAAGGAATGAGGAAGACTTTGGGCATAAAGTCTAAGAACAATAAAGTCAACTTTGTTCACAAGTCTTGTCCTTATCGATTTCTCTGATGTGATTTATGCTTCCTTGTCAAGTGCCTAGCATACATCTTTGTAGAATCTCCTTGAACGATGAATGCATTATCCATAAAAAGATTGCATTTGTTGTTTTGTGGTCCTTGTTGCACTATAACTTTTCCTTTTTCAATCATATTCTGAATTTTATTTCTCAACGCTGCACATTTCTCGGTGTCATGACCTTGAATGTTTGAATGTATGAACAATTTGTGGATAGATCAATGTTTGAAGAAGGGTGCTTAGGAATCCATCCATTTCTTGGTCTTAAAGGTCCTTTATCCCATAATCTCTGGAAAATGTCGAACAAAGTTTCCTTTAAGGTAGTGAAGATATGAGGTTTCCTTATGTTATGTTGAGATATCAGCAGGTTCTAAGGCTAAAAAATAGCATGAATTCGCTCAATATTCTAATTTCGTTGTTTCGGAGGTATACAGGTTGATGCATCTTCGTCCTTTTATCTAATGAATTTTTCAGGACTTGAAGATGAATTTGTGTATCAGTAATTTTTCCAAATTCAATGCCATATACTAACTCTTTTCCAGTTCGAATTAGACTGTCAAAATTTTGAATACTAGAGAAGAACAATGTTTTGTATTATATACCTGATACACCGTGGTTTCACGGTATTTTTCATGGTTTTTCCTTAAGTTTAGTGTGTGTCCAAAATCCTTTTTGTATTGATTTTTATGTAAGTTTCTTTTTATTTGTAGGAAATCTGTCTAAAGATGAACGCGGAAGTTTTTGAGCAAGAAATGTAGAAAAGTTACCACCTACGGAGCTTGTGATGGTCCGTCGTGCCTGTGATGCTCCCCAGGTGGATTCGTAGTGAACCTGCTTAAGGAAGATGGGGATGTCTGACAAAGTGTGGGGTTACGAAGTGCATGACGGACATGACGGTGCGTCCTGATGGTTCATCGTGGTGATCAGAGAAGTAGTCCTAGTACCCTAGAAAGCAGCAGAAGGATTTGTAAAGTAAAGGATGACAGAGGCCATGACATCCTGTCTTAACCATCACGGCCCATTACGAGGTCCGTCGACCCAGCCGCGTTTTGACAGATTTTTAGCAATTAGAGTCCTTCTTTTATTAGGTTTTTGTTTTTTATAAATAATTCAAAAAATCCTCGTTTTTGGGATTAGACTCTCTTATGGTTAGACTCTCATATAGTTAGATTCTCTTATGTTAGACTCTTTGTTAGTAGACTTTGTGATTGTGTTATTCTTTTAAAGAATCTTTAGTCCTTGATTAATTTCAGTAATTGAGACAATCTTTTTGGAAATGATTGTTGGTGCGTTTGTTGAATAATCAAGTAAACTTCTGGATTTTATTATTTCTCATTGAAGTAAGTGCAGGAATTCTTATATTATATATACGAATATTGTGATTATGACTATGGGTAACTAAACTTCATAACTAGGTTTGTGGGAACCATGGGTGAATAATAAGGTAAAATCTAACTAATATAACAATTCTAGAATAGTATCTTGCATGTTTGATAATTCTTTCATTTAGAAGTCTTTTTATCGTATGGCCAACGTGTGAATTCGCGTTAATGCTACTTGCCATACCAAGGAGGTAGATAATAGGAAAAGAATTATCAACATAGATTTGTTGTATAGTATCTAATAGGCTAGTATTGATTGGTACGAGATAATAACTTAGTGAAATATCAAATACAATGCTTAATATGAGGTAAAGGTAAGGGTTAGGATAGCAACACACGTAGCCGGGCCAAGGTGCGGAGTGACAAATTCTAGATGTCGGACACAGGATTTAGAAGTACATAACTTATCACTTTGCATGCAAGATACTAGGAAAGAAGTGTTATAGTTTGAATTATCAAGTTAGAAACCTTCGGGGAACACTTAAACCCTAGTTACTTTTATCAATTGATTAAACTTGAAGGTTTGATTCTGTTAGTTGGTTACTTAAATTTAGTTAGTTGTCTTTACTAATTAAGAAATAACACGCCCCTTTTATTTTTTTTCTAAGGAAATAATAGACTAAATAATAGTAATAATAGATTGAAGTTAAGTGTGAACTATTTTCCTCATGGGAATGATCCTAACCTCATTAGTTGGGTTATTTACTTGATACGACTGCTTTACTTCTTATTTTAGAAGTAAGTTTGAGCGTATCAAATTTTGGCGCCATTGCCGGGGATAGTAGCTTTTAGATTCAATATTTTGTTGATTTTACTTTGTTTATTATTTTTGATTCATGCAGAACTAATTTCCTTGTATGCCAAATACACGGAGAGGAAGAGAAACTTGGGTATTCATGATGATGATCCAAACCAGAACATCCCAGCTCCGGTTGATGTTCATGGTCATTTATTACGCGATGTTCCGGGTGAAAATCAACAGAGGGATAAAATCCCTCTTCACATCATCAAGAATACTACAGAAGCTATGACAACATAGCAGACTCCAATGGGCCACTTGTCTTGCCCCCTGTACCACCAGGCTACACCTTTGTGCTAACTACTAGCCTGATACAAATGCTCACTGATGAGAGGCTTGTTTTTAGGGCTACCTTCTGAGGATCGACATGCCCATATATCTATGGTAACGGCAGCGTGTAAACGCTGTGTAGGGAGGCCTGATTGGTATTAGAATGTAATAGGGCTAAGATTCTTTCCTCTCTCACTGACGGGAGAGGCTTCTATGTGGTTCACTTACTCCCTTATAACTCAATTTTCACTTGAAACCAACTAAGGGACATTTTCTTAGCACGTTACTACCCACTCTCCAAGAAATTAAACCACAAATACAGATGAACAACTTTTTGGCGCTACCAAGAGAGTTAGTTAGTTGTTCTTGGTATAGATTCACCTCATTTTTGGAGAAGCGTCCCCAATCACTGCATAGATGATGAGTCACTTAAGGAATACTTCTATCAATGACAGGATAATAATAATAAAGCGGTGTTGGATACTATAGCGGGTAGTTCTTATGGGGAGTGTCCTTATGCTGAGATTGCCAAAAAGTTAGAGAAAATCCCCTAGAACAATAAAGCTCGGAGTACTAGGAAGTCAGATACTTGGAGAAATACCTTCGTAGTGCAATCCACTCACAACCCAGCCACAAATGAGATTCGTGAGGAGATGGCTCAGATGAGATCAAAGCTTGGGTTGGTATTAAAACATATCACTGGGGTGCAGAAAAGATAAATGCAGTTAACTACTGGCCTAAACCACCACCACCAAATGATGAATTCTATTATGAGGAGAATTCCTATGTGGTAAATGAACAACTGGGGGTTTTTGACCGAGTGCCGAAGGCGCAAATCAGGATAATTGGCCCCTAGGTCAAGGAAACCAAGGTTGGTTCTCTGGTACCTATAATTGAGAGGGTAATTATGTCCGATATAGAAAATACAATCGCGACAAAAACATTAACAGGGGTAACTATGGTAACAATAATGATAGGAATGGGCCCTATGTCCCTCCTCAGAATCGTGAAGTTACTCCTAGGGATGGTGGAGATAGTATGGCGCGAGTTGAGGATATGTTGCACAAAATGATGAGGAGGTTCGATGCTAATAATAAGCACATTAAAGAGTTAAGGAGTGATTTAGCGGGTATCGGGCAAAGAGTCGATACACATGCAATATCGATTAAGCAGATTGAGTTGCAAATGGCCCAATTATCTGCGACTGTGAACACACGAACCGGATACTCTTCCTAGCAACACTGTCCAAAATACGAAAAATGATGGACACTGTATGGCAATCACTACTCGCGGTTGTAAGCAAACCATTTACCCACTTATGCCGTCTTATGAGAAAAAGGTGACAAAATATAACGATAAAGTTGTAAAGGTTGATGGTGAAGTAGAAGATAACACTAGAAAAGATGGTGAAGTGCCTATAAAGGTAATTCCCATGCCTAGACCACCACCCCCATATTCTCAAAGATTAGTGAAAAAGATCGAGGATGGTAAATATCAACGTTTTATAACAAATATTTAATCAAATTTCTATCAATGTCCCTTTGGTAGAAGATTTAGAACAAATGCCCGATTATGCCAAGTTTATGAAAGATCTGGTTACAATGAAAAGATCAGTCACTTTTGAGAATGATGATAGAATGTAACATTGTAGTGTTATTGCTACAATATCTCTGGTACAAAAGAAAGAAGATTCGGGTGCGTCACTATTTCTTGTACAATCGGGTTATTACATTTTGTGAAAGAATAATGTTATCTGGGGGCAAGCATAAATCTCATGCCCCTCTCGATTTACAAGAAGTTGGGTTTGGGTGATCCAAAATCCACTGCGATGTGGGTACTGATGGGCGATTGAACAGTTAAAAGGCCTATGGGGATACTCCACTATGTGCTAGTAAAAGTGGAGACGTTCATATTTATGAAAGATTTTGTAATTCTTGATTGTGAAGTTTATTTTGAAGTGCCCATTATTCATGGAAGGCCATTCCTTGCTACCGGAAGAGCCTTAGTAGATATGGAAAAGGGGCAGATGAAATTTCGGTTGAACAATCAGGAAGTGACCTTTAACATTTGTAGGGCCATGAGGCAGAGTGATGAGCTCCAATAGGTATTTACTACATCATACAACGTTGGTGAGTCATCTATGACACAAATAGATGAACGACCAGGTATAGAAACATTAGCAGAAGTGATAATGAATTTTGATAACGATTGGATTAAAGAGTCTGAGTCATTAGTCGTGTCTCTTGATCGAGGTTATGTTCGGTTTACACCAAAGAAATATGAGTTAGACATGAAGAATCCCGAATCTCCACCCACGAAACCATCTATAGGGGAGGCTCCAAAAATAGAACTAAAAGCTCTCCCACCTCATCTCAGTTATGAATACTTAGGAAATGGTGACACTTTACCGGTAATCATTGCATCAGACCTGAATGAAAAACAAGTTGAGAGTTTGGTGAAAGTGCTAAAAAGGTTCAAAAGAGCTATTGGGTGGACTATTTCGAACATTATTGGGATCCCTCCTGATATTTGTTCTCATAAAATCCAACTGATGCCCGATCATAAGCCAAGTATTGAGTACCAGAGACACTTAAATCCACCAATGCAAGAGGTCGTGAAGAAGGAAGTCATTAAGTGGTTGGATGCAAGAGTAATCTATGCGATTGTCAATAGTAGTTGGGTATGCCATATTTAGTGTGTACCTAAGAAAGGGGGAATACTGTAGTCCCCAATGAGAAAAATGAACTTGTTCCAATGAGAACGGTTACTGGATGCAGGGTGTGTATGGATTACCGCAAATTAAATGCATGGATTGAAAAAGACCATTTTCCTATGCCCTTCGTGGATCAGATGTTGGATAGTGTTGCCAGAAAAGGGTGGTACTATTTTCTTGATGGATATTTGGGGTATAATCAGATTTTTATTGCACCAAAAGATCAAGAGAAAACCACTTTTACTTGTCCATATGGGACCTTTGCGTTCAAAAGAATGTCGTTTGGGTTGTGTAATTCTCCCACCACATTTCAGAAATGTATGATGTCAATAATCTTCGACATGATGGAAGATACTATAGAAGTTTTTATGGATGATTTTTATGTGGTTGGTGATTCATTCGAGCGGTGTTTGAACAATTTATCTGAGGTCTTTAAGAGATGTGAAGACTGTAATTTAGTACTACATTGAGAAAAATGCCACTTCATAGTGAATGAAGGTATTGTTTTGGGTCATCTCATTTCAGAAAAGGGCATAGAGGTTGGTCGAGGTAAAGTTGAGCTAATCGAGAGACTTTCCCACCTATCTTTGTCAAAGGTGTGAGAAGATTTCTTGGGATTGTAGGTTTTTACTGGAGATTCATCAAAAAAATTTCAAAAATTGCACATCCGTTGTGCAAGCTGTTGGAGAAAGATTGTAAATTTTATTTTGATGAATCCTTTTTAAAGCATTCGGCGAGCTAAAAGAAAATTTGATGTATGCACCTATCATTATTTCTCCATATTGGAACAGTCCATTTGACGTGATGTGCGTTGCTAGTGCCGTTGCTCTTGGTGTAGTATTGGGACAAAGAAAGAACAAAATCCTTCACGCATTTACTATGCTAGAAAAGCCCTAAATGAAGCTCACAAGAACTACACAGTGACTAAGCAAGAACTCCTTGTAGTAGTCTTTGCTTTTGAAAAATTTTGCTTCTATTTGCTAGGTACTAGAGTTATAGTGCGTACTGGCCATTTAACATTGAGATATTTAATAGCAAAGAAGGATGCGAAATCGAGGTTGATTCGTTGGGTATTACTACTACAAGAATTTGACGTTGAAGTGAGTGATACAAAAGGGACCAAAAATCAAGTTGCCGATCAGTTGTCCCGACTAATAGATGAAGATATGAGAGAGTTAGGGGAGAAGACTGATATTGATGATACTTCCCCAGATGAGCATGAGTTGGCTTCCTCACAAGACTTGATTCCAAGGTTTGCAGATTTTGCGAACTATCTGGCTAGTGATATTATTCCTTCGGACTTGTCCTTTCATCAAAGAAAAAAGTTCATGTAATATGTGAAGAAGTTATTTTGGGATGAACCATATTTATATAGGAGTTTTGCCGACGGGCTTATTCGGCATTGTATGCCAGAATATGAGATGTTGAGTGTTTTAGAGGCATGCCATTCCTCACCCGTTGGTGGACATCATAGTGGTATACGAACTGCTGATAAGATATAACAATTTGGTTACTATTGGCCAACTCTTCATTGAGATGCTCATGAGTTTGCTCAAGCATGTCATAGATTCCAAAGAGATGGCGGCATTTCAAGAAAGCAAGAGCTCCCTCTAAACCCCATTCTAGCGATTGAGTTATTTGATGTTTGGCGTATTAACTTTATGGGTCCTTTTGTGATTTCTCATGGATTGAAGTATATTTTAGTAGCGGTTGATTATGTATCTAAATAGGTGGAAGCTATCACCCTCACAAACAATGAAGGGAAGAGTGTCATTGCGTTCTTAAAAAAATATATTCTCTCGTTTTTGCACCCTAAGGGCAATTATTAGTGATGGGGGCTCCCACTTTTGCAAAAGATTGTTCAAGGGATTATTGGAGAAATATGTGGTTCCCCATAATGTGGCCACTCCTTACCACCCGCAAACTAGTGGGCAAGTTGAACTTTCAAATAGGGATATCAAACAAATATTTTCAAAAAACAGTGAATGTTAGTAGAATGGATTGGTCAAGGAGGCTTGATGATGCTCTTTGAGACTACCGGACAGTTTATAAGACTCCCATAGGTATGTCCCCATACCAACTTATATATGGGAAAGCTTTTCATCTTCTGATTGAATTAGAGCATAAAGCCATGTGGGCTATGAAGAAGTTGAAAATGGATTGGAACAAAACTGTAGAACAATGGTTAACTGGGTTAAATGAACTCGATGAATTTATCCTCAAAGCATATGAAAGCTCATCCCTCTACAAATAAAAGATGAAGAAGTACAATGACCAAAAAATTGAAAAACGAGAGTTTATGGTTGGGGTTTGGTGCTTTTATTCAATTCTAGGTAGCGCTTGTTTCCAGGCAAGCTCAAGTTCAAATGGACTGGTCCTTACTTGGTTATCCAACTATTCCCTTATGGAGTAGTTGAGTTGGAAACTAAGGAGGGTGTGAGGTTCAAGGTGAATGCACAACACGTAAAAATCTATTTCGGGCATGCTGAATTAGAAAATGAATTAATCAACGCATACCATCTTGATGAAGTCTGAGTAATAAAGTTTCTTCAGTCGTGCCGCGAAATTAAATCAGGCGCTTGTTGGGAGGCAACCCAATACATATAGTTTTCTTTCTAGTAAAGGTAGCTTTTTCTACTAATGGGTTTTAAATTTGTAGGCACATCACCAAGATATTCTGTAGAAAATCACACTGCAACACTCACTGACGGACTAACGATGGACCGTCACGCTCGCGGCGGACTGTCGCATGAATCCGTCATGCCAGGTACATCTTTCAAATATTATCAATACTAGGGCACACATGACGAAACTAATGACGGACCGTTACATCTGCGATGGACCGTCGTTGGGGTCTCATTGCGTCATTAATGAGCATACCCGACCCGACCAGATTGGGGGTAATTTGAAAAATTGGTAACATTTAAAAACCCTTCCCCTTCATTTAACCCATTTCCTTCCCTCTTTCTCCAATTTCCCTCCCTTCTACACTTCCAACTTCCTACCTCCCTTCACTATCAACTGATCGCTTCCCCAAATTCCCCTATTCCGGATATCTCCTTTCTACTAGTTAGAGTCGGTTGTTGTGGTTCTGTTCTTGATCACCAAGTACCTCCCTTTCTTGTTTTTCTCAAATTCTCAGGTATGTTCCTCTGATTTCTACCCATTTACATTGCATTTTTGTTTATCAATTAGTATTAGACTATTTCTTATTGATGGGTCTTCATTCTTTGATCAAAATTTTGTCTGACCTAGGTTGAGAATACTCAAAATTGACTTGTTAAGACTCTCCAAATGGGTGCCTTAGCATTGCTAGTTTATTAGTTACTTGGGTTAGAAATATATAGGTTATCACTAAGTATTCAATGTGAGTTATAGGGGATGATTGTGGCATCCCCAGTTCTGTCAATGAATGACAGAACGATACCCCGATGACAGACTGTCGTACCCTCGACAGACCATCATAAGGTCTGTTCCAACATCCCACTGTATGTTTTCTCTAAGTGTCCACCGACAGATACATGCAATGGACCGTCGTTCCTACGATGGTCCATCCTGCACAACCGTTCTGGTTGTCAGAGACCCTTTTTTTAAGGGTCTCCTACTTTTTCTAAGTGTATTCTGACGGACATCTATGACAGAGCGTCATACCCTCAACGGTCCGTCCAGCACAATCGTCGTGACGGTCAGAAACCCATCTCCAAAATCCATACTTTTTCTAAGATAGACATCTACGATAGATCATCATACCCTTGACGGTCTGTCCTACAAAACCCTCGTGTTAGTCAAAGACCCCTCTCCAAGGGTCTCTATACTTTTTCCAAGTGTCCTCTGATGGACCTCTACGACGGACCATCGTTACCACAACGGTCCTTCCTGCACAACCGTCATGGTTGTTAGAGACCCTTGTCTTAAGGGTCTCCCCCTTTTTCTAAGTGCCCTCTACCAGACATCTACGACGGACTGTCATACCCTCGATGGTCTTTCCTGCACAACCGTCGTGTCGTTCATAGATCCCTCTCCTAAGGGTCCCCACGATGGACCATCATTGTCACGACGGTCCCTCCTACTTATCCGTCATACTTGTCATAGACTTTCCTTCATGGGTATCCATATCAACATAGCTGAAGTAAGACATGACAAACCCTATGATGTTCCGTCGTACTAACGACAAGTTGTTACCTGGTCCATCGTGTTTCACTGTTACCATAGAAAAGTCATTACAACTTAGCTCTTATATTTTTTTTTCATATTTGCTCGTCTTGTTTGCTCCTTCTCGTACTAATATTGATTCTTTACAGGTATTATCTCTTATGGAACCAAAACAAGATTGAATTTACACACATGGGCATTCAAAGTCTGTCACCCAGTCTGCCCACATGGTCATAGGCTCTGATGATGAGCATGACACCGATTACATGCCCCCAGGCACTGCCACTCCATCACGAGCAGCATGTGCTACCAGAGCTACGCCAAAAAATGTGGCGTCTAGCGTAGTCACTGCCTTTTAGTCTGATGAGGAGCGCACACTGACCGACACACTTTCTGGGTTAGATACACATGAAGAAAGAGTGTATGGATCCTTAGGAGTTTCATGGTCGAAGGAAGCCTCAGGGTCTGCTGATGTCCCTGCACCCGCCACAGCAGCATAGTCTGCCTAGTGTGATGAGGCTAACAGTTCTAATTCTACTCCCGGCTCACCTACTCGTGCTCTCACGCCGGTTGCAGACCATCCCAACCGGTAGTGTCTCCGGGAAATATCAAGTTTATACAGACGCAAAGTTTCTGAATGATAAAGGAATCATAACATGGACCCTTACGCTGGAGAGGCGGGTAGTATCCCCACCATGCTAGAGATACACAATCTCATCACCAGACACCTACTGCAGTAGACATCACGTTCTTTGGGCCGTTATACTGAGGAGTTGGTCCGAGAGTTCTATGCCTCTTACGTGGCTACTCTCAAATCACAGATAGATAGGCGGGCTTCCCCCGCCAACAGGCCCTACTTGATCATGTCCGAGTACGTGGAATTCAAGTGGATATATCCCTGCATACCATCCGCCGATATCTATATGGCGAGGATGTTGATGCCAAGCGGACCTCTCTCATAGCCGAGTTTGACTACCGGTGGCAAATTGTACAAGATGGCAATATCTTGTGTGAGCCATCGCTGAGAGTACACAAAGAGGTGGATGGACCTGCACTTGTCAGCTCATGGAGAGGGTGCCGACTGGGTAACATAGCCAAAGTGAGCCATCAAGAAGGCTAACTTGACCGTAACGGCTAAGTTCTTATGGTTGATTGTCCGCCATAGCCTTTCCCCCAAGGCTGTTTATAATGTAGTCACATGGAAACGTGCAGTTCTGATGGTGGTGATGATTACCAGGTTTGAGGTGGATTTGTCTTGGCTTCTACAGGTGTTTATGCATGAGAAGGCTTTCAAGGTCACAACTACTTACCCTTTTCTGTGCATGATATTTTCCCTATGCTTGTCTGTAGGTGTGCCCATGTGGCACATTAATCAGCTCAAGACTCCGCTGGGCGCTGTTGATTTCTGCCTCATAAGGGATAAGGCCAATGAGTTGTCTCCATGCAGAGGGCCTCGTAAAAAGTTGCCTCCACTTGGTTAAAATCTGGCTGATACGGTAGCACATGCTCGCACAGCTACGCAGGATGCTTCAAAAATTACTGACACTACCCCGGTTGAGTCTATCCCATGTAGTAGCACTTCCCTGAGCTCCTCTCGCTCAGCCCCTTTCCCCGCTCTGGTCCCTCTTGCTAGTGTCTAGAAACTAGAGGCACAGATTGCTACACTTCTGCATCACATCCAGGTTTCGATGTAGAGGTCTATTGGTGAGGCAGAAAAGCGCTTGGAGAGTAAGATGGTCCAGCACATATAACACAAGATTGTTGAGGTTCATCAATGCTTGGACGCTTTTGAGTTGTGGGTGCTAGCTCGGCCAGCCCCTCAGGTGGACATGTCGACCCTTCAAGCTGCTGTTGAGAGTCTTCTAGCGGACGTTGATATGATCCTAGAGGCTAGGGTGCCTAAGTCTGAGGCCCCTTCTGCAGAGCCTGCTGAGGACACAGTGATTACGGCCTTATTCGCCACATCTCAGATTCCACCACCTCTTCCACAAGAGCATTCCAAGAGCCGTAAGGGTCAAGAGGAGGATCAGGCTAGAGAATGGAAAAAGGAGTGCCGTGAGATGGACGCTGCGAGGAGAGCCTCGCTTGTTAATGAGGAGGCCTCGGATCAAGGCTATAGAGTCAGCTGCTGGGGCATCTAGCTCCAGAGAGGTGGCGATACAGGGAGGCACTGCTGATAGTGCTACAGCTGATGATGACACTACTGAGGGTATTCAGACTATAGAGGTAGTGGGTTCCTGTTGAACCGAACCCACCAGCTTGCTGATCATCGGCGCTTTGCGCCACAGGTTTGCTTCACCTACCACACTCGTATTTCAATTTTTTTATGCATTGGGGACAATTGCATGTTTTTTTGTTTGGGGTGGGGTAAATGGAAATTGAGTGATAGGGTGAAGTTTGAGTAGCCCAATTAACTATCCTCTTTTGGGGTTTTCTTGTCTGTGTTCCCCAAGATATTGATTATTTTTATTGTTGAACCAGCATGTCTATATCTTTTGTACATATTTTAACTCTGAAGCATGAATGCTAAAATGATATCCAGATGATATGAAAATGATGCATGACTAGGCATAGTAATTGATAAATATGTGGTTCTAAGCATCACATAGAGATACACCACTACATGACCCTAAGTCTAACATTCAAACTATGTGTCTGATAATCTGGTAGAGTTATGAGATGTCAAGTGAGTGTGAGGAAGATTTGAATAGTCCACTATTTGTACTGAGCTAGAACTTGCCTGGTTAGTCCTACTAAAAGTAAGGTATAATAGACAATAAGGAAAAAATCATAGGCCCTTGTTCAATATAGCCAATTTTTATCTTGAATAAAAAACCAAATAAAATAAATCCCTCATTGATCCAAATGATTTAAGCATAAAATAGACCTTTCTTTTTCACCCCAACTGATCTTTTCTAGGAATAATGTGTTGTCCCTGGTCCCTCCTTGGACATGTGCACCTCAGCTTACGCCAAAAGCATAAGTTGAGGGTGGCTAATGCAATAAACAACCCTTTAATAGGCCTGAGCCAACTTTAGGTATTGTCTACTTTGACTCATGGCAAAGCCATAAGTTGAGGGTGGCTATTATAAGGAATACTCTGTAAAGTGGGTTTCAAAGAACAAAGAGAGAGAAGGAACAAAAGTAAAGTTACTCAAGTTGAAATAAAAGTGAAATAAAAAAATACAATAAATACAAGAAAGTAAAGAAGAGAGTCACTTACACAAAGTAAGAAAGAAGGGAAAATACCAAGGTGAAAGAATATGAGAAATTGGGAAAAATAAAATGATAAAAAGTGGTATGTTTAGCTGATATGTCAAGGAGGGCAAAAAGTCACTAAAGTTTACCTAAATATACCCTACTTGACCTTGAGACTATATTACAAGCTAAGAAAGTCATATCGTGATCCTAAGAGTTGTATAGCGAACTTAAAGCAATGAAAATAAGGGCAAGCTTATGGAAATATGTATGAATGAGTTGTGAATTTTTTCTGATAGTGAGTGTTGAAAAGTAATCTTTATACTCAAACTGAAATCATTGTATGAAAAATGAGGATGTTGTTTTGAAGTGAGGACACTGGTTGCAATACCGGAAATATAAGCACCTAAGTGAAAAATTGAAGAGGTCCACATAATTAAGGACTAATAGTGATACCATCCATAAACATGATGAGACTGATCGGGATGGAAAGCCAAATGATTGCGAAAGCTAAAACATGGATACTTTTGTACAAAGATTTTCTAGTGAGTCATAGTGTGTCGCGTGAGGACAAACAATGAATTTAAGTTGAAGGTGTTGATATACCACGGTTTCATGGTATTTTTAATGCCTTTTCCTTAATTTAGTGTGTGTCCAAAAGCCATTTTGCATTTATTTTTATGTTAGTTTATTTTATTTGCAGGACATCTGTCTAAAGATGAACGCGGATGTTTTTGACCAAGAAATGAAGAAAAGTTACAACCTTCGGAGCTTGTGATGGTCCGTCGTGCCTGTGACGGTCCGTAAATGGAATAATAGTGAAGCTGCTAAGGGAAGATAGGGAATTCTTACCAAGTAGGGGTTACGAAGTGCACGACAGACCATCGTAGCCATGACGGTCCATCCTGCTAGTTCATCGTAGGGATAAGAGAAGTAGTCCGGTACCCCAATTCCCAGAAGATTAAGTGTTATGAAACAGAGACCTCGACGTACCGTCGTTGTTGGAACGGTCCGTCATACTTGTTCATCGAGGGTAATGAAGAAAGCAGTAGAAGGATTTGTAAAGTATAGGATGACAGAGGCCATGACGACAGTCTTGACCGTGACGGCCCATCCCAAGTTCCATCGACCCAGCCGTGTTTTGACTAATTTTCAGCAATAAGAGTCCTTCTTTTATTAGGTTTTTGTTTTCTATAAATAGTTCAAAAAACCTTATTTTGGGGGTTAGATTATCTTATGGTTAGACTCTCATATAGTTAGATTCTCTTGCATTAGACTCTTTGTTAGTAGACTTTGTGATTGTGTTATACTTTTGAAGAATCTTTAGTCCTCGATTAATTTCAGTAATTGAGACACTTTTTCTGGAATTGATTGTTGGTGCGTTTGTTGATTAATCAAGTGAAATTCTAGGTTTTATTCTTTCTTATTGAAGTAAGTGCATGAATTCTTATATTACATATATGAATATTGTGATTATGAATATGGGTAACTAAACTCCATAACTAGGGTTGTGGGAACCATGGGTGAATAATAAGGTAAAATCTAACTAAAATAACAATTCTAGAATAGTATCTTGCATGCATTGATTATTATTTCATTTAAAAGTCTTTTTAGCGGATGGACAACGTTAGAACTCGCCTTAATGCTACTTGCCGAACCAAGAAGGTTGATAATAGGAAAAGAATTATCAACATAGATTAAGTGTATACTATCTAATAGGCTAGTATTGAGTGGTACGAAGTAATAACTTAGTCAGATATCGAATACAATGCTTAATATGAGGTAAATATAAGGGTTAGTATTGCAACACACGAAGCCGGACGAAGGCGCGGAGTGAAATTTTCTAGATGTCGGACCAAGGATTTAGAAATACATAACTTATCACTTTGCATGCAAAATACTAGTAAAGAATTGTTATAGTTAGAATTATCAAGTTAGAAATATGTGGGGAACACTTAAACCCTAGTTACTTTTAATCAATTGAATAAACTTCAAGGTTTGATTCTCTTAGTTGGTCACTTTAATTTAATTAGTCTTTTTTGCTAATTTAGAAATAAACCCCCCCTTTATTATCTTGATTTTCTAACAAAATAACTGACTAAATATTAGTAATAATAGATTGAAGTTAAGTCTGAACTATTTTTCTCATGGGAACGATCCCAACCTCATTAGTTGGGTTCTTTACTTGATACGACCACGTTACTTCTTATTTGAGAAGTAAGTTTGAGCGTATCAATACCCTCAAGTGACCTGATGAGAGTTTGGACTAACTCCTCTTCATGAGGTAAATGATGTATCTTGAAGGCTTCTATTCTCCACAGTATGACATATTCCTCAAAAGATTCATGACTTAATTTCTTCACTTTGAGCAAATTGAACATTGTAGGGTCAACCTTCTTATTAAACTTGTATTGTTCCACAAAGTCTAGAGACGTGTCATCCCATGTGAGATATTTGTCAAAGTAATGTTTGACATACCAAGTGAAGGCTATTCCTGACAAGCTTTGAATAAATAACCTCATTAGGAGAGGTTCATTGTTTTCTAAGCCAACTAGCCTGTTGCAAAAATCCTTGAGATGTGTCATTGGATCCCCACGTCTGTTGAACATGTTGAATTTTGGAATTTTAAATCCCAACGACAATTCAACTCGTGGGTGTAAACATAATTTTTTATACCTTAGGTCATGAGTAGATATTGATTTTAGTCCTCCATTCACCTTTTTCTCCAGGTCATGCATTTTTCGCTACAGTGCGTCTATCCTAGACTTCTCTATTTTGTCACATATTTCTTCATATTGTAAAGCATCAAAGTTGAGGCGTGTTGGAGATCTTTATTAAGTGAGGGTGCGAGCAGGAATAGGATGAGGAGCGATGGTCCAAAAGGTACTTTGTGTTGGATGAGAAGAGGGGTGATTTTTTCGATTGTTGAATATATTTTTTATGTTGCAGGTTCTTAATAGATCCAAAGTCCAAATACTAGACAACCTTTAATGAAAAAAGTAAATCAAACACAAAAGCAAGTTATTATATAGTGAGCCAGAGTTATCATTTCAAATGAATGACGCAACACCCTCAAATGGGGACAATTATTACATTTAATAGTCACATAATTGATTCAAGTTATACTTCGCAAATTTAATGTTTAGAGTAAAAGAATGCTTTTAACTCCATTTTGACATAATAACTTGATTTAAATATGATGATCAAATAGACACATAATATGCCTTTAGTCTACAGGGTGACTACTAGTTTTGCGGATTTACACAAGGGGTAAAACAACCTAAGGTTTATACATCATGTATGACCTAACTAGAATTTCTAAAAGTTGGCCTGACACAGACTTGAAAGGGATTCTATGCGAGAGGCTCGTGGTTTCGCGGTAGTAAAACTATCCGTTATGTCCACGCATATGCCGACTCTCTATAATAGGTATTTGAACAGAAAAAGAGTAGTTGTGAGAGGTACAAAGGCACAGCATCACGATAAAAAATAAAAAAAGGAAGAGGGTCCCAAGTGGGGGAAGTAAGAGCGGAATGTCAGTTATCGAAGCGCTAAACATTTAGCGTTTTAGATGGAAAACAATAACACCAATTTATAAAAGCGATAAATAAATAAATAAGTACAAAAGCATATATAAAGGAAAGTAAACATATGAACATATTAAAAACATATAAACGAGGAAAGAGGATAAAACATGTAAGTAAGAAATAAGGAAAAGGAAAAAGGTGAGACATTGTAGTAAACAAAAAAGGAAGAGGGAAAAGGATGGAACATGGAAAGTAGAAAATATATAAGGAAACAAAATAATAACTAAATATGGTAAGCACCTAACAAATAATAAGATGATGAAATAACGTAAATCCCATATAAATTAGCATGAAATACATAGTGGTAAGAACTTAATATTCCCAAACAGAGTCGCCATTCCATCGCTTCCCATTTTCTCGCGAGCGGGTTTTATGCAAAACCTAACAACTCTTTTAGGATTTCGGAGTTTAAAGAGTCCCCACCTAACTAAATAAGTCACGTTAAGGTAACTATCTAACCAAACTAAATCTAGCTAAGGTAAACGAGCCAGAGATAAGGGTAAGGGTTCTATTACCTCGAAAGGAAGGTGTTAGGCATCCCTCGAGGTCTAGAAATGTGGGTCCCGGGTGTATCTCATGCATTTTATATGGGGGTTACAAGTAGAAAATAAGGTCACTTCTTTTATTAGTTAATTAATTAGCATGCTCACTAAGTTATAATAAATATAAAATAACTAAGACTATTTTATTATTTTAATTAATTTAAACATGCAACGCTAGGTGATAGAAATAAATAAACAATCAAGCTCATTTTCATTTATTTTATCATACGAGACTATGTGATAAACAAGTCGAACAAATAGCTCATGTTGTTATTTGAATTAATATTTGAACATGCGAGTCTAAGTGATAACAATAAAATATATACTAAGGAATTAATAAATAGATAATCGGGAGGATAGAAAAGAGAAAAATGAATAAGAAAACAATTATATATATTTTATTTTAAACTACACCAAATAAACATAATTTAAACAAAAAAAAGGGATTAAGGGAAGCAAGACTCTAAGAAAGACTTTTTAAATCATCACTCAACTTTTCTTTTATTTTTTTTCAATAGGCTGCCGAATAGGGACAGACTAAACCAAGGTTTGTCTTTCAAGCCTGATTCGATGTCATCATCTCCGTAGGACCAACTACTCCCTCCACCACATGTATTTCGTACCTAAAAGGGGCCTAATCATCCCAACGTAATGTCCAAGAGGCATTGGACTCTTAATAGCGTGGGTTTAGACAAATATAGAATATAAGACTCTCCCAGACACCAAGTCAAATCAAAAGACAAACAATACGGTCATTTAGCACGATAGGTCTCAATTGGCATGTAAATTTAACTAGACATGCTTACAGACAACACATAAGTGTGATAGGTTTTCATGCTAAAGTGTGTGACATCTGATCATTCAAACAAGAAACATAATATTATTAAAATGGTAAAATGGTATCATTTTTTTAATTTTATTCACGAATTATTAGCTTAAAGTTTATTTTAAGTGACAACATAAAAAGAAATGGTGCAGAAAGTGATTACTGACTAATTTATTTTTAGCAACAGATTAACAAGTCATTCCATATTTTGAATCGATTTAGTAAATTGAAAATGTAATTAATATGATTAGTTGAAAGTTATTTCATTAATTGAGTCCTCAGGGCAAGATTTCAAGCTTATTCTTTGAAGAACCTCCATCAAAAGATCTAGCCCTTTTGGCATCTCTACTCTTTATAGTAGCCCTTGCCTCTTCCACATGCTTGACATGCACCATAAGATGAGAAATGTTCATGTTGTCATGTAACATGGCCGAATGACACTCATCTTGAAAATCATCTTACACCCCCATCATAAAGCGGCTCATTTTATCTCTAGGATCGAAAACTAAAGAAGGAGCATATTTGGACAATTTAGTGAATTTGAAAGAGTATTCATGAACACTCATAACTCCTTGGCAAAGGTTGATGAACTCCACCACTTTATCTTCCTTTGTCTCCCTAGGAAAGAACCGATCTAGAAAACCTTTCTTAAAGATCTCCCAAGTCAAAGGACCACCTCTTAAAGGCCTATTATATCTCCATTGTACAAGCCATGCTTGAGCCATTTCCTTGAGTTGATAAGTATCTAACTTGGCCATTTCACTAATGGACAACCCCATAGCCAAAAGTATCTTACAGACTTCATCGATGAATTCTTAGGGGTCTTTGTCAACCATAGACCCGTAGAAGGTAGGAGGATTCATTCGAGTGAAGTCCCTTTGACGGGAAGTCATTGTAGTGATTTGTTGATGAGGACGAGGTACAATGTCCCGGTTGGCTTGGGCCGTCATATCTTGGGCTTGAACAGTGTCATCTTGAGACAATTGGATGAGAGAAGACCTTATATATCCATCCATCAAGTGTGGAGGATTGATCGGAGCTTATTACATATATCATCTTCTTGAAATGAAGGGACTTGATCACCACGGGGAGGAGCTCCCGCATTGGCAATTTCCTCTTTAAGTCTTCGTGCCGCATTTCTTTGAGTGTTCATTCTTCCTATAAGCACAACAATAAAATTATATGTAAAAGCACACCATAAGTATACATTAACGGAATGATATAATATTTCCAAGAGAATTATTGTTTCCTAGCCATCTTGTAAGTTCCTATCCATAAGTGTGGCACACTTCACAATTATGAACAGGAACTTACATAGACGTGGCAGAGAGAGACATCGAATCTAAGATAATTCAAACACATTTTACGATACCAAGTTTGTCACATCCGGGTTTACCCCTAGATGTAATCAGCGTCATCTCCCTCTTTGAGGACTAAGACTAGCCTCTTAGTTCACATCATCACATTCATAAGTCGAATTTAGCAAAAAATTTATAACTTTTATTACTTTTACTTGGAGGTTTACATAGATCTCTACACACATATAATTATATATATATATATATATATATATATATATCGAGTATACGTAGACCCTTCATATATGAGGTTACATAGCCTTCTACTTTTATTGCACATATATATAAGTAAGATAGAAGGTAGTCTGAAGGATTGTCTCATTTCATACCATCTAAGCGATCATAGAAATTTGGGCATAGCCCTACATCAATGTAAAGAAGCCATATATAGGTTTATAGAAATCATACTCAAATGAAAGTAGAATGAACATAAGAGTCTCAGAAAAACAAAGCAACTTCTTAAGCAAGATATCAACATCGCTCTTGGAAAGTGAGGACCTACCCATTTTGATGATAGAGAATATCCAAGCCTTCAAGTTGACTCGAATGAGCCTTCAATGAACGGAACCTAAAATGTTTGGGAAATAGGAATAAAATGAGGTAAGTACGCCAGTTTTACTAAGTATGAGACCACATGCACTTCTCAAAATATGTTAAAAGCGAACATTTAGTTAAACCATGCTCTTTTTCCCTTTAAAAGTCTTATGCATATTCAAGCAAATCCTACCAAGTAATAAAACATGCTTACTAACTCAAAAAAATAATATGAATATCATAGCACTTGAAACCATAATCTACTACAACCCTATCATCAAGGAATGACATCACACACATGAATATGGGTACATTTCATTATAATAAAGCAAGACAATTACCTATGAACCTGTCACGACCCAAATCCGGGCCGCGACTGGCACCCACACTTACCCTCCTATTGAGCGAACCAACCAATCTAAACCTTAACATTTCAATATAATATAAACAGAAAGTAATACGGAAGACTTAAACTCATTAAATAAAGACCAATTCCTTAACTTCTAAAATTCAACATCTATTATTCCCCAAAATCTGGAAGTCATCATCACAAGAACATCTACGATCAAATGACTAAACTAAGAGTATTCTTAAAGCTAAAAAATACATAAGAAGCTAGTCCATGCCGGAAGTTCAAGGCATCAAGACTTGAAGAAGAAGACCTAGTCCAAGCTAGAAGCATTAGCTCACCCTGAATATCCGATATGACGAAGACTGGCTAGAATCACTGCTGAGTTGAAGATGACGGAACGTTTGCTGCACTCCACAAATAACAAGAAGAAAACATAAAAGTAGGGGTCAGTACAAACCACGGGTACTTAGTAGATATCATCGGTCAATTCAAAATAGGGAACAATATATATCAAATATTATTGTAAATCAACTATAAAACTCAACATGTAGCAACAACAGGTATTATAATCATCAATAAGTACCATCAAGTTCATCCATGAGGGCTCAAGCCTCAATGCCCTACTCATTTGGGAATTAAGTTTATTAAGTTGAGTATATTATCATCTTTCAAGATTCATTATCTTTCTTCCTCTTGTGTCGGTACGTGACACTTCGATCCCCTACTACTATGTGTCGGTACGTGACACTCCGATCCCCTAATTCTACGTGTCGGTTCGTGACACCCTATCCCCTATATGTGTCGGTACGTGACACTCTGATCCCCTATATGTGTCAGTACATGACACTCTGATCCCCTATATGTGTAGGTACGTGACACTCTGATCCCCTAATTCTACGTGTCGGTTCGTGACACCCGTCCCACTAATATAATGTGTCGGAACGTGACACTCCGATCCCCTAATTCTACGTGTCGATTCGTGACACCCGTCCCACTAATACTATGTGTCGGAACGTGACACTCCGATCCACTAATACTATGTGTCGGAACGTGACACTCCGATCCGCTAATATCATTCCGGAAATCATCAAGCCTTCTATATATCAAGGCATCATCAATCCCATTACTTTAATTCATCAAGCCTTCTTCTATACCAAGGCATCTTCATTAACAAAGTAGATTAGAGTTTCTTTTCAAGATTTGGGATTCAATAGCTTCATCATGATTATTTATTAACAATTACATAATCACATCATTCATGCAAGCATACAATTAAGCATATAGAAGGTTTACAATACTACTAACACATATCATTCGCTATTAAGAGTTTACTATCAAATAGCATGAAAACCATAACCTTCCTCCACCGAAGAATTGAAATCAAGCAAGTTAATCCTCAAAGCTTAGTGTTTTCCTCTTCTTCTCGATCGTTTCTCTCTCTCCCTTCTTGTTCTTTCTATTTTCTTATTCAAACCCTCTTTCTTTTACCCTAATTAGTATATAATTAAGAATAAAAGATGGCAATAATACCCCACTAATTAACTTAGGGTTACCTCTTTTAACCCCCAAGAATTTGAGTTATTAATATAAACCCACTAACTTTATAATTAAGGCAAGAACATTCAAAAACGTCCCTTAAAACTTAACCAGAAATCCGACTCCAACTGGGATTATGCAAACTGTGACGGGCCGTCGCGCCTGCGACGGTCCCTCCTGCAGGCCGTCGCAAGGGTCAGAGACTCAGTTTCCACTGAATTATCTGTGACGGTCCGTCACGCCTGTGACGGTCCGTCCTGCCATTCTGTTACGAAGTTCAGAGAGTCGATTTTCAGTACCCAATTTCAGATTTTCTAAGTGTTTTGAAACGAGACCCTGCGACGGTCCGTCGTGCCCATGGCGGTCCGTCGTGGGGTCCGTCGCTTCTGCCAGTTTTTCCAGAATTGAAGTTTGTTGCTCAAAACAACAAAACAGGTCATTACAATAGATACAAATTTACCCATCATTCGTCCCCGAATGATCAAAAGAAGGAAAACAAGGGCGAAAAGGAGTACCTGGATCTGTAAACAGATGTGGGTATTTTTCTCACATATCCGCCTCCTTCTCCCAAGTGGCTTCTTTAACGGGTTGATTCTTCCATTGCACCTTCATGGATGCAATCTCTCTTGACCTCAACTTGCTAACTTCTCTATCTAAAATAGCAACAGGCTCCTCCTCATAAGACAAGTTCTCATCAAGCAAAACTGAATCCCAACGGATAATGTAGTTTCCATCCCCATGGTATCTTTTCAACATCGACACATGGAATACCGGATGTACTCCGGACAGCCCTGGAGGCAAGGCTAACTCATAAGCCACGTCTCCTACTCGCTTAAGTACTTCAAATGGTCCAATATACCTTGGAATTAGTTTACCCCTTTTTCCAAACTGCATCACCCCTTTCATTGGTGAAACTTTCAACAACACTTGTTCACCCTCCATGAACTCTAAGTCTCTAACCTTTCGATCTGTATATTCTTTTTGTCTACTTTGCGCCGCTAGAAGCTTTTCTTGAATAGACTTCACTTTCTCTATCGAATCCCTCAAAAGGTTAGTACCCCAAGGCCTAACCTCAAATGCATCAAACCAAGCAATGGGAGACCTACATCTCCTACCATACAATGCTTCAAATGGAGCCATATCAATGCTTGAGTGATAGCTATTATTGTATGAAAACTCCGCTAAGGGTAGGAAGCTATCACAATGTCCACCAAACTCTATCACACATGCACGAAGCATATCTTCCAACACTTGAATCGTTCTCTCAGACTGACCATCGGTCTGAGGATGGAACGCAGTACTAAGGTCCAACCTAGTACCCAATTTCGCATGCAATGTTTTCCAAAACTTAGAAGTAAAATGTGTACCTCTATCTGATATGATGGATAGTGGAACCCCATGCAATCGCACCACTTCCAAGATGTAAATTTTGGCTAACTTTTCTGCATTGTAAGTCACCTTGACCGGAATGAAATGAGCAGATTTAGTTAACCTATCAGCAATTACCCAAATAGAATCAAACTTTCCCAATGTCTTGGGAAGACCAACCACAAAGTCCATTGCAATTCTTTCCCACTTCCATTCCGGAATGGGCATTCTCTGAAGTGTTCCTCCGGGCCTTTGGTGTTCATACTTTATTTGTTGACAGTTTGGACATTTGGCAATAAAATCCACAATGTCACGCTTCATTCAACTCCACCAAAAGTGTTGCTTTAGGTCACGGTACATCTTGGTTGCACCCGGATGTATTGAATACCTCGAACTATGAGCCTCTGTCAGAATAGTGTTGATCAAATCATCGACGCGGGGTACGCATACCCTGCCCTTAATCCTCAAAACACCTTCCTCATCGATTTGTGCTTCCTTAGCCTCTCCTCACAACACTTTATCTCGGATCCGGATCAATTTTTCATCATTAAACTGCTTTCCCTTAATCATGTCAAGGAAGGATGATCTTGCCTCCACACAAGCTAAAAGTCCTCCCTTCTCATTTACTTCTAATCTCATAAGGTCGTTAGCCAGAATCTGAACTTCTCTAGCCAATGGGCTTCTAGAAGCTTGCAAGTGAGCTAGACTTCCCATGCTTCCCGCCTTTCTACTTAAAGCATCCGCTACAACATTCGCCTTCCCCGGATGATACAAAATAGTGATGTCGTAGTCCTTCAGTAGTTCCATCCATCTCCTCTGTCTCAAGTTCAAATCTTTCTGAGTAAAGACATACTGTAGGCTACGATGATCCGTATAGATCTCACACTTACCCCATATAAATAGTGTCTCCATTGCTTTAATGCAAACACTACCGCGGCCAATTCCAAATCATGAGTTGGATAGTTACGTTCATGCGCTTTTAATTGTCTTGAAGCATAAGCAATCACATTCTTCTCTAGCATTAGCACTGCACCCAAACCCGAATAGGATGCATCACAATAAACAATGAAGTTCTTACCCTCTACTGGCAAGGTAAGGATAGGTCCGGTAGTCAACAAAGTCTTGAGCTTCTGAAAGCTTTCCTCACATTCGTCCGACCATACAAATGGAACATTCTGCTTAGTCAAGTTCGTCAATTGGGAAGCAATAGAAGAGAATCCCTTGACAAATCGGCGGTAGTAGCTAGCTAACCCAACAAAGCTCCTTATTTCTGACACATTAGTAGGTCTTACCCAATTCTTCACTGCCTCAATCTTAGAAGGATCCACCATCACTCCTTCTTTAGAAACCACGTGTCCCAAGAAGGACACTGCATCTAGCCAAAATTCACACTTAGAGAACTTGGCATAAAGCTTTTTCTCCCTCAACATTTCCAATACCATTCTCAAATGCTCTTCATGTTCCTTCTTCCTCTTTGAGTATACCAATATATCATCAATAAATACGATTACGAAGAGGTCCAAATATGGCTTAAAAATCTCGTTCATCAAGCTCATGAACGTAGCAGGGGCATTCGTAAGACCAAAGGACATCACTACAAATTTGTAATGTGCATACCTCGTTCGAAAAGCAGTCTTTGGCACATCCGTTGCCCGTATTTTCAATTGATGATAACCGGATCTCAAGTCAATCTTAGAGAAGACACAAGCACCTTGTAACTGATTGAACAAGTCATCAATGCGGGGAAGAGGATACTTGTTCTTTATGGTTACCTTGATTAGTTGTCTGTAGTCTATACACATTCGAAAACTCCCATCCTTCTTCTTTACAAACAAAACCGGAGCACCCCAAGGAGATGCACTTGGTCTAATAAAGCCTTTGTTTAACAACTCTTGAAGTTGGGCTTTTAACTCTCTTAACTCCGCGGGGGCCATTCTATAAGGGGGTATCAAAATGGGGCGAGTACCTGGTTCAAGGTCAATACAGAAATCAATATCCCTATCTGGTGGCATACCTGGAAGATCTGCAAGGAACACATCCAGAAACTCACGGACCACCGAAACCGACTCAACCGAAGGTACTTGGGTAGTGTCATCCTTGAGATGTGCCAAGAAAGCTAAACACCCTTTACTAACCATTTTCTTAGAACGAAGAAAGGAGATGATACACACCGGATTGGAAGTGTAGTCACCCTCCCACACTAACGGGTCTGTCCCAGGCTTGGCTAACTTCACCGTTTTAGCATTAAAATCCAATATTGCAAATTGCGGAGAAAGCCAAATACCTTTTCAACTACCATTTCTAAGATAACCAAATCTACATAAGTGTTTCTCACCACAAAGTTTACCAAACAAGACCTATATACCTTTTCAACTACCACAGACTCACCCACCGAGTAGAAACACGAATAGGCATATCAAGAAATTCACAATGTAAATTTAGACCATTAGCAAATGAGGAAGATACATAAGAAAACATGGATCCAGGATCAAATAATACAGAAGCCATGCAATCACAAACCAAAAGATTACCTGTGATGACAGCATCAGATGCCTCCGCTTCAGACCGCCCAGGGAAAGCTTAACAATGGGCCCTATCGTTCGTCTGTCCGTTGCCCCTACCATGTTGTGATGTAGTGGCCCCAGTTTGCCCATTACCTCTGCCGTTTTGGTGACCACCATTACCTCGACCACCACGTCCTCCAGAATAACGGCCTCTACCATGACCACCTCTACCTCTAGCTATTGGGGGTCAATAACTTTGTCTGGGACAATTTTTCCTAATATGTCCAATCTCCCCACATCCATAACATTCTCTGGAGTCAATCATAGGCCCCTCGGAGAAGTGTTGACCGGTCTGAGGTGGTCCTCCAACTACAGTCTATAGTGAAGACTGAATTGGTCGGAGTGAGTAACTTCCCGAACCCTGTCCTCTAGTGTAAGAACCATTAAACTCACCTCCCTTTCGAAACCTTTTTGATGTCGTAGTTAAGTCGTCTGGCTTCACTCCTTCCACTTCTATCACAAAGTCTACCACCTCTTGGAAGGATTTTGCCGTTGCCACTATCTATAAGGCTGAAATCCGCAATTCTGACCTCAACCCCTTCACAAACCGGCGAATTCGCTCTTGTGGGCTGTAGCATAGTTTGGTGGCATACCGGGATAATGCATGAAACTTAGCCTCATATGCATTGACCGACATCCTACCTTGCTCTAGGCTCAAGAACTCATCCCTTTTCCTATCCCTCAAAGTTCGGGGGATATACTTCTCCATAAACAAGCTGGAGAATGAGGCCCAAGTCATAGGTGGTGCCTCTATTGGTTGACACTCGATATGTGACCGCCACCATATTTTGGCGTTCCCTTGAAGCTGATAAGTCACAAACTCCACACCAAACCATTCTACTATACCCATCTTGTGTAGTAGCTCATGACAGTCAACCAGAAAATCGTAGGCATCCTCAGATTCCGCACCCTTCAAGACTGGAGGTTTCAATTTCAAGAACTTACTGAAAAGTTCATGCTGATCACTTGTCATTACAGGCCCTGTAGTAAGACGAGGAAATGTGTTTATTTCCAATGGGACATCCATGCGGGGAGCCATAGTAGCCGCATGTTGTACCTCCGGAGCCTGAGGTGCTGGTGCAGAAAACACTGGGGGTGTCTGGCCCTGATCAGATAACCCGCTAAGATAAGCCAGAACCTGATTGATCATCTCTGGGGTAGGTTGGGGTGGCATTTCCTCATTTTGCACTTGTTCATTCACCCCATCCTCCCCCTCTCTTATCACTTCCTCAGTCGGTGGAGGAGTCACCGCCCTAGTACCAGATGGGCTCGGTGCTCTTCCTCTTCCTCTAGAGGACGTCCCCCCACGACCTCTACCACGGCCCCTTGCCGCTGTTCTCCCTTGAGCCACAGCCCCAGTGGCTGGCTCAGTTGTTTCTTGTCTTGCCGGCGTTGGTGTTGGCGTAGTCGTTGCTCTAGCTCTAACCATCTGCGAAAGATAGTGAAGATGGTCAGATACCAATTCGTATCGCCTAGATACCAATTGGACTCAAGTAGTAGCACGAAAGAAAGAATGAAAGAGTGAAATTTTCCTAAAGTCTTATAGACTCTCAAGGAAAAGTAAAGGCGTCCCCCTACCGCTCCTTAAGACTCTACTAGACCTGTTCTTGTGTGATGAGACCAACGAACCTAATGCTCTGATACCAAGTTTGTCACGACCCAAATCCGGGTCGCGACTGGCACCCACACTTACCCTCCTATGTGAGCGAACCAACCAATCTAAACCATAACATTTCAATATAATATAAACAGAAAGTAATGCGGAAGACTTAAACTCATTAAATAAAGACCAATTCATTAACTTCTAAAATTCAACATCTATTATTCCCCAAAATTTGGAAGTCATCATCACAAGAACATCTACGATCAAATGACTAAACTAAGAGTATTCTTAAAGCTAAAGAATACATAAGAAGCTAGTCCATGCCGGAAGTTCAAGGCATCAAGACTTGAAGAAGAAGACCCACTCCAAGCTAGAAGCATTAGCTCACCCTGAATATCCGATATGACGAAGACTGGCTAGAATCACTGCTGAGTTGAAGATGACGGAACGTTTGCTGCACTCCACAAATAACAAGAAGAAAACATAAAAGTAGGGGTCAGTACAAACCACGGGTATTGAGTAGATATCATCGGTCAACTCAAAATAGTGAACAATATATATCAAATATTATCGTAAATCAACTATAAAACTCAACATGTAGCAACAACAGGTACTATAATCATCAATAAGTACCATCAAGTTCATCCATGAGGGCTCAAGCCTCAATGCCATACTCATTTGGGAATTAAATTTATTAAGTTGAGTATATTATCATCTTTCAAGATTCATTATCTTTCTTCCTCTTGTGTCGGTACGTGACACTCCGATCCCCTACTACTATGTGTCGGTACGTGACACTTCGATCCCCTAATTCTACTTGTCGGTTCGTGACACCCGATCCCCTATATGTGTCGGTATGTGACACTCCGATCCCCTATATGTGTCGGTACATGACACTCCGATCCCCTATATGTGTCGGTACGTGACACTCCGATCCCCTAATTCTACGTGTCGGTTCGTGACACCCGTCCCACTAATACTATGTGTCGGAACGTGACACTCCGATCCACTAATACTATGTGTCGGAACGTGACACTCTGATCCCCTAATTCTACGTGTCGGTTCGTGACACCCGTCCCACTAATACTATGTGTCGGAAGGTGACACTCCGATCAACTAATACTATGTGTCAGAACGTGACACTCCGATCCACTAATATCATTCCGGAAATCATCAAGCCTTCTCTATACCAAGGCATCATCAATCCCATTACTTTAATTCATCAAGCCTTCTTCTATACCAAGGCATCTTCATTAACAAAGTAGATTAGGGTTTCTTTTCAAGATTTGGGATTCAATAGCTTCATCATACTTATTTATTAACAATTACATAATCACATCATTCATGCAAGCATACAATTAAGCATATAGAAGGTTTACAATACTACTAACACATATCATTCGCTATTAAGAGTTTACTATCAAATAGCATGAAAACCATAACCTACCTCCACCGAAGAATTGAAATCAAGCAAGTTAATCCTCAAAGCTTGGTGTTTTCCTCTTCTTCTCGATCGTTTCTCTCTCTCCCTTCTTGTTCTTTCTATTTTCTTATTCAAACCCTCTTTCTTTTACCCTAATTAGTATATAATTAAGGATAAAAGATGGCAATAATATCCCACTAATTAACTTAGGTTACCTCTTTTAACCCCCAAGAATTTGAGTTATTAATATAAACCCACGAACTTTATAATTAAGGCAAGAACAGTCAAAAACGTCCCTTAAAACTTAACCAGAAATCCGACTCCAACTGGGATTATGCAAACAGTGACGGGCCGTCGCGCCTGCGACGGTCCGTCCTGCAAGCCATCGCAAGGGTCAGAGACTTAGTTTCCACTGAATTATCTGTGACGGTCCGTCACGCCTGTGACGGTCCGTCCTGCCATTCTGTTACAAAGTTCAGAGAGTCGATTTTCAGTACCCAATTTCAGATTTTCTAAGTGATTTGAAACGAGACCCTGCGACGGTCCGTCGTGGGGTCCGTCGCTTCTGCCAATTTTTCCAGAATTGAAGTTTGTTGCTCAAAACGACTAAACAGGTCGTTACAGAACCCTTATCAAGTCAACAAATACAATGATCAAGCAAAGCCCCATAACTTACTCAATCAAGTAACCAAACAAGAATCATGAATAACACCCTACTTCATATAACATGACATTTAAATATACATTTGATCTTAATAAAGCAACATTTACTAATAAGTAAACTAGTAAACATATTGTATTAATAATGTGAAAGTTCTTCATATACATATCATAAATTATCATAAACATAAACATACATAAGAATATCCTCCTAAAACTCCCCTCAAGTCTAACTAGTGCAATGCTTAGGTAGTGTCCCATATCCCTACCTTGACCAAGCTAGACCCCTTAGGTTGTCCTAGATAGAGTTCAATCCTTTAATTCATTTTACCTTTGGGAACATCTTTCCCTAACCGACATAGACCACATGATCTGGTGTGGAATCCAGTGTCATAAAACCCTACACCAAAGGAAGGCGAACTACTTGCAAAGGTATTACCAAAACATAAAACATAACAACTACATGGATCCACTAGCTAGTATTCCTATGGAGGAAACATAGTTTATGAACTACGAGATATAGTTGGGACCCTCTTTATACTTCACGCATTGTATTCTCCAATATCAAGAATACTTTAGTGCTCCTACCTTCCCTATGTGGGAAGGGACACTCTTCAATCTAGTTCACTCGGTACTATGCTAGAGTCCCTTTTTTAAATGTCTTTAAGCCTTTAATTATCAATGTTAGCTTAGTTTTGGTCATAGGCTATACCCCTTGTATAATCATCATCATCAATAGCTCAATAAGAATTTTATAAGTCCTTTCATTACAATTCATATATATGAGGTTAGCAATTAGTATTTCATATCATAATAATGCACATTGATAGTCATCACCATCCTTATAACACATGCACCTTAATCGACCTCACAACATAGTCAAGACATTTTAATTCAACAGCATACCACCATATCAATCCTTGAAAAAGATTACTCCAATATAACATCATGACTTAATAACGATTAATCATAATTGGAAGTAATGATAGAGACCAGAAGACAAACCAAGTCTCCTTCATAGTTCATCATTTAGGCCTTACCATAAACCCTCAATTCAATACAATTTATATGCAACACATCATAATTAAGTAATCAACATAATAACAATGCTAAAAATGTCACTACACCATAACTCAATACTAAATAAAAGCTTAAACCAAGATACTTAGGTTAATTTCCATAACCTTGATCACTTCTCAAGAACTAGTGAAAACAGGTACAAAATCATCTCAATTTGTTTATGATTAGTGTAAAAACATCATCTAATAGTGATTTGACCAATAATAAAGTAAACTGATCCAATCCGAACCTAATTTACATCAAGATTAATCCTTGGGTTAAGGGTTAAGGATCATGTTCTTATATTTAGATCAAACCATCACAAATTATCATAATCAAGTTAAAATAGATGTTAATGTATACATTATGTCCTAAAGAAAACATAAACAACTCACTTCATATAATCAAATTCCTAATTGAATGAAACCCACTTGAAAACACAACTTTTAGAAATATATTGAAGGAGGCCTTTGAGGAAAGAAGTATCAAAAGTGAATTAAATACCATACCTCAAAGTTTAATGAAGATTGAATGGTTAAATCGTACATTTTCAGCCCCCAAAACCTCCCCCTTGCTTGTCTTCAGTGGAGCCTTCCTAATAGAGAGAGAAAGAAGAGTGTTTATTTTGTGAGGTGTATTTAGACTAATGAGGGTTAGGGGTCTTTATATTCGGCTTAATTAACTTAATTAGATTCCATTAAAACTACCCCCAAACTAATTAAATGAAACTAACATAAAAATGTACAGGAAAGTTGCAGGCCCATCGATGAGACCTCGATCCACGGGCCATTGGTCCATCGACGGCCACGAAAGTTGCAGGCCCATCGATAAAATTGGGGTTCTTAATAAAAAATTATAAGTGTTGGTGGACGGTTGGCAACGACACCCCGTCGACCCACACACGGATCGTCGACTGCCTCGTGGTTACACATTACCCAGGCAGTGTTGACACCAACGTGCAAGGGTCCTCCTCAAGGTCTCTTGGTTGTTCCATGGGAGTCTTAACCGTAATTTTTGACCACGAATCATCTTAAACACCTATTAACTATCCTTCCACAAATTTTTATGCATTTCCGACTTCTAAATGCTAGTCAAATAGGCTAAGTCACGCTAGTACTACTTAGAGCAAGTTTCTGAACGTCATGGACATTCTTGGACGTTTTGGTTCCTAAACTTCCTAAAAAAATATTAATTATAATAAGTCTTTAAGACAATTTTTAGACCACATGACACTTATGTTAGGATTTAAGACTCGTCTTGGATTTTTGAAATGTTACATCTAAATCATCTTAGTTCGAGAAATACGCAGCTAACGGTTTTCAGATTATGTATAAATCCTAGGAGTGTAAAATCAAGGGATCAACATAATTGTATCCTCAATATATCTTGATCAATAAAGTCATGTTTCTTTGTATTTTATTTGTGATTTTAATTTATTTTCTGACATTAAATTTGTTGTAAGCAAATTAGCACGCCCAGTGGGACCAAATCTGCCCTTCATCTCTTCTCTCTTAAATCAAATATGCAAAGGTGGAAGAATGAGTATTTAAAGCTTCGTCTTTGAGTTTCATCAAGTCTACCTTTAGCAAGCCTTGAAGCAGTGGGCATTTGTACACTTTGAAATTTTGTGGGACTCTACAAGATGTGTTCAATTTGAGTTGGGACTTTACAAATTTTGTTCAACCTAAAATAGGATTCTTCAAGTCTACTCAACCCTAAACCATAGTTTATTCCTATATAAAGGGTACTAAATTCTCTTAAAAAGCATCTCGGAAATTCCATAAAGAGATCAAGATCTAGAATAATCCGCGGATTGGTGGATTATTCATATGGAGAGGTCAATCAAAATCATCCTACTTTGAGAAATACGCCACTAACGGCATTCGGATCATGGACTTCATATTTTATTTGTGATTTTAATTTATTTTCTGTCACTTTAAAATTTGTTCCAAACAATATTCTTCTGAATATTTTTTTCCAAAATTTAGAGAAATGTCACAATTTGTTTTTGATGCTCAAGACAAAAGAATGACTTTATTTATCAATGCTTATGTGATTAAGACTCTCATGAAGTTTGCTTCAAAATATTAATTACCATATTAACATTGTACTTTTGTTATACTTATTTACTATTTTAAATATTTTGATATTTTAGATGAAGAAAAATTTATATAACTTGTAATAACGCCGATTGAAATTTGTATTAGTTTAATTTTTATTATCTATTAAATAGATAATTTTATGAGATAAATATTTTCATTATTGCAAACATATATGGCAAAAATGTTTTTATCAAAATAACAAGATCTTCTAAATTCAAAATATGTGTTTTAAAATTTTCGAAGTTCTTGATTTTTTTAAAAAAATAATCTCACAAAAAATGTGAAAATATGTGAATATATAAAATTTAGATTTCTTTTCCCATGTTCATATGACATCTAAACAATTTAACGGGAAATACACATGCAAAATAAATATGGTTGTATGACACGAAAAATACAAAACAAATAATGTCTATAAGGTCGTATTAGTGAAATAAAACTAACTACATGATTGAACTTTATTTAATTAAAACAAATATATACATCATTGCATTAAACTAAAAAAGTTTTTCATTGACCAAAAAAATGACATATTATATTTTACTAAACTTATTATTCAAATCTTCGCTTAAATAAGTAATACTATTTACTATAACATATATTTTTTAAATTTGTAATCACATGAAACACACATAAAAAAACTATTATATATATAAAGCTACTGTTCATAAGTGAAACTCATAAATTTATAGAATAAATAGAAAAATGAAGAAGTGAAAATAAAAGAAAGTATAGGATAACAAATAAATTGAAATCCATATATACTTGTAGCCTTAGACATCTTATAAAAATCAACAACCTTCAAAAAAAAACTCCTATAAGGGAATAGAATTCTAAAAAAAATTACAATTTTTTAAACACAAAGCAAAAATAATTATAAATATGAAAGCTTTGAAAGGGTAACAAATCAGATTCACATTGTAATAGACGCCAAAAAAAAATATTAAAGTTTATATACATAAATTTATGTTGTCATACTACATAATGAATGATCACTAAATTAATGACAATGACCCTTAAGTTTCTAAACTACCAATGGGGCCCGTAATTAAGGATATTTTAGGTGTTTTAATATATCATAAATAGGAAATGTGAAAGAATAAATAAATTCACATTATATGTAATAAATATTTCTTCTATCCCTAATTACTTATCAACTTTTTCTATTATAGTTGTGCCTAATAACTTGTCCATTTTTCCAAATCAAGAAAGGATAATTCTTTTACCTATTATACCCTCAATTAATTACTCTAAAAAATGTAAAACTTTTTGAAACTCTGACGTTTGTAATTTATCAGCTTCATAATGAATAACGGTAAAATGGTAAGCTCACTATGTTAATTATTGTTTTCATAATATTTGTGTCAATCCAAAAGTGGATAAGTAATTAGGGACAGAGAGAGTATGATACATTATTATAGTAGGAGGTTAAACGTTGAGTAATTGAATTAAAGACTTTTTGAGATATAAAAAATAAAATAAAGAAAAAAAGTAGAAAAAGGAGAAAAAAGGGTAAATATAAATGAATGTCATAAAGTGGTGCCACATCACCATGTCTATGTTTCTCCTTTTTATATATGCTATTAAAATCACTCACGCCTTGCGCGAGAATTTAATATCACAAAATATAAAAAAAAATACGTAAAACTATTAGTATTTAATCTAAAACTATATTAACTTACATAAAAGTATGTCTTAAGAAACAATAATAATGTAAGGGGAGATGATAATTATAGTATCTTATTATTTATCTTTCAATCAATCATCTATAATTTGATTTTAAAATTTATCATTTTGCATATAAGAACTGTTACTGTTTGATATTTATATGAAATCAAATGAACATCAATCGGAGATATTAAATTTTTTAATAAATAAATAATAAGGATAAGTAAGTTTTAAAAGGTTGAAAAAATGAGCAAATATTCAAAAACTAATGTGTGGAAAGTCCAATTCTACCTTTTGCTTTACATATATCATTTAAAGTCCCAATTTAAATGTATCGTAAGTAATTAATAAAATAAAAAATTAAAGGAAGAATGTATCATATTGGAATATAATTCAACTTATTATATAAAGTTGAAAGAAAAAATATCACACGAAATTATTCTGGTTGTTTGGGTATTTTGAAAAAAACTAACATACCAAACTGATGAACTTTAATTTGAAACTACTCTTCTATTTTAATAGCATTGTCTAGAAACATATCTATTAGTTCAAGAAAAATATTTACAACTTGTAGTAAATTTGAGAATCTGTGCATACTTTGTATTGAATATGAGCAACTAATTTGTTGTGTAATTGTCTATGTTTATGGGATTAGAAGAGGCTCCAATCTAGTCATATTCCTCTCTACGTCACCTGGTACATCCTTAAGCCTATGTGCGATAAGGTTTATAAGGTACTTATGTCCTTACAATGACATGTCAAATCTAAATTTTGTCTTTAAGAGATGACAGTGTATATCTATAAGAATTATTTTTACCATACCTTAACAATTTCAGTAGAGAAAATTTGCGTGAATACTTAATTAACGTGTTCTATTTAATCAGTACTAACAAATACTTATAACCATTACTTTACAAGAACTTAAATAAGAAAGCTTAAACGATGTACTAAAAAAAGCTATCAATAACATAAGCATAATTTAATGAATGTAAAAAAAGATAGCAGGATCCGTAACAATAAAATGAAACAATAAGGAAAAATGTTGTCCACTAAAGGCACAATGTTCCCTTAAGGAAATAATTTCCTCTAGTATCCGTGGTTTAAAAGAATAAATCTTCTCATGATAGTAAAATTCTATTAACCAGTGTATTGATACAAAAACACTGGTGTAGTGAACTACTTGACATCATTAATTATATAAATATTCAATTGCGCCGAAGAAGAAGTAGTAGTTTATTTTAGCATTATCGTTGTTTTAAAATGAGAGAAAAATCCTATTTTATAGACAACAAATGATAGTGTAAATAAATATTTATTGTGAATTATAAGAAAGTCACAACCTTTCATAAAAGTCACAACCTTTAATAAAAGTGAAAACTTTTCAAAGAAGTCACAACTCTTCATAAAAATTACAACTTTTGATAAAGTCATAACTTTTCATAAAAGTCGCAACTCTTCGTAAAAGTCACAAGTTCTCATAAAAGTCACAATTTATCATGAAAGTCACAACATTTCATGAAAGGGAAAGACTATTTTTGGAAATAAATAAACTAATAGGGAATCATGGTTTGTGGTGGCGCCACGTAGTCAGGCCTAGAGTTCTCTCTCTCTCTCTCTCTGTGTATATATGCATATATATATGACTATTGAAAATAGTTTAAATATATCTTTCTTATACTTTTCAGTTAACTATACCATATTCCGTTATACTTTGGAATAATCCGACCTAATAAATAATATTCACCGACAGTGGTGGACATACAATTTTCCTTTGGGAATTTTGAAAAATAAAAATATAAACGTGTAAATAATTCTTTAAAAAACCGAAACCCTAAATTCTTTTGGGTTTAAAACCAAAATTTTCGCACATTTTTTAAAGAAAAACAAAACTCAAAACAACTTGTAATACAGAACTAAAAATAATAAATAAATACATAAATAACTAAAAGAAGTTGAAACTGAAAAGAAAAAATAAAATGCTTTTACGAACCAGCGACCTATAACTATCGCAACCCATACCGAGGTGATTGACACCCACAGTATAACTCATTGGGAGAACAACTTCTAGCAAATAACCAGAGCTATAAATCTAAAACTTAAGGCATTTAAGTGATGAAATAAACTTAAATAACTAATCTAAGTTCTATTACTAATTAAAGATCTAATAACTAACTAACAATGCGGAAGATAAACCTAGATTCTGAAAGTTTATGTACCAAAATTAGAAAGTAGAACAAAATCTGACAAGAACTTCTAATGAACTATCTAACTTACTAAAACAAGAGCTAAGTTTGATGTCATAGCTGGGTTTACCCTCTAGACGTAACCGGCATGGGCATCCTTTTTGAGGATTGGGACTAGCCTCCTTACATACATCATCACATTCATAAGTCAAATTTAGTGGCAATTTAAAACGTTTATTACTTCTACTTGGAGGTTTACATAGACCTTTTACATACACATAATTGATATACTTTGGTTTCACGGTATTATTAATACTTTTTGCTTAGACTTAGTGTGTCCAAAAGCCTTTTTGTGCTAATTTTTATATAAGTTTCTTTTTATTTTGCAGGAAATCTTTCAAAAGCTGAATACGGAGATTTTGAGCGAAGAAATGTAGAAGAGGCCACCTACGGAGCTTATGACGCTCCGTCGTGCTTGTGACGGTCCGTAGGTGGCAGCGTAGTGCAGCTGCTGAAGGAAGATGGGGAAGTCTGACCAAGTTTGGGGTTACGAAGCTTGTTACGGTCCGTCGTGTCTATGACGGTCCGTCTTGCAGGTTCGTCATGAAATTCAGAGAAGTAATCCCAGTACCCATATTCCAAGAGTTAAATTGTTTTGGAACGAAGGCCTTCGACGGTTCGTTCTGCCTATGATGGTCCGTTATACTTGCCATCGATGGTAATGAAGAATAGCAATAGAAGAAATTTCATAAGTATGGGATGACAGAGTCCATGAAGGTCCGTTGTGACCATGACGATCCGTTGCGAGGTCCGTCGACCCAGCCGTATTTTGACAAATTTCCAGCAAATAGAATCCTTGTCTAATTAGATTTTTATTTTTTATAAATAGTTCGAAGAACCTCGTTTTTGAGGTTAGACTGCGGATAGTTAGACTCTGGATCATTTTTAGAATCCGTATTGTTAGACTCTTAGATTATTAGACTTTAAATTATCATTGGTTGTTGGTGAATTTTGGTGATTAATCAAGCAAAATTTTGGATTTTACTCTTTGTCATTGAAGTGAGTACATAAATTCTTATTTAATATATTTAAATATTGTGATTATGACTATGAGTAACTAAACTCCATAACTAGGGTTGTGGGAACCATGGACAAAATTATGAGATAAAACCTAACTAAAATAACAATTCTAGAATGGTGTCTTGCATGTATTAATAATTCTTTTGCTTAGAAGTCATTTTAATGGATGGCCAACGTTAATGCTCACCTTAATGCTACTTGCCGGATCAAGGAGGTAGATAATAGGAAGAGAATTATCAACATAGATTTAGTGTATACTATCTAATAGGCTAGTATTGATTAGTACGAGGTAATAACTTACTCAAATATAGAATATGATGCTTAATATGAGGTAAAGATAAGGGTTAGGAGAACAACACACGTAGCCGGACCAAGGTGCGGAGTGAGATTTTCTAGATGCCGGACCAAGGATTTAGAAATACATTACTTATCACTTTGCTTGCAAGATACTAGGAAAGAATTGTTATGATTAGAATTATCAAGTTATGAACCTGTGGGGAACACGTTACTTTGATTAATTGAATAAAATACAACATTCAAAGCTGTTAAGTGTCTCTTTCAATTGCGTAAGTTATTTTCATTGATTTAGGAATAGAAACCCCCCTTTTATTGTTTTTACTTTCCAAGGAATTCATTGACCAAACAATAGTAATAATAAGTTGAAGTTAAGTCTAGACTATTTTCCTCGTGGGAACGATCCCAACCTCACTAGTTGGGTTATTTACTTGACACGACCACTTTACTTCTTATTTCAGAAGTAAGTTTTAGCGTATCAAATTTCGGCACCTCTGCCGGGGAAAGTAGCTTTTAGATTAACTTGAACTTATTACTATAGTTTAGTTGATATTTTCTTGATTTTACTTTGTTTTATTGTTTTTGATTTTTTTCAGAACTATCCTCCTTGTATGCCAAATACACGGAGAGGAAGAGAACCCTTGTTTCCATACGATCATGAATTAGAGCGTACACTGCGCAATATGAATCAAAACTTGGGAATTAATGATGATGATCTGAACTAGAACATCCCAGCTCCTGTTGATGTTCATGGTCAGATGTTACCCGATGCTCTGGGTGAACACCAACAGAGGGGACAAAATCCCATCCCACGGCCCTAGGCATACTACAGAGGCTATGATAGCATAGCAGACTCGGATGGGCCACTTGTCTTGCCTCCTCTACCCACATGCCACACCTTTCCGATAACTAGTAGCCTGATGCAAATGCTCACTGCCTGAGGTTTGTTTTCAGAGCTACCTTCTGAGGACCCACATGCCCATATAGCTAAGGTAAGGGCAATGTGTAAAAGCTGTGTAGGGAGGCCTGATTTGGATTTAGATGTAATATGTCTCAGAGTGTTTCCTCTCTCTGTGACGGGAGAGGCTTCTATGTGGTTCACTGAGCGCCCATACAACTCAATCTTCACTTGAAACCAACTAAGGGATGTCTTCTTAACACACTACTATCTGGTCTCCGAGAAACTAAACCACAAAGACAGAGTGAATAACTTCGTGTCACTACCAGGAGAGTCAGTTAGTAGTTCTTGGGATAGATTCACCTCATTCTTGAGAAGTGTCCCAAATCACCGTATAGATGATGAGTCACTGAAGGAATACTTCTATCGGGGATAGGGTGATAACAATAAAGTGGTGTTGGACACTATAGCAGATGGATCTTATGGGGAGTGTCCTTATGCTGAGATCCCTGAAAAAATAGAGAAAATCTCCCGGAATAACAAAGCTTGGAGTACTAGGAAGTCTGATACAGGGAGAAACACCTTCGCAGTGCAGTCCACTCACAACCCAGCCACAGATGAGATTCGTGAAGAAATGGCTCAGATGAGAACCGAGCTTGGGTTGGTACTAAAACATGTCACTGGGGGTCCAGAAAAGATAAATGCAGTCAACTACTTGGCTAAACCACCAACTCCTAATGATGAATGCTATTATGCAGAGGACACTTATGCAGTAAATGAGCAGACGGGGGGTTTCTGACCAAGCGCCCAAGGCTCAAATCAGGATAATTAGCGCCAAGGTCAAGGGAACCAAGGTCGGAACTATGGTAACTATAACCGTGAGGGTCATTATGTCTGAGATGGAAACTACAACCGCGACAACAACTTCAACAGGGTAACTACGATAACAGAAATGATAGGAACAGGCCCTATGTCCTTCCTCAAAATCATGAAGTTACTCCTAGGGATGGTGGAGATAGTATGGCGCGAGTTGAGGATATGTTGCACAAAATGATGAAGAGGTTCGATGCTAGTGATGAGCACATTAAAGAGTTAAGGTGTGATATAGCTAGTATTGGGCAAAAAGTTGATACACATGCAATATCGATCAAACAAATCGAGTTGCAAATGGCCCAATTATCTGCGATAGTGAACACACGACAACCGGGCACTCTTCCTAGCAACACTGTCCAAAATCCAAAGAATGATGCGCACTATATGGAAATAACTACTCGGGGTGGTAAGCTAACCATTGACCCACCTATGCCGTCTACTGAGGAAAATGTGTTAAAAGATAATGATAATGTGGTAAAGGGTAGTGGTGAAGCAGAGGAACGTAATGGAAAAGATGCAGAAGTACCTATGAAGGTAATTCCCATGCCTAGGACACAACCACCTTTCCCTCAGACATTAGTTAAAAAGACCGAGGATGGTAAATACCAGCGTTTCATAACAATGTTGAAGTAGCTTTCTATCAATGTCCCTTTGGTAGAAGCTCTAGAACAAATGCCCGGTTATGCCAAATTTATGTAAGGTCTGGTCACCAAGAAAAGATCGGTCACTTTTGAGGATGATGATAGACTGCAGCATTGTAGTGCTATTGCTACAAGATCCCTCGTACAGAAGAAACAAGATTCGGGTGCGTTCACTATTGCTTGTACAGTTTGGTCATTACATTTTGCGAACGCATTATGTGATCTGGGGGCAAGCATAAATCTCATGCCTCTCTCGATCTATAAGAAGTTTGGTTTGGGTGACCCAAAACCCACTGCGATGCAGCTACTGATGGCTGATCGGACAGTGAAACGGCCTATAGGGATACTCCATGATGTGCTAGTAAAAGTGGAGTCATTCTTCTTTCCGTCTGATTTTGTAATTATTGATTGTGAAGTCGATTTTGAAGTGCCTATTATTCTTGGGAGCCCATTCCTTGCTACAGGTGGAGCCTTAGTTGATATGGAAAAGGGGCAAATGGAATTTCTGTATAACAATGAAAAAGCGACCTTCAATGTGTGTAGGACTATGAGGCAGAGTAATGAGCTCCAATCAGTATCGGCCATATCCCACAAAGAAAAGGTGAAGAAGAAGAATGAACAAAAAATTGCAAAACAAGAGTTTAGGGTTTGGTATTTGGAGATTGTAGACAGTTCTGGGTCGCCTTATTTTCCGGGCAAGCTCAAGTCGAAATGGACTGGCCCTTACTTGATTACCCAAGTATTCCCTCATGGAGCAGTTGAGTTAAAATCCAAGGAGGAAGTGCGGTTTAAGATGAATAGAGATCGAATGAAACTCTATTTTGGGCATAAAGCATCGGGGAATAAAGTAATAGAGGCAAACCATCTTGATGAAGGCTGAGTAATCAAGTGTCCTCAGTCGTGCCGCGGCATTAAATCAGACGCTTCTTGGGAGATAACCCAATACTTATGGTCTTTTTAGTAATGGTAGCAGTTTTCTACTAATGGGTTTTTAAATTTGCAGGCACATCACCAGGGAATTCTGCAGAAAATTACTCTGCAGCAGCCACTGACGGATACATCAACGGACCGTTGCGCCTGAGACGGACCGTCATATGCCTCCGTCGTACTAGGTATGTTTTTCTATTATTTTAAAACTAGGGCACACACGACGGATTCAATGACGGATCATCACAACTGACACGAATTGTCATCGGGGAGTCGTTGCATCATTAATTAGTCGTACCCGACCAAACCCGACTGGAGGCTTTTTCAAAATCAGACTGTTTAAACCCCACCCCCAACCGCTCATTTCACCCCATTCCTTCATTATTCCTCCCATTTCCCTCTCTTTTTAACTTCCACATTCTCTCCCTTGATCATTGTTCCCCCAAAATTCTCCGAAGTCCTAAAAGTTATAATCTACAAGTCGGAGTTGCTGTTGTGGGTATCTTCTTGGTCAACGAGTACTTATCCATCTTTTTTTTCTCCAATTCTAAGGTATGTGTCTCTAATTTCTACTCATTTATCTTGCATTTTTGTTTATTAATTAGTATTAGCTTAGTTGTTCGTGATATGTTCGCTTCTTTCATATAAGAGTCTATCTAACCTAGGTTAAAAATGTTCAAAATTGCCATGTTTACAAACCTAGACATAGGTGCTTTCGCATTACTAGTTTCCTAGATTCTTGGGTTAGCAAATGTAGGTCCATAACACTACAAGTTCGACGTGGCTTCATCGGGGATGAATGGGGTACGCCAGTTCTATCATTGATCTACAGAACGAGACCACGATGACGGACCTTCGTGCCCACGATGGACCGTAATAGGGTCCGTTCTAAAAGTCCAAACACCCACTGCCCATGTTTTTCCAAGTGTCCCCCAACGGACACATGTGACGGACCGTCATACCCATGGCGGTCCGTCCTGCACAACAGTTCTGGTTGTCAGAGACTCTCTTTCTAAGGGTCTCCCACTTCTTCTAAGTGTCCTTCAACGGAAACATGTGACGGACCGTCGTACCCACGACGGCCCGTCCTGCATGATCGGTATAACGGTCAGAGACCCTTGTCCTAAAGGTCTCTCACTTTTTTCTAAGTGTCCTTCAACGGACACATGTGACGGACCATCGTAGACACAACGGTCCGTCCTGCATGACCGTTTTGATGGTCAAAGATCCCTCTCCTAATGGTCTCCATATTTTTTTTCAAGTTTCCAACGACGAAAACATACGACGGACCGCCGTACCTATGACAGTCCGTCCTGCACATACCGTCATACTAGTTAGAGACTCTCCTTTAGGGTTCTCCATATATACGTAGTTTAAGTAAAATATGACGAACCACATGATGGTCCGTCAAAGTCATGACGAGCCATCACCAGGCCCATCATGGGTCCCTGTTACCATAGTAATGACATACTATTTTAATTGTTTTTGTTGTTTTGCTTGTCTTGTTTGCCACTACTCATACTAATATTGATCCTTTACAAGTACTATCTACTATGGCACCCAAGAAAGACAAAATCTACGCACGGGGGCTATCGAAGTCTGTCTCCCTATCTGCCCGCATGGTCATTGGCTCAGATGATGAGCGTGACCCCGAGTATGTGCCCCCAGGTACTTCCACCCCTTCCCGTGATGCACGTGCTCCCAGAGCCACACCCAAAAAGGTGGCGTCCGGCGTAGTCACTGCCTCCCAGTCTAATGAGGAGCGCACACTGACCGGCACACCCTCTTAGTCAGCCACAAACGAAGAAGGAGTGTCTGGCTCCTTAGGAGTATCGTGGTCCGAGGAAGCCCCTGGCTCTGCTGAGGTTCCTGCACCCGCCACCGCTGCAGCGTCGGTCTCATCTAATGAGGCTGACAGTTCGGAATCCACATCAGGTTCACCAGCTCAGGCCCCTACCCCAGCCAATGACCAGCCCAACCGGTGGTGTGTCGACGAGGAATTTCAAATCTACTCCGATGACAAGTTCCTGACTGATAAAGAAGTGATGACTCGAACACTCACCCTGGAGCGGCAGGTCCTTACAGGGAGTCTCCCAACAATGCCTGAGATCCACAATCTATTCACCAGGCATCGCTTGGAGTGGATAGCACGTCCGTTGGGACGTTACAGTGAAGAAATGGTCCGAGAGTTCTACACATCCTACGTAGCGACTCTCCGATCACAAATAGATAGGAGAGCTGCCCCCGCTAAATAGGACCCACTGGAGCAGGACCGAGTACGGGGCGTACAGGTTTACATTTCCCTGCATGCCATCCGCAGGTTTCTATACGGCGAGGGTGTTGATGCTACTCGGACCCCTCTAACTGCCGAGTTTGACTACCGCTGATAGATAGTTAAAGATGGCCAGTTCCTGCGCGAGCCATCACTGAGAGAGACCACCAAAAGGTGGATGGCCCTGCACCTGTCAGTTGCTGGAGAGGGTGTCGATTGGGTAACTGAGCCAAAGGGGGCCATCAAGAAGGCCAAACTCACTTTCACAGCGAAGTTTGAGTGGCTGATTGTCCGTCACTGCCTTTCCCCCACAACTGCTGATAATATCGTTACATGGGATCGAGTAGTGTTGATGGCAGCGATGATAGCCGGGTTTGAGGTGGACTTCGCGTGGCTTCTGCAAGCAGTCATGCACGAGAGGGCTTTCAAGGTCACTACTACTTACCCTTTCCCGTGTATGATCTTTGCTCTCTGCAGGTCTGCAAGTGTGCCTATATGGCACGTAGATCAGCTCAAGAACCTGCAGGGCACTGTTGACGTCGACCTCGTCATAGATGAGGCCAATGAGTTGGCTCCACGTAGAGGGCTCCGTCAAGAGCTTCCCCCACTTGCTGATGATCTTGCTGATACGGTAGCCCAGGCTTGCACGGCTACACAGGCGGCATCCACTGGCACTACCCCGGTCGAGTCTATCTCAGGTAGTAGCACTACCCCGAGCTCCTCTCGCACAACCCCTCTACCGGCACTAGTCCCGCTTGCTAGGGTCCAAAAATTTGAGGCACAAATGGCTACACTTCTGCATCATATCCAGCCGTGGATGCAGAAGTCGATTACTGAGTAAGAAGAGCGCCTAGAGCGGAAAAAGGTCCAGTATACAGAGCTGAAGATCGCTGAAGTTCACCAGCGCTTGGACGCCTTTGAGTTGAGGGTGTTAGCCCAACAAGCCCCTCTGGTGGATGTGTCGACTCTTCAGGCTGCAGTTGATAGTCTTCGTGCAGATATCGACACGATCTTAGAGGCTAGGGTGCTGGAGTTTGAGGCCCCTTCTATCGAGCCTGTTGAAGACACAGTGTTGGAGGCCCCATTTGCCACTTTAGAGATTCATCCACCTCCCCCTCGAGAGAATGACAAGAGGCGTATGGGTCGAGCAGAGGACAAAAAGCGAGCACGAAAGAAGAAGCGCCAAGAGATAGAGGCTGCAAGGAGAGCCTCACTTGCTGAGGAGGAGGCGCACCAGATGAGAGCATCATAGTTAGCGGCTGGGGCCTCGAGCTCCCGCACTGTGGAGATAGCAGGAGGCACTACAGATAGTGCGGTTGTTGTTGAGGACATCACTGAGGGTTTACATATTGTAGAGGACGTGGGTTCCGGGGAACCGGACCCACCAGCTTGCTGATGGACGGCGCTTTGCACCACAGGTTTGCTTCACCTACCACTCTAGTATTTAAATTTCTATGCATTGGGGACAATTGTATGTCTTTTTTTGTTGGAGGTGGGGTAAATGGAAAGTGAGTGTTAGGGTGAAGTTTGAGTAGCCTAATTCACTATCCTCTTTTTGGATTTTCTTGCATGTGTTCTTTTTCCCCAACAGACTGATTAGTTTTTCTATTGAACCGACATGTTTATATCTTTTGCACATAGTTTAATTCTGGAGCATGATGGCTAAAATGATATCTTGAAAAACTGGAAAATGATTCATGACTAGGCATTGTAACTGATAATTGTGTGGCCCTAAGCATGACATAGAGGTACACCTTTGGGTTACCCTATGTTTGAAATTCGAACTAGGTGTCTGATAATCTGGTTTAGTGATTAGTTGTCAAGTGAGTATGAGGAAATTATGAATATTCCACTATTGGTACTGAGCTAGAACTTGCCTGGTTAGTCCTGCTAAAAGTGAGCTGTAATAGACAATTAGGAATGGATCAGAGGCCCTTATTCAATATAGCTCATTTCTAGCCTAAATAAAAGAAACCAACTGAAATTTATCCTTCTTTGATCCAAGTGATCTGAGATTAAATTTGACCTTTCTTTTTCACCCTAACTGATCTTTTTTCGGAACAATGTGTTGGCCCTGGTCCCTCCTTGGACATGTGCACCTCAGCTTATGCCAAAAGCAGAAGTTGAGGGTGGCTAATGCAGTAAACAACCTTCGTTATGGCCCTGACCCAACTTTGGGTATTGTGTACCTTGATTCATGGCAAAGCCATGAGTTGAGGGTGGCTATAATGAGGAATGCTCTGGAAAGTGGGGTTGAGAAACAAAGAGAGAGAAAGAACAAAAGTAAAGTGAATCAAGAATTAGTTGAAACAAAAGTAAAGAAAAAGAAAAATATACAAGAAATACAAGCAAGAAAAGAAGAGAGTCGCTTACACAAATGAAGAAAGAAGAGAAAATACAAAAGTGAAAGAATATGAGAAATTGGGCGAGATAAAATGATAGAAACTGGAAGGTTTAGTCGATATGGCAAGGAGGGAAAAAAGTCACTAAAGTATACCTTAATATACCGTACCAGACCCTCAGCCTATGTTACTAGCTAAGAAAGTCCTATCGTGATACTAAGGGTTGTATAGCGAACTTAAGGCAGTGAAAATAAGAGCAAGCTTATAACAATAGGTATGAATGGGTGTGACTTTGTTCAGAGAGCGAGGTTTGAAAAGTAATTCTTATACTCAAACTGAAATCATTGTGTGAAAAAGGAGGATTTTGTTTTAAAGTGAGGACACTAGTTTCAATACCGGAATTGTTAGCACCTCGGTGAGAAATTGAAGAGGATAGGTGTTAGTGCATGGTGTGTCTGTGTCATGTTCTGATCCCACATAATTCGAGCCTAATAGTGATAGCATGCATGGATATGATGAGATTAATTGGGATTGATAGCCAAAAGATTGCAAAGGATAAAACATGGATACTATTGTACAAAGATTTTGTATTGACTTATAGTGCGTCAGTTGAGGAAAAACAACGAATTTAAGTTAAGGGTGTTGATATACCATAGTTTCACGGTATTATTAATACTTTTTCTTAAGTTAAGTGTGTTAAAAATCCATTTTGTGCTAATTTTTATATAAGTTTCTTTTTATTTTGCAGGAAATCTGTCCAAAGCAGAATGCGGATATTTTGAGCGAAGAAATGCAGAAGAGACCACCTACGGAGCTTATGACGGTCCGTCGTTCTTGTGACGGTCCGTAGGTGGCACTGTAGTGCAGCTGCTGAAGGAAGATGGGAAAGCCTGACCAAGTGTGGGGTTACGAAGCTTGTGATGGTCCGTCGTGTCTATGACAGTCCGTCCTGTAGGTTTGTCATGAAGTTCAGAGAAGTAATCCCAGTACCCATCTTCCAATAGTTGAAGTGTTTTGGAACAACATCCCTCGACGGACCGTTGTGCCTATGATAGTCTGTCGTACTTGCCGTCGAGGGTAATGAAGAAGAGCAGCAGAAGAAATTGCATAAGTATGGGACGACAGAGTCCATGACGGTCCGTCGTGACCATGAAGATCCGTCGACCCAGTCGCGTTTTGGCAGATTTCCAGCAAATAGAATCCTTGTTTAATTAGGTTTTTTTTATAAATAGTTCGAAAAACCTCATATTTGAGGTTTAGACTGCGGATAGTTAGACTCCATATAGTTAGACTCTGGATCATTGTTAGACTTCGTATTTTTTGACTCTTAGATTATTAGACTTTATTATCATTGATTGTTGGTGATTTTTGGTGATTAATCAAGCAAACTTTCGGATTTTACTCTTCCTCATTGAAGTGAGTACATGAATTCTTATTTAATATATTTGAATATTGTGATTATGACTATGAGTAACTAAACTCCATAACTAGGGTTGTGGGAACCATAGGCAAATAACGAAATAAAACCTAACTAAAATAACAATTCTAGAATGGTGTCTTGCATTTGTTAATAATTCTTTCGCTTAGAAGTCTTTTTAACAGATGGCCAACGTTAAAACTCGCCTTAATTCTACTTGCCGAACCAAGGAGGTAGATAATAGGAAAAGAATTATCAACATAGATTTAGTGTTTACTATCTAATATGCTAGTAATGATTGGTACGCGGTAATAACTTTGTCAAATATAGAATACGATGCTTAATATGAGGTAAAGATAAGGGTTAGGATAACAACACACGTAGCCGGACCAAGGTACGGAGTGAGATTTTCTAGATGCTGGACCAAGGATTTAGAAATACATTACTTATCACTTTGCATGCAAGATACTAGGACAGAATTGTTATAGTTACAATTATCAAGTTATGAACCTGTTGGGAACACGTAAACCCTAGTTACTTTGATTAATTTAATAAAATACAACATTCAAAGCTGTTAAGTGTCTCTTTCAATTGTGTTATTTATTTTCATTCATTTAGAAATAGAAACCCCCCTTTTATTATTTTTACTTTCAAAGGAATTCATTGACCAAACAATAGTAATAACAAGTTGAAGTTAAGTCTAGACTATTTTCCTCGTGGGAACGATCCCAACCTGACTATTTGGGTTATTAACTTGACACGACCGCTTTACTTCTTATTTGAGAAGTAAGTATGAGCGTATCAATAATATATATATACTTATATACATACATACATATATACACATACATACATATATATATATATATGTCTATATATATATATATGTCGAGTTTCCATAAAACCTTCATATAGGAAGGTTAGATAGACTTTTACTTTTATTGCACATATCTATGTAAAAGATAGAACATAGTCTTAACGATTTTCTCATCTCATACCATCTAAATGATCATAGGATTTGGGCATAGCCCAACATCAATGTAAAGAATCTGCATATAGGCTTATACGAATCGTACTCAAATGAAAATAAATGAACATAAGAGTCTTAGAAAACAAAACAAGTCCATAAGCAAGATATTGGCATCGCCCTCGGAAATTGAGAACCTACCCACTTTGATGGTAGACAATATCCAAGTCTTCTTCAAGAAGTCTTGAATGAGCCTTCAATGACCGGAACCTAAAATGTTAGGGAAAAAGAAAGAAAAGGGGTTAATACGACACTTGTATTAAGTATGCGACCATATGCACATATATTTATAAAATATGCTAAGAAAAGGATATTTCCATAAGTATGAATTTTTCTTTTAAAACCTATATGCATATTCAACAATACCGTACCCAAAAATACATTCACATTTATTATGTCATAGGAATATTCATCACAATCCCACATCATAAACTCTTTCCCAATCAAACATTCCCACTATACAAGTAGATACATGTTCTAGTAATTCTACATCCAAGTTATATTAAACAATAAGCATGAATAAGTGTACATTTCATTATAACAAAGCAAGTCATTCGCCCTCGAGTCCCTATCAAGTCAACAAGTAAAATGACCAAGAAATACCTTATAGCCTTACTCAATTAAGTAACCCAACAAGAATCATGAATAACATCCTACTTCACATAACATGACATTTAGAAATACATTTCATCTTACTTCGACAATATCAACCCACATATACTCATAATGAAACTAATAAAAATATATATAATGTGCAATTCTTTCATATAGATATCATATATCCTTATAAACATAAACATACATAAGAACCTCCTCCTAAGACTCCCCTCAAGTCTAACTAGTGCAATGTTTAGGTAGAGTCCTATACCCCTACCTAGACCAAGCAAGACCCCTTAGGTTGTACAAGTTAGAGTTCAAGTCCTTTAATTTGTTTTACCTTTTTGAAACATCTTGCCCTTACCGATATAGACCACATGAGCTAGTGTGGAATACGGTGTCATAAAACCCTACACCTAAGGGAGGTGGACTACTTGGCAAGGTGGTAATAAAACATAAAACATAGCAACTACGTCGATCCACTAGCTAGTATTCCTATGGGGGCAACATAGTTCAAGAACTAGGAGATATAGATGGGACCCTCTTTATGCTTTATGTATTGTAAACTCCAATCTCAAGAGTACTCTAGTGCTCCTACCTTCCCTATGTGGGAAGGGACACTCCTCAATCTACTTCGCTCGATGCTAAGATAGAGTCCCTTTTTGAAATGTTTTTTAAGATTTTAATTATCAATCATAGCTTAGTTTAGGAAATAGGGTCTACCCCTTCTATAATCATCATCATCAAAATCTCAATAAGAATTGTATTTGTATAAGCCCTTTCATTACAATTAATATAAGCGAGGTTAGAACATTTACATTTCATATCATAATAATGTACATTGATAGTCATCACCATCCTTATAACACATACACCTTAATCAACCTCACAATATAGTCAATACATTTAAATTCAACATCATACCTCCCTATAAATCCTAATACAAGGCTTTATCCAATATAACATCATGACTTAACAACAATTAATCACAATTAGAAGTGAAGGATAGAGATCGTAATACTTTCCAAGTCTCCTTCATAGTTCATCATTTAGGCCTTACCATAAAACCTCAATTCAATACAATTTAGATTTACCACATCATAATTCAATAATCAACATGATAACAAGGCTAGGAGAATGACTACATTACAATTCATTACCAGATCATAGCTTAAGATAAGACACTTAGGTTAATTCACTTTTAACCTAGATAATAATCTCAAGAACTAGAATGAAAGAGTATTGTTCACTTCATTTTTTTAATGATTAATGCAAGAACATTAATTAATAGCAATCAACCAATTACCAAGTCAACTGAATCAATTTCAACCTAATTCATGTCAATATCCAACCTAGGGTTAAGAGTTAAGGATCATCATATACAAATTTAACCAAATCATCAATATATACCATAATAAAGTTAGAATACATGTTAATATATTCATACTATCCAATAGAAAACATAGACAATTCGATTCATAACCCAAATTTCGAGATTGAGAATAACCAACATGAAAACCCAACCTTTGAAAATATTTTGAAGGAACCCTTTTAGGAAAGAGGTATCAAAGGTGAATTAGATCCCATATCTCAACGTTTGATGAAGATTTTATGGTGAAATCATCCCTTTTTGAGCCCCCCGAATCCCTGCCCTAGCTATTTCAAATGGTGTCTTCCAAATAGAGAAAAAAAAAAGAGAGAAGGAAGAAAATTTGTTTTGAGAGTTGTGTTTAATCTAATAAGGTTGGGGTGTTCATATGGGGAGTTAAATTGGTTAATTAATATTCCATTAATACTTAACTAACCCCTAAACCCCCTTTATTTATTTAATTGGACATAACTTAAATTGTACATAAAAATGGACCCTCACAGACGGAACCCCATTGCCGATCAGTCTGTGAGTCGATCGGCACTGTGCCTTCCATGCTGCACACCGTCATTAAGTTCAGAGACTGTGCATCTGAAAGCCTCCAACATATTGTCTTAGTGTTGGACGACCGTTGGCATCGATGCCCCATCAATCCACACACGAGCCATTGATGGCCTCTCGTTGTTGCACACTGCCCAGGCAGTGCTGCCTCCTACGAGTTAAGGTCCTTCTCAAGGGCCCTTTGTTTGTCCTTGGGGAGTCGTACTCGGACGTTTCGATCACGAATCAATTTTAACATAGGTTAACACCCTCCACCTTATTTCATGGATTCCTACATCTAAAAGCTCGTCAAATAGGCTTTGGCACGCAGGTACCTTTTAGAACTAGTTTTCGGACGTCAAGGACGTTCTTGGACGTTTTGGTTCCTAAGCATCCTAAATAACCTATATTAATTAAAATAGTTATTAAAATAATGTTTAAACCTAATGGATCCTATGTTAATCTTTAATACTCGTCTTGAATTTTTTGAAGTGTTACATTATCCCTCTTAGGAACATTCTTCCTCGAATGACACTAAACATCCTGAAAGGAACGAATAGACTCAAAACTACCAGCCCAACCAACAACAATACATAACAACAACAATAATCTTACTCACACAAGGTTATTCAAAACTTCAATTACCACATATATAAGGTTTAACATTACATTATGAGGAATATCCTTCTTACAACAACAACATGACCTCAACATACTTTAGATGAGCCAGTTTTTGTCAACTTTCAGTCCAAAAACATGCTATATATAAATTCATAAAGACTCACCCTGTCAAAATGCACGACATAACTCAAAACAACCCAAAGAGAAAAACTTCAAGTTCAAATGCTTAGTTCACTGTATCCCTGTAAAGCAAAAATAAAAAAATGCACAGTTTGCAATGCTTCACTAAAAATTAAAACAACTTCAATTTTAATCATTATTTTTATTATTAGTAAGAACTAAGAACTACTAACATTATTTATCAAATAAATGAGGGTAACAAGACTTCATGTCGGCCTCGACCTCCCATGTTTCACCCTCAACTAGATGATCCTTTAATAACTTATTTATGAAAGCACCTTTTTATACCTTAACTTCTTGACTTGCCTATAAGGAATTTGAACCGGAACTTCCTCATAAGAGAGGTTATCCTTGACACCAGGACCCTCAATAGGAAGAATAGACTCGGGATCACCAATACACTTTTTAAGCATGGAAACATGGAAAACCGGATGAATTGAAGCCAATTCTCTAGGAAGTTTCAATTCGTAGGCAACCTTACCAACTCTTTCCAAGATTTCATACGGACCTATATAACGAGGACTCAACTTCCCTTTATTTCCAAATCTTACCACCCCTTTCATTATTTAAATTTTTAAATACACCTTATCACATTGTTCAAACTCCAAATCCCTTATTCTATGATCGGCATAAGACTTTTGCCGACTATAGGCTATTTGTAATCGGTTCCTTATGATATGAACCTTTTCCATAGTCTTATAAACGAAATTGGTACTAAGATGTGAAGGTTCTCCTATTTCAGACCATCCAATAGAAGACATACACCTCCTACCATCAAGGCTTCATAGGGATCCATGGTAATGAATGAATGAATGAAAACTATTATTATAAGCAAACTCTACCAAAAGCAACTGGTTACCCCAGTTTTCCTTGAAATCAATAATGCAAGCCCTAAGCATATCCTAAAAGATTTGAATAGTACATTCCATTTGACCATCTCTTTGGGGATGAAAAGCGGTACTCAAATTTACCTTAGTACTTAACCCTTTTTGGAATAACCTCCAAAACCTAGATGTGAATTGTGCACCCCGATCTGATATTATAGATAACAGAATACCATGGCAACACACATTATCATATATGAACATCCTAGTATAATCTTCCGTGAATAAGTACACTTGACGGAAATTAAGTAATGGACTTGGTCAACCAATCCACAACCAACCATATAGAATCATATGACTTTTCTGTCCGAGGTAAACCCACTATAAAATCCATATTGATTGATGTCTTTCCACTTCCAAGTAGGATCTTGGATTTCTTGTAGTAAGGTACCAAACTTTTGATATTCCGCCTTTAATGTGACAACCTTAATATGGATATGCTAAGTAATATTTAATGTATCTAGAAAACCTATGATTAGACCGGGTTTAAATGAATTATGCACATAGAACCACACCTCTAAACCCTTGCCACAACCAAGCCAACCAACTTGCTGAGTTAGTTAACCTAGGAAAGATTGGGTCCAACCATGTACGACATCCAGGTATGAAGATCTACCCGGAAGAGTCTTAACCGGACTTAAAAAAGGGTATTCTTAATTTTGTACGGTCTAGGGGTAAAATAGTCTTTTCCTAGGTAAGGGTAGAATTGTAATTATTCTAAATATTTAATTAATTTAATTCATTGATTAATATTATGGAGGGGCAATTTGGGTAGAAAGAGTCGAAATTGACCCTTTATGCGAAATTTTGCTCCACCCAGGTTTGAGCCTTTGTGGAAGCAATGATTTAATTGATTTATTGTATTTAGTGAATTAGTTAAACTAATAAATATTTAATTTTCTGATTTAATTAAAGCAAAATAATATTTTTAATAGAAATTAATAATAATAATAATATTAATAAATAATGAGGAGTCTTAGTTTGACTAAGTGTCAACCTAACTCTCCTAATCCTATTCCTCTCAGTATGTTTTTTTATTAGTAAGAGAACTGAAAATAATAGTTCTCCACTCTTGAAGAAATTACACACAAAAACTCAAATGAGAAAGCTAAAAATGAAAAATCAACAACATTCTTCTCGACGGATTGTGTTTGGGATTTTTGTGGTGAGGCAGTGGTGCCGTGGGAATTGCCAGCATTGAAACAAGTGTTGAACGACATTAAGGTATGGTTTATCTTCTGTCTTTGTATCTTTCCCAAGAGACTCCTAAATACAGTTTAAATTCTAGTGGAGAAACTAAGGTTGTCCCCGTTGCATGCCCCTGTCATTAGATCCTTTGAAATATTCAAATCATGCGTTGTTATATCTTCTGGTAGGTGATTTTAGGTCTGGTTGTGATTAGCTGTTTGAATGTCGATTTGAAAATAATGTAAGGAATGAAATATGTGTTCCAAAAAAGTGCATTAAGTTAGCATGTGTGTGTCGTGAATTAACTATATTTTGTTGTCTAAAATTTACATGTGAAAATGTTGTATTTTACTTGTACGAATATATTAATAGTGTAATGTTTCTGCATAAATGTCACACAAAATACTCCAAGAATCAACATTAAAAATGAGAGAAAAACTAATTGAAAGAGAACCAAATTTCAGACTTGCTAGAAATGTTAGTTTCGACCTATATTTTTGAGATGGATCTATTTTTTAAAATTTTATTTAAAATTTGAGGTCATTGGGGATTGAACCCATGACATCACCAAATGAAATTACATAATAATTTCATGAGAAGAACGAAAGAAAGAGTAAATGTGGTGAGTGGGGATTAAACCCACAACCTCTTGAATAGATGAGAGAGTTAGGAGAAAAATAAAAGGAGAAAAATAAATGTGGTGAGTGGGATTGAACCCACAACCTCTTGAATGGATGAGAGAGTTAGCGGAAAATTAATGTGGTGAGTGGAGATTGAACCCACAACCTCTTGAATAGATGAGAAAGTTAGGAGAAAAATAAATGTGGTGAGTGGGGATTGAACCCATAACCTCTTGCATAGGTGACACAGTTAAGAGATAAATTAAGAGAAAAAGAATGATCTTGTGGGGAATTGATCTCACAACCTCCTTACTTTAAACAAGAAATAGAGGAGGAAAATAAAGGAAATATTTTGGGAGTGGTGGGGATCAAACTAGGGTCCCCCAAATCTGAAAAATGCAATTTTCAAGTTTAATATAAGATTAAGTGTTTCTCAAGGGATTTGAAATCGTGTTCCCTTGTCCTATTCCGTATTGACACATAAGTCGTACGTGAACAAATATTTCATAAATCCTGCTTCTCAAGATCGAAATCAATATCTTGGCATACCTACAAGATGCATAAGTCTTGTACTATATAATCTTGGGTAAATAGGAATCACTTAGATAAACTATGAATGAAGCCTCATGGCTTGTATGTGTGGACTCATAAGTTTAGCATACATTTAAAAGTAAGTTAACCTATGATGTTATGTGATGGGATAATGAAACCCAGAGGGGTTAAATAAGAGTTTGACACACACTAAAGGTCCAAGTGCATTGGCATACGATAAAATGAACATTCATGTTAAGTGGTGAGTATTTCTGAAGTTTAATTATGCTAAAGTTAAAGAATGTGCTGAAAACACGATAAGAGGCTAATGTGAAAGGTGAGAGAAATCTCAAATGATCCTAAGTAAATGCTACCAAGACATACTCACGTTTTAGAGTGTAAAGTTAATGAATAGACCAGTCATTATGAACACTCTAATGAATGTGTTGATGTTAATGCATACTTAATACTAATGATGAGATGAGAAATCATCTGATGAGCTATGATGCCCTCATGCTAGAAGCAAACTTTTATGATGTATGAGATGAATGTAATAGAACTTTATACTAAGCACCAATAGGCTAGCTATGAGTTGTGATTCATTCTTTTGGGAAGGAACAGGTTTGTGTATTTCTCATGATATGAGACTGTCTGTCCAGACGGGTATCGGTCTCCTTATATCTCCTAGTCTTTGAACCTATACTGCCACTATACGATTCTAGCATTGTTTGATTCCCTATATACGCTAGCATTTTTTGGTTAACTTTGGTTGGTGATTCAACCTCTTTTCAATGTGGGGTTAAACATTGGATTTCATGATGCTCACATGATCTATGTCGGTTAAGATTAGAGTTCCTAATGAAAGAATGAAGCAGCCCCAAGTAATGCATATAATGAAGTGAACTATACCAAAGGTGTTAGGACAGGATAATCAAGAGGTGAGCTAAACTTATATAATGACACTAGGTCATTCATGGTCATTGAACATCGAAACCGATGAAAGTCTTAAACTACATCCTTGGTATAGCTGGTGTTTACACTGGAGTACGAACGAATGAAAATGAATTACATATTAATGAATAACGAAGATTCTGTGTTTGCTAAAGAAGGCTCCCTAGTTGAGGTCCCATATGTTGAGCCCTCATTCTGGGAAGTCCTAATGTCAAGTTGATGATTCCAAGGTCTCATGGCATATGGAAAAATTATATGAAATATGTTCTGTGCTTATAAGCAATATGTTATGTTTTGTGTGCAATATGTTACGTATGATGATGCATGTTACTCTCATAGCATGAATTTCCTAATCCGATTTTTGCAAGTCAACTAACTTAACTTTCTATAATTCAAATCTTTAGGAGAGAGCTCTTCTTTATCATGCATGTCCTTTATGTGTGCTTGCATATACCAATACTTAGTACAAGTGTGTACTAATCCCATACAACTCTCTACTTTTAGGTGCAGGCAAAGGTGAGCGCTAGAGTTTATGAGACAACATTGAAGCTATCTAGACGTGGAGCATTCATCCAGAATTGGTAGAGCCTCATGCTTTCGAGAACGCTTGCCTGTTATATTATATCTTAGATTTAGGCTTTAACTAGTGGAGTATGTTCCACTAGCGTTTCTTTCTCAATTATTTTACGACATTGTATTGGGGCCATTCTGGCTACTTTATATATTATGATATAATTATTTCATTCAGTTGAGTATCTTGGTTTAGATGGTTGTTGTGAACGATTGTGTACTAATGTAGATAAATCTTATATGACTATAATGTATCCTACTATGAAGTCGATGTATACTTCAAGTAACTAAAAGTTTCAATTTTTTTGCTAAAACTAACCTAGATGATGTAATGATGACGTATGTAGGCTTGTCTGCAACCTCTGAATTGTCAACGACGTTGGTCTTGTCTGGGATCTAGTTTCTGGTCATGAAAAAGTTTGTGTCAGATCCCTAGGTTAAATTGCTAGGATAATAAGTTCACATCAACCACATAGAGTAGTTTCTAAGTCATGGTAGTGAAGTGCACCACTATCCTGAATTAGAGACTGCATGATACATAGGAAAAATTCCTTTCTTCTTGTCTTATTGTGCCCTCTCTAATGTCTGATTCATTGGTGTTATGAGTGTATATAAAATCAATTCTAATTATTAAGAAAATGAACACAAAGAGGAACGCTGGTCGGTGAAGAGGGAAAGCAGCTTCTAGGGAAAACAAAGTTCCTCCCCAAGCCCGAGCTGCTGAAATAGAAATGGCGGTTAACCCAGTTGGGTTGACAGATGGAGAAGTAAGGATACCCCTAGTACAGATGGACCAAGCCATCTTTTTACAAGCTCAGGCTATGATAGCCCAGTCAGAGCAACAGGTGTTCCCAAGGAGAACCAACTGCCAGCACCATAGTTAGCAGGTTAAGGTACTTCACGAGAACGAATCCTCCCGTTTACACTAAATCTAAGACTGCTAAGAATCGCGAGGAGGAGTGTAGGGAAGCTATGCTGCATAAGAGCATGGAATTTTCTAAGCTTATGGTCCTTGTCCAACAAGTGGAGGAAAATAGGAAGAGGAAGCATACTAGGACAGGGAACAGGTCAAGGGTAGTTGAGAAGAACTTTTCAAGGAATAGTAGTAGTGAAATAAGGGATAAGCCCAGGTTTAAGAAAGGACTCTCCCAACAAGGGGAGTAAAGTTCATTCAAGGGTCGCTATGATAAAAATTTCAAGCCCGAAGTTAGGAGAAATAGTGAAGTAGATATACCTCAGGAAAGGCCACCTTGTAGGAAGTTTAGCAAACTTCATGGAATAGAATGTATTAGAGGCTCTAATGCTTGTTATAGTTGTGGATAATCTGGTCAGATGATGAAGGATTGTCCATATATGAGAGGTCGGGAAAAAGGGAATGAGAAAGTTCAGACGAATGGTCCAAGTGAAGAGACTCCTAGTAGACAACGATTCTTCTCACTCAAATCTAGGGGTGCCGAAGAAGGCACTTCTGGTGATATCTCGGGTGCGTATCCTTAATTAGTCTTCCATTTGTTTGACTATGTATATAACCTATGTTATGATATGACTGGCGTTGTGCTAAATTTCAGAAGTTTCATTCGGGGACAAATGTTCTTAAGGTGGGGAGAATGTAACAACCCTAAAATGTCTATGCTAAGTAATGCTGAATATATATAGAATGCCTACGATTAGACCAGGTTTACACGGACTGATGCGCGTAGAACTAGAACTATAAACACTTGCAACAGCCAATTCAACCAAATTGGTGAGTTAGTTGATTTAGGAAAGGTTGGGTCCAACCATGTAAGACACCCTAATATGAATATCTACCCGGATGAGTCTTAACCGGACATTAAAAGGGGTAATCTTAAGTTAGGAGGGTCTAGGGGTAAAATGATCTTTTTCCAGGGTAAGGTTAGAATTTTAATTACCCTAAATATTGAATTAATTAATTAATTAATGTGGTGGAGGGGAAATTTGGGTCTAAAGGGTCAAAATTGACCCTATGAGCGAAATCTTGCTCCACCCGAATTCGAGACTTGGTGGAAGCAATGACTTAATTGATTTATTGTATTTAGTGAATTAGTTAAACTAATTAACATTTAATTTTCTGATTTAATTAATGTTAAATCATATTTTTAATAGAAAATAGTAATAATAATAATAATAATAAAAAAAATAATAATAAATAATAATGAGGAGTCCTGGTTAGGCTAAGTCTCCACCTAACTCTTTTAATCCTAATACTATGACTCTCACGTCTCTCACTCTCATTATCACCTTTTTATTAGTAAAAGAACTAAAAATAATAGTTCTTCACTCTTGAAGAACTTATACACAAAAACTCAAATGAAAAGCAAGGCTAAAGACGAAAATCAACAACATTCTTCTTGATGGATTAAGTTTGGGATTTTGGTGGTTAGGCAGTGGTGTGGGGGAATTTATAGCATTGAAACAAGTGTTGAACGACTAAAGGTATAGTTTTCTTCTCTCTTGGTCCATTTCCCAAGAGACCCCTATGTTTTGTGGAACATCCAATCGAGAAACTAAGGGTGTCCCTATTGCATACCTCTATCATTAGATCCTTTGAAAGATTCAAAGTATGCGTTGGTATGTCTATTGGTAGATAATTTTGGGGATGGTTGTGATTACATGGTTGAATGTGTATTTGAAAATTATGTAAGGAATGAAAGATGTGTTCCGAGAAAGTGTATTAAGCTAATTGTTTGTGCATATGTGTGCCATGAATTAACTATTTTTTGCTGCATGAAATTTACATGTGAAAATGTGGTATTATACATGTACGAATATTTTAAAAGTGTGATGTTCATATAACTGTAATGCTGCTGAATAAATGTCACACACAATACTCCAAGAATCAATACAAAAAAATTAGACAAAAACAAATTGAAAGAGGACAAAATTTTCCAGCTTGCTGGAAATGTTGGTCTCGGCATATATTTCTGAGTTGGATCCATTTTTAAAATTTTATTTAAAATGTGAGGTCATTGGGAATTGAACCCAAGACCTCACCAAATGCAAATTACATACAAATTTCATGAGAAAATGAAAGGAAAAATAAATGTGGTGAGTGGGATTGAACCACAACCTCTTGAATTAATGAGAGAGTTAGGAGTAAAATAAAGGAGAAAAATAAATGTGGTGAGTGAGGATTGAACCCACAACCTCTTATATAGATGAGAGAGTTAGGAGAAAAATAAATGTGGTAAGTGGGTATTGAACCAACAACCTCTTGAATAGATGAAAGAGTTAGGATGAAAAATAAAGAACAAAAATAAATGTGGTGAGTTGCGGTTGAACCAACAACCTCTTTAATATATGAGATAGTTAGGAGATAAATAAAGGAGAAAAATAAATGTGGTAAGTGGAGATAGAACCCACAACCTCTTGGATAGGTAAGAAAGTTAAGAGATAAATTAAGAGAAGAATAATGATCTTGTTGGGGATTGATCCCACAACCTCCTTGCCTTAAACAAGAAAGAGAGGAGGAAAAGAAAGGGAATATTATGGGAGTGACGGGGATCGAAATAGAATTCCCTTGCCCAATTCCGTAATGACACATAAGTTGTACGTGAACATATATTTAATAAATGCTTCCTCTATGGATCGAATTCAATATCTTGGCATATCTACAAGATATATAAGTCTAATACCATATAATCTTGGGTAAATATGATTCACTTACACAAACTATCAATGAAGCCTCATGGATTGTATGTGTCGACTTATTAGTCTAGAATACATTTAAAAGTAACTAAACCTTAGATATTATGTGATGGGATAATGAAACCCTTGAGGGGATAAGTAAGAGTGTCACATACAATAAAGGGCCTAGTGCATTGACATATGATAAAATGAACATTCACGTAAAGTCGTGAGTAATTATGAAGAGTAAATGCGCTAAAGTTAAAGAATATAGTGATAAGAGGCTAATACGAAGGTGAGAGAAATCTCAAATGAGCCTAAGTAAATGTTACCAAGACGTACTCACCTATGAGAGTGTAAAGTTAAAGATGAGATCAGTCCCTATGAACGCTATAATGAAAGTATTGTAGTTAATGCATACCTAATACTAATGATGAGATCAGAAATCATGTAATTAGCTATGATGCCCTCATGTATGAGATAAATGTAATGGAACTTTATACTGAGTACCGATAGGATAGCTATGATTTATTATTCCTTCTTTCGGAAAGGCAGTAGTTCGTGTAATTATCATGAGATGATACTGTCCGTCAAGACGGGTATGGGTCTCCTTATATCTCCTAGTATTTGAACCTATATTGCCAATATAGGGTTCCAGCAGGATTCCATTCCCTATATACGCTAGCCTATTTAGGTTCACTTTGGCCGGCGATTCCACCCCTTTTCTGTGTGGGGTTAAACAATGTATTTAATGATGCTTACATGATCTATGTCGGTTAAGGTTAAAGTTTCCAAAAAAAATTGAGGCCAGCCTCAAGTAATGCACATAATGAAATGAACTACACCGAAGGTGTTCGGATAGGATAATAAAGATGTGAGCTAAACTTAAGTAATGACACTAGGTCATTCTTAGCCATGGCTCAGCGAACCCGATGAAAGTCTTAAAGTACATCCTTGGTATGGCTGGTGTTTACACTAGCTTACGAACTAATGAAAATGAAGTATGTATGAATGAATAAAGTAGACTCTGTGTTTGTAAAAGAAGGCTCCCTAGTTGAGGTTCCATATGTTGAGCCCTCATTTTAGAAAGTCCTAATGTCGAATCGATGATTCCAGGGTCTCATGGCATATCTACGAATGATATAAAATATGTTATGTGCAAATAAGAAATATGTTATGTGTTGTATTCAGTATGTTACGTATGATGATGCATGTTACTCTCAAAGCATGACTTTCCTAATCCGATTTGGGCAAGTCCACTTACTTGACTTTCCAAAATTCAAATCGTTAGGAGAGAGATATTCTTAATCATGCATGTCTTTGGTGTGTTCTTGCATTTACCTATACTTAGTAGAAGTATGTATTAATCCCATACAGCTCTGTACTTTTTGGTGCAGGCACAGGTGGACGCTAGAGTTTATGAGACGACGTTGAAGTTTTCCGGACGTGGAGTATTTATCTGGACTTGGTAGGCCCCCATGCTTTCGAGAATGCTTTCCTGTTATATTCTAGCTTTGATGTAGTCTTGATCTAGTATAGTATGTTCCACTAGCGTTTCTTTCTCAATTATTTTCAGACATTGTATTGGTGCTATTCTTGCAACTTTATATTTTATGATATGACTATTTCATTCAGTTGAGTATCTTGGAATTAGATGGTTTTTCTCAACGATCAAGAATTGATGTAGATAAATCTTATATCATTATAATTTATCCTACTATGAAGTCTAAGTATACTTCAAATAACTAAAAGTTTCAAATATTCCACTAAAATTAACCTAGATGATGTAATGATGACGTTTGTAGGCTTGTCTGTTACATATGAGAGGTTTACGACACTGGTCTCGTCTGGGGTATAGCTTCCGGTCGTGACAATTTGTTGGAAATTCAGACACTTAACGACAAACACTTCTGTCCTTCATCATACCTTCCCACCCATATACTTCCCTAAGGTCATGGTACATTTTTGTTGAACCCGGATGAATTGAGTAGAGGGACCCATGGGCTTCTTCAATGATCCGATCCCTCAACATATCTACATTGGGAACACATAGTCTTCCTTGGAATCTTAAGATACCAATCCCCCAGAGAGAATGTCTCGTTAATCTCGCTAAGGACCGATTCCTTCAACTCCACCAATGATTTGTCAAGATTTTGTTTGGACTTCACCTCGACTACTAATGATGACACGGAATTGTGATGAACCAGGAAACCGCCATTTGAAGAATCTTCCAACCTCACACCCAAACTAGACAACCTATGTACATCCTTCACTAGGCCTCTCTTGGCCTCATCATTGTGGGAAACACTACCATAGTCATAGGACTTAGGGTATCCGCAACAACATTATCCTTGCCGAGTTGATAGAAGACACTCATGTTATAGTCTTTCAACAATTCTAACCATCTGCTTTGTCAGAGATTCAAATCCTTTTGGGTAACTACATATTGGGTTCTCTTATGGTCGGTAAAGATATCAACATGAACAACATACAAGTAATTCCTCCATATTTTAAAGGCAAACATGACGGCTGCTTACTCAAGTTCATAAGTTGGATACCTTAAGTTTCATAAAAGCATAGGCTATCACCTTCCCATATTACATAAGAACACACCCCAAACCCACTTGGGATGCGTCACTATAAAAAAACAAAACCCTTTGTACCCTCCAGTAAGGTCAACACGAAGAGAAGGTAACACTATCTTTTAACATTTGAAAACTCTTCTCACATGCCTCCGACCACTCAAGTTTCTTACTCTTTTGGGTCAAAGTTGTAAAGGGATATGCAATGGATAAAAAATCTCCACAAACCTTCGATAATAACCCGTTAAACTCAAGAAACTTCTAATATCAGTTTGAGTTAAAGGTCTAGGCTAATTTGTCACCGCCTTCAATTTCCTTGTATCAACCTCAACTCCCTCAATACAGATGATATGACCAAGAAATGTCACCGACCTCAACCAAAACACACATTTACTATACTGGGCAAACAGTTGATGTTCCTTAAGTTCTTACAACACTACCCTCAAATGATTCATGTGATCACCCTTATTTTTCAAATATACCAAGATGTTGTCAATGAAGAAAATGAAAAATAATTCTAGGTAATTTCAAAACACCCTATTCATTAGGTCCATAAATGCCGCCGGAGCATTAGCAAGACCAAAGGACGTTACTAAGAACTCATAATGACCATATCTAGTCCGAAATGCTATCTTTGGTATATCCTCACCTCTCACCCTAAGTTGATGCTACCCCGACCTCAAGTCATTTTTAGAAAAGTAGCTTGCCCCTTGGAGTTGATCAAACAAGTTGTCAATCCGAGGGACTGGATACTTGTTCTTGATTGTGACCTTATTAAGTTTGCGGTAATCAATACACATTCTTAAAGACCCATCTTTCTTCTTCACAAATAAAACCGGAGCACCCCATGGAGAAATACTAGGTCTTATGAAGACTTTGTCTAGTGAATCCTTGAGTTTTGCCTTCAACTCTTTCAATTCGTCCGGAGCCATTCTATATGAAGGAATTGAAAAGGCATTTGTATTCGGTCAAATCAATACCAAAATCAATTTCCCATTCGGTAGGAATACCGAGAAGGTCATTAGGAAAAATCTCCAGAAATTCACTCACTATGATCTTGGACTCTTACAATTTGACATAGATCACCTTTAAATATAATTTCTCATACTTTTAGAAAAGAGATGATACGACCTCTAAGAGTAGAGTTTCCCTCCTTCACTCAACAAAGGGTTCATTTAGAAAGTTAAACTTCACCACTTTTGTCCTACAATCAATAGAAGCAAAGCAATCTTGCAACTAATACATACCCAATATAATATCAATATCAAGCATATCAAGTTCTACTAGTTCAACCTAAGAAACTCTATTGGGCAACATTATAGCATAATTTCTATACGCCCTTCTTGCAATAACCGACTCACCCACCGAAGTAGACACTATAAAAGGTTCATGTAAAATATAGGGTAAAATATTAAACTTTTTTGGCTATGAGAGGAGAAACAAAGGATAAAGTAGCATCAGAATCAAGTAAGTCATATACATTAAGAGATAAGACTTTCAACATACTGATCACCACGTTGGGAGAAGTCTCCTGCGTACCCCTAGAGTAGAGAGCATAGACGTGATTCGTATTTGGAGCCTCATTTGAACAACTTACTTGAGCTTGATCATTCATTTCTTGCCCCTTTATATAAGGGCAATACCTAACCTTGTTCCCTCTTTTACCACAACTAAAAAAATATTTTATCCCTTAAGGCAATCACCAAGTGCTTCTTGCCATACTTTCTACAAGTTGGCTTATCGGTTGGTGAATTAGTACATTTTACCCTATCACCACTATCCTTTAGGAATTTGGAAGCAACTTGACTTGAAACCCGCTTCTTAAACCTAGGCTTGTCTTGTATCTCAAGCCTACTCTTTGAAGAACCTCCATAAATATATCTTTCGTTGTTAACATCTCTACTCTTTCTCTTAGCCCTCGCCTCTTCAACATGCTTGGAATGCACCATAAGACAAGAAATGTTCATGTTGTCATGTAACATAGCCGAATGACACTCCTCTTTCAAATCATCTGACACCCCCATCACAAAGCGGCTCATTTCATCTCTAGGATCGGTAACCAAAGAAGGAGCAGATTTTGTCAATTTTGTAAATTTAAAAGAGTATTCATGAACACTCATACCTCCTTAGCGAAGGTTGATGAACTCAACCACTTAAGCCTTCCTAATCATCCTAGGAAAGAACCAATCTTGAAAAGCTTGCTTCAAGATTTACCTAGTCAAGGGAACACCCCTCAATGGCCTATTATCCCTTCATAGAACAAACCATGCTTGAGCCACATCCTTGACTTGATAAGTGGCCAAATGTGGACAACCCCATAGCCTAGAGTATCTTATAGACTTCATCGATGAATTCTTGGGGAACTTCCTCAACCTTACACATGTATAATGTATGAGGGTTCATTCGAGCGAAGTTCTTTATATGGGAAGCCATAATAGTGACTTGTTGATGAGGACGGGCTACAACCGCTTGATTAACATGGGCCGCCATAGCTTGGGCTTGAACAGAGGCGGATTGAGCCAAATGGATGAGGGCAGCCCTTATATATCCATCCATCAAGGGTGGAGGATTGACCAGAGATTGTTCTATAATAGTATCTTCTTCAAGTGGAGGAACTTGCGCACCACAGGGAGGAGATCGCGCATTTTCAATTTCCTCTTTTAGTCTTCGTGCCGCATTCCTTTGAGTGTTCATTCTTCCTATAAGAACAACAATGAGATTAGATGCAAAAACACACCATAAGTATCCTCTAATGGCACGATATAAGATTTCCTAGGAATTATGTAGGTTCCTATTTGATAAGTGTGGCGCGTTTCACAATTATTAGCATGAACTTACATAGACGTGGTTGAGAGAGCAACTGAGTCTAAGATAATTCAACCTACTACTCTGATACCAAGTTTGTCACATCTGGGTTTACCCCCTAGACATAACCAGCGTCGGCGTCCTCTTTGAGGACTAGGACTAGCCTCTTGACTTACATAATCACATTCATAAGTCGAATTTAGTGGAAAATTTCAAACTTTAACTTCGACTTGGAGTCTTAATTATACCTCTCTCTCTCTCTCTATATATATATAGAGAGAGAGAGAGAGAGAGAGATTGGAGGAAGACGGAATACTTTCCAAGGTAATACCAAAACATAAAACATAGCATCAACGCGGATCCATTAGCTAGTATTCCCATGGGGGCAACATAGTTCAAGAACTAGGAGATACAGTTGGGACCCTCTTTATTCTTCATGTATTGTAGTCTCCAATATAAAGAGTACTCTAGTGCTCCTACCTTCCCTATGTGATAAGGGACACTCCTCAATCTAGTTCACTCGATGCTAAGCTAGAGTCCCTTTTAGAAAAGTCTTTAAGCTTTTAATTATCAATCATAGCTTAGTTTAGGTCATAGGGTGCACCCCTTATATAATAATCATCATCAATATCTCAATATTAATTGTATGAGTATAATTCCTTTCATTACAATTAAAGTAAGTGAGGATAGTACATTAGCATTTTATATCATAATAACGTACATTAATTGTCATCATTATCCTTATAACACATACACCTTAATCAACCTCATAACATCGTCAATACATTTCAATTAAACATAATATCACCCTATCAATCTTAATGCAAGTCTTAGTCCAATATAACATCATGAGTTCACCACAATTAATCACATTTGGAAGTAAAGGATATATATCGTAAGACTTACCAAGTCTGCTTCATAGTTCATCATTTAGGGCTTACCATAAACTCTAAATTCAATCCAATTTAGATGTAACACATATTAATTCAATAATCAACATGATAACAAGGCTAGGAGAATCACTACATTACAAGTCATTTATAGATCATAGCTTAAGATAAGACAGATTAATTCACTTTCTTACCTAGAACATAATCTCAAGATCTAGCATGAAAGACTATAATTCACTTCAATTTGTTCATGATTAATGTAACAACATCAATTAATAGCATTTCAACTAATTACCAAGTCAATTGTAAAAATTTCAACCTAATTCATGTCAATATCCAACCTAGGGTTAAGGGTTAAGGGTTAGGGATCATCATCTACAAACTAAACCAAATAATCAAGATATAACATAATAAAGTTAGAATGAATGTTAATCTATTCATAGTACCAATATAAAACATAAACAATTCGATTCATAACCTTAATTTCGAGATTGAGAAGAACCCACATGAAAACCCAACCTTTGAAAATATTTTGAAGGAACCCTTTGAGGAAAGAGGTCTCAAAAGTGAATTAGATCCCATACTTCAAAGTTTTATGAAGATTTTATGGTGAAATAATCACTTTTTCATCCCCAAAGCCCTCCCCTAGATATTCTTCAATGGTATCTTCCAACTAGAGAGAGAAAGAAGACAGAAAGAAGACAATTTGTTTTGAGAGTTGTGTTTAATCTAATGAGGGTTGTGTTCTTTATATGGGGAGTTAAATTAGTTATTTAATATTGCTTTAATACATAGGTAACCCCTAAACCCCCATAATTTTTTTAATTGGACTTAACTTGAATTTGCAGAAAAATGGACCCTCACAAACGAAGCCTCGTCGACTGTCCATCTGTGAGTCGACGGGCACTGTGCCTTCCATGCTGCACAACCGTCGTTCTGTTGAGCAACTTTTCATCTGAGGGACTTCAAAATTTTGTCTAAGTGTGGGATGATGGTTGGCATCGACACCTGTCGATCCACATAGGAGCTATTGATGGCCTCTCGTGGTTGCACACCACCCAGGTAGTGTTGCCTTCGACTCGTTAGGGCCCTTCTCAAGGGCCATTGGTTGGTTCTTGGGAAGTCTTACCCGGATGTTCCAACCACAAATCATATTTAACACATGTTATATACCCTTCTACTTTATTTCATGGATTTATGATTTCTAAAAGCTCGTCAAATAGGTTTAGGCACGGTAGTACCTCTTAGAACTAGCTTCCGAACGTCTTAGACGTTTTGGTTCCTAAGCTTCCTAAATAACCTATATTCATTAAAAAAGGTATTAGAACATTGTTTTAACTTCATATAACCTATGTTAAGATTTAATACTTGTCTTGAATTTTTGATGTGTTACATCCTAAAAGAGTGGACATAGAGTAAAGAGAATTCCATGGCATTCCAAACGATGTGTCTCACCCTTGAACTCGATGTGATCACTGATCTCCTAAGCGAGGTTGGTGAATAGTCGCGTGAAGATGCACTGTACTCAACAAATATTAGACCAAGTTAAGAATCAGTATGAAAACCACTATGTACTGGTAGGATCACGCGCCTATCCCATTCGTGTAACATAAACAAACAATTACAACAGTATAACACATGCATAAGTATCAACATATTCAATATTATCATAACAATAAACATCACAATTCACGTGATTCATAACATAGTTAGTGATCTTATAGAAATTAAAGTTAAAATGTTTATATGTCGAAACGTGGAAATCAGATCCAATTTTTATGTCAAAATGTGGCAACCGATTCTAGTTAACATGCCGGAACGTGGCAATCCAATCTAACTAACTATGCGGGAAATAGCAGTCAATCTTATAAAATATCACAATAACACATCAATATCACCCATTTAATCATGATTTCATGGTATCGATATTTATTTATGTCATTTCAACATCAATCAATATTGCAATATATATATACAAGTATCACAACGAAGTAAAGCATGTGTATATCACATACTCATAAAATCACAACCATCATCTACCTCGAAATAAGCTTGAAACCCTGGACAACTTGATCCTTCTCCTTTTCTAGATTCATTCCGTTTTTGTAGTCTACAAACAACAATTTTATACACAATTCAATAAAGAATCACTAAATTCCCGAAATACTAACAAACTATGAACCCTACTTCAAACTGATGCCCCAACTAGTAAATTTAGGCTTAATTCCACCATAGGATTGTTCAAGAAATCCTTCCCCATCAATATTCACCGATTCGAAAATGTTCTACGGATCAAAAAATGAATTTGGGAGTGAAAATTTGACCTCTAGCTTCAAGAATTGTGGAGAATGTGTTGGAATAGACAAGGGATCATTTGTTAACCCAAAAAGAAATAAAAAGGGAAAATAAGATTGTCTAAGGGTTTTATTTATGATTTTAAAACCCGTCATCCCGCTACAGCGTCATCCATCCCGTTGTAGTGTGTCGCTTCCTGCAGCGATGGCACTTATTGAACCACTGAGCTCTGTCTTAAAATATCCCAAAAATTTGATAATTTACCTTCCACCTCGTCTGCTGCAGGGGTACCCATCCAGTTGTAGTGGCGTCACTGCAACGGAAAGAATCTCGTTGCAGCTGCATGAAGTGAGGGAGTGAGCTCCCAAGGGATTTTCAATTTCTTCCTTTCACAACATAGTCCTAACCCACTACAATCAAAAAGTATCTTTAACGCTACAGTCGATTTTATGGAGGTTTATTTATCTAACTTCATTTCCGTAAAGTTTTATAGATCCCTTAATGAGTTATCTAACCAATTATGTTATAAAATTTCTATTTACTTCACCAGATTTCTACCATATTTTGCCAAACTTTGACGACTCCAATTCCCTCAAAATTTGGACAAGGTTGGGTAAGTCCTAGTATTACAAAAAGTTTTACTGACCCTGATTTTCCCCATGGGAATTTATATAATGATGGAACCGGACCATTATAATATATAACAATTTACCCATCACTCGTCCCTGAGTTATCAATTGAGCAGAAGTAGGCTAGAAAAGGAACAAGGTAGTACCTGATTTAATGAACAATTGCGGATACTTGTCTCGCAGATCCTTCTCGGTCTCCCAAGTATCTTCTTTAACTAGATAATGCTTCCGTTGAACATTCAAGGACATAATATCTTTGGTCCTCAACATTCGAATATCGCGATCCAGAATAACAATCAGTTCCTCCTAATATTGGAGGTCCTTAACTATTGAGTCCCATTCAATGATATAGTAACCATCACTGTGAGATCCTTCAACATAGAAACATGATATATATGATGTACATCGGACAACTTAGAATGTAGCGGCAAGTTATATGCCACCAGTCTTAAACACTCAAGAATCTCAAAGGAACAAATATAGAGAGGACTCAACTTACCCCTCTTACCAAACCTCATCACCCCTTTCATGGGTGATACTTCGAGAAGAACAGTCTCGCCCATCTGGAATTCCATGTCTCTCATATTGTAATCAACTTACTTCTTTTGTCTACTTTGCGCTACTAGAAGTTTCGCGTGAATGCTCCTCACCTTATCTTGAGTGTCCATTACTAAGTCAACTTTTCCCAAAGGTTTTACATCTCCAGATTCAAACCAATCGATGAGAGTTCTACATCCTATCCTATATAATGCCTTAAATGGTGTCATATCATTACTCGAGTGATAACTATTATTATAGGAGAACTCACATAGGGGTACGAACTTATCCCAATTCCCTCCAAATTCAATTACACAATCTCTCAATATGTCTTTCGACACTTGTATAATCCTAAATTATTGTCCATCCGTCTTGGATGGAAGACTGTACTAGAAGTTAGTTGCAATCCCAATTCGTCATGTAACTTCCTCCAAAACATAGAAGTGGAAAGGGTACATTTATTTGAGATGACTTAAAGGGGAACACCATGTAGCCTCACTATATATATTACAAAAATGCTAGCTAATTGTTTTGCATTATAATCCACCCTTAATAGAATGAAATGGGATGACATACTCAACCTATCGACTACAACCCAAATAGAATCAAATTTACCCAATGTCTTGGGAATATTAACCACAAAATCCATGGCTATCCTTTCCCACTTCCATTTTGTAATTGACATATTTTTAAGTAGCCCCGCAGGCCTTTGATGTTCATACTTCACGTTTTAACAATTTTTACACTTCTTTACAAACTTCTTGATGTCTTATGTCATACCCGACCATCAATAAAATTGTTTAATATCTTTAAACATCTTGGTCATACCTGTATGAATAGAATAACGCGATCCATGAGCCTCCGTATGGCATAATTTCTCTCGTGCACCTTTAACCGACTCGAGGAATAATATAACACACCAAAAGTCCAAGACCTAATGTAGATACTCACATGAGTTTCTAAGGTTTTGTAACACTGTTTTAAAGTCAAAAAATGTTTATAAGTCATTTAGTAAGTTTTATAGTCAAGGAACGTCCATGATGTCTAGAGATAAGTGAAAGAGGTGCTAGTACTTAGTCTATTTCACAAGGTTTTAGGTTTCAGAATTTGATGAAATTTGGTGGAAAGGTATCAAACATATACTAGAGTGTGTTTTGGGATGACACGTCTTGGTGTGACTCCCCAAGAACTAACCTACGGTTCATTGAGGAGGATCCTTCCATTTTGGCAAAAAAAGCTATCATTAGGCAGTGTCCACTTACGTTTGCATGCAACAAGGCATAGGTGGAAAACCGGGGCTTCAATTTTTATGATATTGGATATTTAGAAATTTTTCCAGAACTATAGGACGGTGGATGCAGATTGCGGTCGACTGACTTATGAACCGTAGGTCAGGGTCTCGTAAGTCAATTTGCATTTTTTATTTCTAGTTTAATATGGTTCAATTAATTATTTTATTAGTTAGGGGTTAAATTATGGGTTAACAGGTGTTTAATTAAGTAAGTTGAGTAACTATATGAACTACCATAATCCTAAACCCAACGAAACACCCCATAATACCCAAGCCCAAATTACTCTGCCTTCTCTCTACTTTCTTTCTCCCAGAAAAGACTCTATTAAAGGACAAGTTCTAAGGATAAAAGGGCTTCATGAAAATCAATTTATCCATAAATCTTCAGCAAATATCAAAGTATTGGAAACTTTCACCTTTGGGATTCCTTTCTCAAAAGGGTTCTTCAAAAATTGGTTTTCGAAGAGATGATTTCGTATGGGATTCTTTCCAATCCGAATTTGATCAACTAAATTGTATTGTTTATGGTTTCATTTGGTTATGATGATTAGATTATGGTGTATTACTATTAAATATTGCTAGTTCTTGATTATTTAGCCTAGTATATGGATTAGATCATTAATGGACCTAAATTTTACTAACACTAGGTTATGAACTGATGTTGAATTGTTAGTAGTGATCCAATTGACTTAGTTATTGTATTAATGACTATTGTATGATGTTATTACACCTATTGATGGATGAAATTGTATTGGTTGAGGGTAATACTAATGATGATGGCTTTTGAAGGGGAATTGGTAAGACTTTGTGATCTTGAACCATTACTTCAATTGTTATGGCTTTTACTTGGTTATGAAGTTCAATTGAAGCATGTCTTTTGATTGAATAAGGTAGGTGTTGGTATGATTATGAAATTGAAATGTCTTGATTATGTGATTTTGAGATTATGCTTAAAATGTAATAATATAAGGGTAGTTATGAATTTTCTATGTGCCTTATTATGACATGATGATGATGATGTGGTAATCTCAAATATAAGGTTTGTATAGAAAGGATGTTCTCATGCAATTTCTATTGATATAATGATTATTATGTACAAGGGGTTAGTGTCTATGACCTAAACTAAGTTTAAATGATTAACAAAGGCTTAATGATATTTCAAAAAGGTGCTTTGTCTTAGCACCAAGTAAACTAATAGTGAAGAGTGTATCTTCCAAAGTAGGGAAGGTAGGTTCACTGTTGTACTCATGAGATTGGAGACTATAATTCAATATACATAAAGAGGTTCCCAAGTATATCTCCAAATTCTTGAACTATGCTACCCCTATAGGAATACTTGCTAGTGGATCTACCTAGAATGTTATGTTCATGTTTTCGTACTACCTTGGAAAGTATTCCACCTTCTTTCGGTGTAGGGTTTCATGACACTGGATTCCACCTCTAGCTTTCGTGGCCTATGTCGATTAAGGCAAGTGTTCCCGAAAGTAAAATGAAATAACAAAGAGAACACTAAATTTGATGAGTTGAGCGGTTGACTTAGTCTACTCAACCTACACATTGCACTACTTGGCTTATAGGGAAATCCTAGAAGGTTGTTCATAGATTATATAAAGTAAATGATTATGCATACGTTGACTTTACATGTTGATGATACTATATGATGTTAGTATAACTTATGAACATGCTAATGGTCTATATTGCTAAATATGATGATTCCTACTCTTGATGCTATGTTATGTGAGGTTAGGCATTACTTGTGGTCCTTTGTTGCGTTTACTTGGTTGAGTAAGGTTATGGGGCTTTACTTGGTCATTGCACTTGTACACTTGATGGGGGGGGGGGGGTTATGAGAGAGGGTATTGTATATGTTACAACGTGATGAACTCTTATTCATGCTTTATGGATTATAACATGATGTTAGAGTCATTTTGATTATGTACTTAAGAACGCTATTGGGCATGATTGACTTGCTTATTCTTCATGATATTGGTCTTGTGTTATTCATGGTCTTGCCTTAAGGAATGTGTGAGTATTGGCTTGTATGAGTCCTTTGTTTAGCATAAGACTTTCAAAAGTAACTAAGTATGGTTTTGAACAAATGAACACTTTAGTATGATTTCAAATGTTTTATGTGCATGTTTTCATAGTTAGTACAAGTGTGTACTACTCCATATTTCTATGTTTCTACAATTATGTAGGTTCCTGTTGTTGAGCTTTTAGAGGGCCATTCTCCATGTTTGGTAGGTCCTCACCTTCCAAGGATAATGCCACTATCTGCCTATTGGATGTTGTTTTAGTCTTAAAGATATTAGTTTATTCTCCTTCATTTGAAGACTATTATTTTATATGCATACATGTCACCATTGTTGTAATGAAGTAAGGCCTATGCCCGAATATTGTACTCGATGTAGATGGTTTAAATGTGAGACAATTTCCTATTATAATATTTTAATATATTATGTATGTGATATAAAAGTAGAATCCTATGCAGTGCTTCCTATGCAAGAGGTCTATGCAAACCTCATTATGTAAGCATTGAAGAAAGGTATTAACTTATCCGTAATTTAACCTATGATATGTTATGACGAATGTTAAGAGGCTAATATAAATCCTCTCTGAGGATGACGATACTGGTTACGTCTAGGGCGTGCTCCGCGAATGTGACAAACTTGGTATTAAAGCATGAGGTTGAAATTCTTAAGGATTGATATCTCACGAAACCACTTCTATATATATTCTTATTCATAATTATGAAGCGCGAAGCACTTATGACTAAGACACCATATAATGCTTAGTAAATTTTTATCTTTCTTGTAATCTTATGTCATGCATCGACAGTCTATATAGTATTCTCATTTATGTGTTTTATTGTTGTTATAGTTATGAATACTTGAGGAGCAGCGGCGTGAAAGACCTAGGAAGGGATTGCTAATTCAGGGTCTCATGACAACCAAGATCCTCAGCAAGACAATCAAGTGCCTCCACTTGAACAAGTTGTTATGGGTGATCAAGTCTCGGTTGCTCCTCCACAATGTTCGACGGAGAGATAAGGGTATCTTTTCCCAATTTGGCCCGAGCGATGACTTCACAAGATACTATTGTAACTTCGAAAGTCTAAGCTATGATGGCTCAAGTGAATTGGGAAGTTGGACCCGTATGAAGTTGGACCCGTATGCCTCATCATGCTAGCACTATGGCATCTCGTTTGAGAGACTTTACTAGGATGAACCTTTCTATGTTCTTTGGGTCAAAAGCAGATAAAGACCCTAAAGATTTCCTAGATGAATTCTATAAGATCCTATTTTTTATTGGTGTGACTATGGTTGTAAAGGCTGAGTTAGACACCTATCAACTCAAATATGTGGCACAAATTTGGTACACTCAATAACGGGATAATAGGGTGCTAAGAGGTGGTCCGGTGACATGGGAGATCTTCAAGAGAGCCTTCTGTGATAGGTTCTTTCCTAGAGAGTTGAGGGGAGCTAAGTTGGAAGAATTCATCAACCTTCGTCAAAAATGTATGTGTTCTTGATTACTTCTTAAAGTCTACAAAATTATCTAAGTATGCTCCATGGTTGGTGTCTAACCCAAGGGATGAGATTAGTCGTTTTCTTACGGGAATGTCTGATGACTTGGTGGAAGAATTTCATTCGTCTATACTTCATTACAGTATGAATATTTCCCGTCTAATGTTTCATGATCAACAAGTGGAAGAAAGTAGACTAAGGAGGAAGAATAGAGAGACCAAGAGGGACAAGTCTTTTGAAAGTTGTTATTCAAAGAGGAGGTTGGAAATTTAAGCGAAGCCTACATTTAAGAAGAGGTCATCCAATCATGTCCCTTCCAAATTTCTCAAGGCTCGTGGTGATAGGGTGTCTAACTCTAAGTCTCAAAGGGGAAGAGGTACTAATTCACCAAGCAAGAAGCCTACTTATGGAAAGTGTGGCAAAAAACATATGGGTGAATGCCTAGTTGGAAAGTATAATTTCTTTAGGTGTGGTAAAAGTGGTCAGAAGGTTAGATATTTCCCTATGTAAAGGGGCAAAGGGGAGTGGGTAACCAAGTGGTTTTAATGTTGATGGTCCAAGAAAGAATTTGTTTTGTGATCTCCATTCTAGTGGTAAACAACAGAGTTCTCCCTATGTGGTGATCGATATGTTACAAGTCTTCTATATAAATGTTTATGATTTACTTGATCCCAGTGCTACCTTTTCATTTTTACTCATTTTGTAGCTAGAAAGTTTTATATTCTGCCCAATATCTTCAATGAGCTTGTAATGGTGTCTACACCGATAAGTGATTCAGTGTGTGCAAAAAGGGTATATAGAAATTGTCCTATAATGTTCCCCAATAGATTTACCCATATTTAATTGGTAGAACTTGATATGGTATATTTTGATGTCATTTTGGGAATGGATTGGTTGCATGATTGTTTTGTATCTATTGGTTATAGGACATGAGTTGTCAAGTTCAATTTTCCTAGTGAACCCATCTTAGAGTGAAAGGGGGGAAATTTTATTCCGACAGGTCATATCATTTCTTGTCTAAAGGATTTTAGGATGATCTTTAAAGGGTGTTTATATTATATTGTACGATTCAAAGATTTAGAATCCAAAATTCCTCCCATTGAGTTAGTCCCCGTAATAAGGGAATTTTTGTAAGTCTTTCCTAATGATCTTCTCATAATTCCTCCCGAGCGGGAATTTATTTTCAACGAAACTTATTATTTGATAGAAATCCCATTTTTAATTCCTCCTCATCATATGGATCCGACCGAATTGAAATAGTTGAAGGCTCAACTCAAGGATTTACTAAAGGTTTCATTCAATGTAGTATTTCCCTATGGGGTGCTCCAGTTTTGTTTGTGAACAACAAAGATGGGTCCCTTAGGATGTGTATTGATAAGGTTACCTATAATAATAAGTATCGTCTCCCTCTGATTGATGACATGATTGATCAACTCCAAGGGACAAGCTACTTTTCTAAAATTGACTTTAGGCTAGGATATCACCAAAATAGGGTGAGATATGAAGATATTCCCAAAATGACCTTTAGAAAAAGATATGGTCACTATGAGTTTAGATTGATGTATTTTGGGTTGATTAATGCACCGGCGACATTTATGGACCTAATGAATAGGGTTTTCCAAAATTACCTAGATTCTTTGTGATTGTCTTCATAGATGAAATTTTGATACATTCGAAGAATGAGGGTGATCATATGAATCATTTAAGTTGGTGTTGCAAGTCTTGAAGGAACATCAATTATTTGCCAAGTAATGCAAATGTGAGTTTTGGTTAAGGTCGGTGGCATTTCTTGGTGATGTCATCTCTAGTGAGGGTGTAGAGGTTGATCCAAAGAAAACCAAGGTGCTTAATAATTTTCTCCAACCGATATAAGAAGTTTCTTAGGTCTAGTCGGGTACTATAAGAGGTTTGTGGATGGTTTTGCGTCCATTGCATCTCCTTTAAGTACTTTGACCGAAAAGAATGTGACCTTTGAGTGGACGCAGGCATGTGAAAGAGGCTTCCAAACCATGAAGGATAGGCTTACCACAACTCCAGTGTTGACTTTACTGGAGGGTACAAAGGGTTTCATGGTATATTGTGATGCATCACGAGTGGGATTGGGTTGAGTCCTTATGCAACATGGTAAGGTTATTACCTATACCTCTATGCAACATAAGGTTCATATAATGAACTACCCAACTCATAATCTTGAGTTAGCGGTCGTGCTGTTTTCCTCGAAAATATGGAGACATTACCTATATGGTGTTCATGTTGATGTGTATACTAATCATAAAATTCCTCAATATGTGTTTACTCAAAAGGAGTTGAATCTCCGACAATGAAGGTGGTTGGAGTTGTTGAAAGATTACAACATGAGTGTTCTCTACCACCTTGACAAGGAGAACTTGGTTGCGTATGCTCTAAGTCGTATGACCATGGGTAGTGTGTCTTATGTTGAAGAGGGTAAGAAAGACCTAGTGAAAGATGTCCATAGGTTAGTTCATTTGGGTGTTCTATTGGAAGATTCTCCAAATACTGGTTTTATGTTTCATCATAACTCTGAGTCGTCTTTGGTGGTTAAGGTGAAGTCTAAGAAACATCTTGATCTATAATTGATGGAGTTAAAGGATTTGGTTCTTAGTAAGCTTAATGAGTCATTCTCCTTAAGGGGGATGGAGTTTTGAGAAATTGTATCCTAGAAGAAGCTCATGGTTCTCGTTATCGATTTATCCGGGTTATACTAAGATGTATCATGACCTTAGAGAAGTATTTTGGTGGGTTGTCTTGAAAAGTAACATAGAGGAATTGTTGCAAAAGTGTCCAAATTGGGAACAAGTTAAAGTCGAACACCAATAGTCGGGTGGCTTACTTCAAGAAATAAAGTTCCTGCTTGGAAGTGGGAACACATTAATATGGACTTTGTAGTGAGTTCGCCTCGAAATCGAATGCAAAATTACTCTATATGGGTGGTTGTGGATAGGTTGATCTAATCTTCTCAATTTATCCCTGTTAAGTATACTCATTTGGCGGAAGAGTATGTAATAATATATATCAACAAGATTGTAAGTCTTCATAGGATCCCTTTTATCCATCATTTTGGATAGAGTTGCTCAATGTACTTCCCGATTTTTGAGGTCGTTCCAAAAAGGGTTGGGTACTTAAGCGAAGCTAAGAACCACTTCATCCCCAAACGGATGGTCAAGCGGAGCATACTATTCAAACCCTTGAGTATATACTTAGAGCTTTTGTTATTGATTTCAAGGGAAGTTCAGATGAACACATTTCTTTGGTTGAGTTCTCTTATAACAATAGTTACCATTCGACTATATCCATGGATATTTTTATAGCTTTGTATGGTAAGAGATGTAGGTCTCCAATTGATTGGTTTGAAACTGGTGCGTCTCCACTTTTTGGTCCCGAATTGATTTATACGACTTTGGAGAAAGATCATTTCATAAGGAATCAATTGCAAACATCCTATAGATAGCAAAAGTCGTATGCCGACAACAGGAGAAGAGAATTAGAATTTGAAGAAGGTGGCAAGGTGTATTTTAAAATTTCACCCATGAAAGGGGTGATGAGATTTGGCAAGAAGGGGAAGTTAAGTCCTTGTTATGTGGGTCCCTATGAAATTTTGCAACAGGTTGGTAAGGTTGCATACGAGTTGAGATTACCTAGTGAGCTAGCTTCGGTTCACCCATTATTCCAAACAAGTGCATTGGTGACCCGAGTCCATTCTTCCTATTGAAGGCCTAGATATGGATGAGAACCAATCCTATGAAAAGTTCCGGTGTAAATCCTTGATCGATAAGTGAATTAGTTGAGGAACAAAGAGGTGGCCTCCATATATGTGTTATGGAGGAAAACCTAGTTAAGGGAGCAACATGGGAGGCCAAGGCTGATATGAAGTCCCGTTATCCTCATCTCTTTTCTAATTAATTTTAGTTGTTGTTATTAATAATGAAATAATGAGTAATTTTGAATTTGACTTTTTTTGCGAAGATTAGTGTTTATAATAAAAGTCTATGGTAAAATGATTTTTTATGGAAACATGCTCTTCTGTTTGATTTGCACTTATTTGTGTATTTGGTATGTTTTTGCCTTGAATAAATGATATTGAGTATGTTTATGTGTTTTGAAATGAGTTTTTTTCATAAGTGACTTTATATATTGTTGAGTTCATGTTTTTGTGGAGAAGGAAATTTCTCATGTTGTGATGTTGAGCTCTTATATGTGGTAATTAACATTTTAAGTTCTATGTGTAAATGCCATGTTGTCTTGTTGATTTGATTTGTAACTCATATTGATTATGTATGTTGGTTGGGAAGCTGGTATTGAATCTATCCTTTCCCTTCAAAGATTTTAGTGTCATTCGGGGGACGAATGTTCCTAAGAGGGAGATAATGTAAAACTCCGAAAGTACAAGACCTAATATAGAGCCTCACGTATGTTTATAAATTTTTTAACACTGTTTTAATGTCAAACGTAATTGTTATAAGTCATTTAGTAAGTTTTAGAGTCAAGACGTCAAGAAACGTCCATGACATCTGGAGACTAGTGAAAGAGGTGCTAGTGTTCCTTAGCCAATTTCACGAGGTTTTAGGAGTCAGAATTTGATGAAATTTGGTGGAAATGTGTTAAACATATACTAGAGTTTGTTTACGGTCGAAACCTCTGGGTACGACTCACCAACGACCACCCTAAGGTTTCTTGAGGAGGACCCTTCCATTTTGGCCAAAAGTGTTGTCACTAGGCAGTGTCCACCTACGGTTGCAGGCGACGAGGCATAGGTAGAACGATGGGGGCCTTGATGCCTCCGTATTTGGAGACTTAAATTTTTTTACAAAATTTCCAAAATTACAACTCTCTAAACTTATAGACGGATTTGCAGGACGGTGGTGCAAGTGGCCTTCGACTGACCTATAGAACGTAGGTCGGGGACTCGTATGTCACTCTGCAATTTTACTGTCTTGTTTTAAGATGGTTCAATTAATTGTTAATTATTTAGTGGTTTAATTAACTTTTTATGGGTGGTTACTTAGTTTAGTTAAGTAACTATATAAACTACCCTAAGCCTAAACCCAACGAAACACCCCCATAATTCCCTAACCCAAATTACACTACCTTCTCTCTACTTTTCTTCTCCCAATAGACAGACCACCGTAGAGAAAGTTGTAAGCGTTCTATGGCTTCAAAAACATCACTTTTATCCATCAATCTTCAATATATAAAGGTATGGGAACTTCTAACCTTAGGGATTCCTTTCCCCAAAGGGTTCTTCCAAAATTGGTTTTCAAAAATATGATTTTATATGGGTTTCTTTCCAATCCGAATTTGATCTTCTAAATTGTATTGTTTGAATTATTATGATTAGATTATAATGTATTATTATTCAATATTGTATTTCTTAATGATTTAACCTAGTATTTTGAATAGATCATGAATTTACATAAATTCCCTAACCCTAGATTTTGAACTTATGTTGAATTGGTTAATAGTGATGCAATTGACTTAGTTAGTGTGTTAATTACTATCATCTGATGTTATTACACCTATTTATGTATAAAATATAATTTTTGAGGGTAAGACCGATGATGATGGATTTTGGAGGAAAATTTGTAAGACTTTGTGATCTTGAAACTTTACTTCAACTCTAACGTCTTTTACTTGGTGATGAAGTTAAACTTAAGCATGTCTTGTGATTGACTTAGGTAGTTGGTTGTATGATGATGAAATAAAAATGTCTTAATTACGTGATTTTGATATAATGCTTAATATGTTTGATATAATGTTGGCTATGAGTTGCCTATGCGCCTTATTATTACATGATGACGATGATGTGCTAATCTCACATATAAGAGTAGTATGGAAAGGATGTTATGATTCAATTCCTATTGATCTAATATTTATGATATACAAGGAGTTAGTATCTTATGACCTAAACTAAGTTATGATGATTAATAAAGGCTTAATGACATTTCAATAAGGTACTCTAGCTTAGCACCGAGTGAACTAGTAATTAGGAGTGTCCCTTCCCAAGTAGGGAAGGTAGGTTCACTATTTTAATCATCAAATTGAAGACTATAATTCAATATGCATAAAGAGGGTCCCAAGTATATCTCCTTTTACTTGAATTATGTTTCTCCCATATGAATATTAGCTAGTGGATCCACCTAGAATGTTATGTTTATGTTTTGGTACTACCTTGGCAAGTAGTCCATCTTCTTTTGGTGTACGGTTTCATGACACCGGATTCCACCTTTAGATCTTGTGGTCTATGTTGTTTAAGCCAAGTGTTCCCGAAAGTAAAATGAAGTAAAGAAGTGAGCACTAACTAGGGTTACTTGAGGGGTTGACTTAGTCGAGGTAAGGGTATGGGACTCTACCTAAACATTGCACTAGTTGGCTTAGAGGGAAGTCCTAGTAGATTGTTCATATGTTATATAAAGTAAATGATTATGCATATGTTCACTCTACATGTTAATTATCCTATATGATGTTTGTTTCACTTATTAAAAAGCTAACGGTCTATATTGTTAGATATGATGATTACTACTATGGATTATATGTTATGTGATATTAGGCATTGCTTGTGGTCTTTTGTTGGGTTTACTTTGTTGAGTAAAGTTTTGGGGCTTTACTTGGTCATTGCACTTGTTGACTTGAGGGGGGGAGATTATGAGTGAGGGACTTGTATATGTTGTAATGTTATGAACTCTTATTGATGCATTGTGGATCATAACATGATTTTGGATTTGTTTTGATTATGTACTCAAGAATGCTATTACACATGATTGACTTTCTTGCACTTCATGTTGTTGTTTTGTGTTGTACATGGTCTTGTCTTAAGGAATATGTGATTATTTGCATGTATGAGTTCTTGGTTGTGCATAAGGCTTTTCAAAAGTAACTTAGCATGGTTTTGAAAAAATGACCCATTAGCATGATTTTAAATGTTTTATGTGCATGTTTCCATAGGTAGTACAAGTGTGTACTAACCCATATTTCTATGTTTTCATAATTATGTGCTTTCTAGACGTGGAGCTTTTCGAGGGTCATTGAAGAAGACTTGGATTGTCATTCTCCATGTTTGGTAGGTCTTCACCTTCCAAGGACAATGCCACTATCTACCTATTGGATGTTGTTTTTTTTCTTAAAGACATTAGTTCATTATCTTTCATATTATATTATATGCCTATATGTGGCCTTTGTTTAAATGATGTTAGGGTTATGCCCGAATGTTGTACTCTATCTAGATGGTTTAAATGTGAGAAAATTTCCTATTAGAATATCTTTATATATTAGGTATGTGAAATAAAAGTAGAAGCTTATGTAGTGCTTCCTATGCGAGAGGTTAACCTCATTCTGTAAGTGTAAGCGAGAAGTTTTATATTTTATGCAATTTAACCTTTGCTATGTTATGACGAATTATAAGAGGCTAGTCAAAATCCTCTCTTAGGATGACAACGCCGCTTACGGCTAGGGGGTGATTGCCAGATGTGACAAGTAAGCTACGAAATTCTTGTCCTCCATCAACAACACCCAATCCAGCTTATGAAGCGTCATAATAAACGATAAAGTCCGTACCCTTAACCAGTAATGCTAGAATAGGCGCGGTGGTCAAAAGAGTCTTAAGCTTTTGGAAGCTCTACTCCCATTTTTCAGTCAATTGAAACGGTACCTCCTTTTTGGTCGGATTGGTCATGTTAGTAGCAATCGAAGAAAGAGTCTTAACAAAACAATTATAGTAACTATCAAGTCCCATAAAACACTTAACTTTCATCACAAGACTAGGTCTTACATAATTCTCGACCTCTTCAACCTTTTGTGGATCTACCCATGCCCCTTATGTTGACACCACATGCCCCAAAAAATGCAACAAACTTCAATTACAATTCACACTTTGAAAATTTATCATATAACTTTTGCTTTCCAAGGATACCCAAAATAGTACGAAGATGGTTTGCATGTTCTTCTTCACTTCGAATACACAAAAATGTCATTGATAAAGACAGTCATAAAAGAGTCAAAAAAAGGTCTTAAATACTCCATTCATCAAGCTAATGAAAGCTTTAGGTGCATTAGTCAACCGAAATAATACGAACAAATATTATAAGTGCCCATAACGAGTCCTCAACGTCGTCTTGGGTGTATCATCGGGCCTAATCTTCAATTGAGGATACCCAGATCTTAAACCAATCCTAGTGAACATAGTTGCACCTTGAAATTAATCAAAAAGAACATATATCTTAAGCAAAGGTTACATATTCTGATTTATGACCTTATTCAATTGTCGGTAATGTATGCACATCATCATGCTACCATCCTTCTTCTTAACATATAAAATCGGAGCATCCCATGAGGAAGCACTACGAAGAATAAAACCCTTATCAAGAAGCTCTTTGATTTGAGCCTTAGTCTCTCTGAAATCCATCAGAGCGATGCAATATGTAGGGATATAAATGGGGCGTGTACCAGGCTTTAAGTCAATACAAAAATCTATGTCTCTATTCGGAGGCATGCCGGTCAAATCATTTGGAAAAACTTCATTAAATTTGTACACCACCAGAATAGACCTTATGGGTGGATCTTCAACCTCAACATCCCTAACATGAGACAAAAAAGCTAAAAAACCTTGATCATCTAATTTAATAGACCGAATGGAGGATATAATCTTAGCTTGCTTAGGATTGTACATCCCTTCCCACTCTAATTTTTCCCTTCTCAGAATTTCTAGAGTCACAGACTTAGTATTACAATTGATAACAACATAATGGAGATACAACCAAGTCACGCATAAGATTATATCGAAGTCCTCCATATCCAAAACCACCAAATAATCCCAAGTCTGAAATCCCATAAACAAAATAAGGCAAACACGATAAACACGGGTGACTATGATTGACTCATCATCCAGGGTAGAAACACGTATAGGGTTATCAAGAATATCACATAAAATATCAAAATCAGAGTCAAATCTCCCAGATACATAAGAATAGGTGTAATAAAAATCAAATAATGCATTAGTCATTCGGTCACAGACAAGAATAGTACCTATGATCACTGCATCAAATGTCTCTGCCTCATTCTTGCCCGAAGAAGCATAACATTGAGTTCTATCATCAAAACGAGCCACCTCCTTGCGTGGTTGCATGTTACCTCTACCTAATTTCCTCCTCATCCTACTTGTGGATGTCCCCTACCATTATTACCATTTCTCACATGTACAACTGCTAGAGAAGGTTCCTGCCAAGACTCAAGCAAACGCAGTTGTCAAAATTCCTCATCATGTGTCCAAGTTTCCAAAACAAAAGCAAGTGCAACCTCTATATGCTATGTTGTCGGCCACGTCCAACAGTCTGATCAGCTAAGAAATTATTAAAAGGAGTCCTTGAATAGTTACTTGTAGAGACGACCATAGTAGACTAAATTGGATTGGCTGTGAGTGTAGGTCGGCCCGATCATCTAGAGTAGGAGCCCTAATAATTTCCAGAATTGTTGGCCCTCTTAGACAATGCCTCAACTTGACCATCTCGTTTTATGCCCTCCCTCTTCTTTACATAATCAGTCACTACATCGAAGCTCCTTTCAGCAGAAGTATGTCAATGGATAACATTTGCAACTAATAATCCAAACCTTTAATGAACAACAAGATTCTCTCCTCTTCCGTGGTAACCAATTATGTAGCATATCTATCTTGAGCATGGAACTTGGATTCGCAAGCATTCACATACATACTACCCTATTCTAATGCCATAAACTCATCTTTCTTGTGATCTCTCAAAGTCCTAGGCACATATTTTCTCTAGAAACAAGGCATGAAATTGGGGCCAAGTAAGTGGATGTAATGTAGTTGCTCTATATTTCATATAAGATCTCCACCACGGCTTGGCCTCAGCTAGAAGTTTAAACGACAAGAACTCAATGCTATGTTGGTGAATGATACCCAACCTATGCAACCTCTAATAATAATCCAGTATCAAATCATCAATCCAATATCAACTCATAAGCATCCTCTATCTCAGATTCATGAAATACCGGGGGCTTGAGCTTCAAAAACTTGGTGAACTTATCATGCTCATTACCAATCATCACAAAACCATATAAAAAAGAAATAAAGCATCATTACCTACCTCTCGAACCGTCTTGGGCACAATGTTAGCAATAGAAGGATTCATGGGTACTTGAGTAGGTAGAATCATCCCTGGACCAGCCAACCCTTTCAAAAATGACATGATCTGTTGAGCTAATACAAGATCAATGGGAGGGGTATTTTAATAGCTTCAACCTGCCCTCTTTCCTCATTTTCAACCTCCTCGACATTCTAAAACTCAACTTCATCTTTTATCTCTTCATTATGTGCCAGAGGGTTCTCATTCACTCGGATATAGTCATTTGGCACCTCAGTCATAAAATGTGCCACTCTCCCATGGCCTATTCCCCTATATCTTCCTCAACGTCTACCTCAATTGCGATCTCTCGTTGCGAGTTCCACAACTGGAGTATTAGAAGGAGCTACGGTCCTAATGATGTTAATTATACCTAGTATTAACCATCTGTAGATAGAAGAGTGAAAGAAGTAAGATATTAATTTGAATCGCCAGATACCTATTGGAATGAAGTCATAGCACGAAGTACATAAGAGAAAATGGATTTCCTAAAGTCATATAGCCTCTGAAAGAAAAGTAAACCTCGTACCCTGCCGCAATACTTTATTAGGATCATTTTGGTAAATCGAAAGCAACATACCTAGGCTATGATACAAATTTTGTCACGACCCAGACCATTACGATTGACACCCACACTACAACTTGATGGGAAAACCACTTCTAGCAACCAAAACAAAGCAATAAATCTAAAATCTATGGCGTTTAAGTTACAGAAGCAAGTTAAAAAAATAAGTTAAGTTCCATTACTAATTAAAGATCTTAAAACTATGTAATAATGCAGAAGATTAACCTAGAATATGAATTCTATGTACTAAAACTAGAAATAAGAACCAAATCTAACAAGAACTTCTAGTGAACTATCTAACAAACTTAAGCAAGATCTAGATTAGAAAATGGTGGACATAGAATAAAGAGAATTCCATGACAGCCCAAACAATGTGGCTCACCCTTGAACTCAACGCGATCACCAATATCCTAAGCGATATCCGTCAACAATTGCGTGAAAATGTGTTGTACTCAACAAAAATAAGAGCAAGTGCAGAACCAATACACAACCACCACGTACTAGTAGGATTACGCGGCTATCCTACTAGTGTAAACATAAATAAGTAATTACAACATTGTAGACATGCGTAATATCAATATATTCAATACTACCATAAGAATAAAATAACAATTCACATGTTTCATCACATAGTTGGTCCTCTCACGGAACACAGAGTTAACTGTTAACATGCCAAAACGTGGCAATACGATTCAATTTTGATGTTGGAACATGGCAATTGACCCAAGTTAGTATGCCAGAAGGTGGCTATCCCATCCAAGTTAGTGTGTCGGAACGTGGCAGCCAATTCCAATCACACATCATAATAACACATTAAGATCACCCATTAAATCATGATTTCATGGTATTGATTTTTATATATGCCATTTCCACATCAATTATCAATATTTCCACATGCATACATATACCAGTATCACAACGAAGCAAAGCAAGTGTGTATCACATAATCATAGAATCAAATTTATTACCTTTCTCGAAATAAACTTGAAACCCTAGACAACTTGATCCTTCCCTTTTCGTATTCATTCCACTTTTTCGTGGTCTACAAACAACAATCTATATGCAGAATTCAATAAAAACACTAAATTCCCAGAATATTAACAAACTATGAACCCTAGTACAAACCCATGATCCCAACTAGTCAATTTAGGATTAGTTCCACCATAGAATTCATCAAGGATTCCTTCCCCATCAATATTGACGCATTCTAAAATGCTCAGCGGATCGATAAATTATTTTGGGGAGTGAAAAACTTACCTCTAGCTTCAAGAATGGTGGAAAACTAGTTGGAAGAACCCAAAAAGTCAAAAAATACAAAATAAGGTTGTTTAAGGGTTTTGTTTATGATTTTAAAACCCGCCATCCTACTACATCGATACACATCCTGTTGTAGCAGTGTCACTGCAGCGGCACAGATCCCGCTGCAACAACACTTTTTGAACCGGTGATCTCCATCTTGAAAATCCAAAAAATCCTATAATAAAATCTTAGCCTTTTCAAACAGTACCCATCCCGCTGTAGAGGCGTCGCTGCAGCGGTACAACGTGAGTAAATGAGCTCCCAAGGAATTTTCAATTTCCGGCGTTCACAACATACTCTTAACCCACTATGCCTAAAAAGTAGCCCTAACTCATATAGATCCCCTAACCAGTTACCTGATTATGTAATAAATTTCATATTTACTCCACCTGATTGATACCAAATTTCCCTACACCTTAATGACTCCAATTTCCTCCAAATGTGGACATGGTTGGGAAACTCCTAGTAGTACGAAAATATTTTTCCGGTCCTAATTTTTCCCATTGGAATTTCAATAACCACGAAACCCGGTCGTTATAATAACTCAATTTCAAGGGTACTTGTTATTGCTCCATCATATATATATATATATATATATATATATATATATACATATATATATATACATATAATATCATTTAATATTTTGTCGAAGGGGTTCGGGTGAACCCCCTGAAATCCACGTGGGTACGCCCATTGACTCCATTCATTCTTCAAACAAATAAAATCTAATGCAAAATTGTGTTTCTCTTTAACAACCAAATAGGATTGTGAACTAAGAATGTCTATTTTGTTCACACATTTTTTATTCAAAGGTTCGTATTCTTTTCTTGTTCGAACTTCATAACTTAGTGTTTTGTGTATGATTTATTTTATTGGTTTATGTTTCATAGTCTTGGGCATTGATTCTAATTCTACACAATATATTTATTTATACTATGTTGATTATCATATTGATTTGGTATCGAGTTTATTTCATATGTATTCTTGATATATGATCCCAAAATAATTTAGGAATTATTATTTATTTTGGTATAAAAATATATTGACTTTTATGTTCTTCATTCATTAGCAATTATAAAACTTGGTCCCTTTCATATAATTTATTCTTCTAAAATCCTTAAATGTGGTCATTTTCGAGTTTTTTATTCAACAATAGTCATAAAATATAGTCTTTTTTTATATTTTTTTATTCTTTAACAATCATGAAATGTGCTCCCTTTTTAATCTTTAATCTTATAGTTATGAAGTATTTATAGTTATTTCTTTGATTTGTTTGTTGAATTTAATAGAATTAGTATGATTATACTAGTATGAAAGGAAGCTTGTAATTGCAAACCATGGAGATGATAAATTATATCATAAAAGAAAAACTATCTTAAACACTTGATAATGTCAATTTGGTCAATTGACTTTACATATGATAATACTAGTATTAAAGGAAAATATTAAAACTGTAGAGAGAATAATTCTTCCATAAACAGAACTCTTAAATGATTACATTATTGTGAATGCTATTGTGTTATTGTATGAAAAGATGAGTCTTCAATTTATAGAGCTCCAAACTACTCCTCTTAGAAAGCAAGGTTGACTTAAAAAGATGGAGGCCTAAATCAAAATATTAAAGAGAGGCCCTACTTTTTTAAATTCTTTTTTAAAAATAAAAATAAATATCATATATATTTTTTAAAAATTCTACTTTTCTAGCCTTTTTTGATGCAAACTTGTTAACTATTATTTTATAATCGATATGTTTTAATAATTCATTTTCAATTGATAATATAGTTAATCCCTTCAATCTCTCTTGAGATATTGTTGATTTTATTGTAACGACCTGTTTAGTCATTTTGAGCAGCAGATTTTATTTCTGGAAAAACAGGCTGAGACGATGGAACCCACGACGGACCGTCATGGGCACGACGGACCGTCGAGGGGTCTCGTTTTAAAACACTTAGAAATTCTGAAATTTGGGTACTGATATCGACTCTCTGAACTTTGTGAAAAGAGTGCAGGACAGACCGTCAAAGGCGTGACGGACCGTCACAGACTCTTCAGAGAATTGAGTCTCTGAACTCTGTGACGGAGCAGCCGGACGGACCGTCGCAGGCACGACGGCCCATCACAGGCTGCGTAATCCCAGACTGGGTCGGATTTCTTTACACATTTTAAGGGACGTTTTGGACTATTCCTACTTTAATTATAAAGTTAGTTGGTTTATGTTAATAAGTCTAATTACTTGGGGGTTAAAAGAGGTAACCTTGAGTAAATTAGTGGGTTATTATTGCCATCTTTTATGCTTAATTATATGCTAATTAGGGTAAAAGAAAGAGGGTTTGAATAAGAAAAAGAAAAGAATAGAAAGAGAGAGAAGGAGAATCGATAGAGAGAGAATCGAACGAGAAGAGGAAAACACAAGGCTTTGGGAAATTCTTGCTTGATCACTAGTCTTCGGTGGAGGTAGGTTATGGTTTTTCTTACGATATTCGTAGTAAACTCTTAATAGCGAATGATATGTATTGATAATATTGTAAACCCTGCTATGTGCTTACTTGTATGCTTGCATGAATGTAATTATATAATTGTGATTATATAAGCATGATGAAGTTATTGAATCCCAAATCTTGAAAAACCCTAATCTCCTTGTTAATGATGAGTCCTTGGTATAAAAGAAGGCGTGATTAACTAAAATAATGAGATTGATGAGGCCTTGGTAAGAAAGAAGACTTGATGAATTGATAGAAGGAGATTAGGGGTTCGGGTGCCATGTTCTTGTACCAGGATAGTATATGAGGATCGGAGTGTCACGTTCCGACACCAGAATGGAATATGGATCGGGTGCCACATTCCGGTACCAGGATAGTATATGAGGATTGGAGTGTCACGTTCTGACACCAGGATAGAATATGGATCGGGTGCCACGTTCCGGTACCAGGATAGTATATGAGGATCGGAGTGTCACGTTCCGACACAAGGATAGAATATGGATCGGGTGCCACGTTCCGGTACCAGGATAGTATATGAGGATCAGAGTGTCACGTTCCGACACTAGGATAGTATATGAGGAGCAGAGTTTCACATACCGACACGAGAGGAATAAAGATAATGAATCTTGAAAGATGTTAATATACTAAATCTAATGAACCTAAATCCCAAATGAGTATGATGAGGAGGCATGAGTCCTCATTGAAGAGCTTGGTGTTGTAACCAAGGGTTATGGTAATTGTAAATGCTACATGTTGAGTAACATAGTGATTTTATGATATTACTTGGTATATACTATTTTCTATTTTGAGTTGGCCGATAATACCTACTCAGTACTTGTGTTTGTACTGACCCCCTACTTTTATGTTTTCTTCTTTGTTATTTGGGGAGTGCAGCAAACGTGTCATTGCTTCAACTCAACCGCAACTCTAGCCAGTCTTCATTACACCGGATTTTAGGGTGAGCTAATGCTTCTAGCTTGGACTTGAACTTCCTCTTCATGTCTTGATGCCTTGAAGTTTCGGCATGGACTAGCTTTTTACTTATTTTAGCTTCTTAGATACTCTTAGATTAGTAATTTGAGGATAGATGTTCTTGTGATAATGACTTCCAGATTTTGGGGATAATAAATGTTGTTGAGTTTTTAGATGTTATTTAATTGATTTTCATTAATGAGTTTAAGTCTTCCGCATTATTTTCTGTTGTTATTGGTAAACGATTAGGGTTAGATTGGTTAATTAACTCACATAGTAGGATAAGTGTGGGTGCCAGTCACGGCCCGATTTGAGTCGTGACAAACTTGGTATCAGAGCATTAGGTTCGTTGGTCCCATTACACAAGAACGAGTCTAGTAGAGTAGTAAGGAACGGTAGGGGGACGCCTTTACTTTTCTTTGAGTGGCTATAAGACTTTAGGAAAAATTCCATTCTTTCTTTCTTTCGTGCTATTACTTGGATCCAACTGGTATCTAGGTGATACAAATTGGTATCTGACCATCTTCACTCTATTTCTCAGATGGTTAGAACTAGAGCAACAACCGCGCAAACACCAGCACCAGCGGAACAGGGTGTGTCAGAGCCAGCCACTGGGGCTGTAGCTAGAGGAAGAGTAGCGGCAAGAGGCCATGGAAGAGATCGTGGGAGGACGTCCTCTAGGAGAAGAGGACGAGCCCCTAGCCCATCTGGTACTAGGGCGGTGACTCCTCCACCAACTGAGGAAGTAGTAAGAGAAGGGGAGGATGGGGAGAATGAACAAGTGCAGAATGAGGAATTGCCACCACAACCTACCCCAGAAATGATTAATCAGGTTCTTGCTTATCTTAGCGGGTTATCTGATCAAGGCCAGACACCTCCAGTGTTTTCTGCACTAGCACCTCAGGCTCCGGAGGTACAACATGCGGCTACTGCGGCTCCCCGCATGGATGTTCCATTGGAAATAGGCACGTTTCCTCGTCTGACTACAGGGCCTATAATGACAAATGATCAACATGAACTTTTCAGTAAGTTCTTCAAATTGAAACCTCTAGTCTTCAGGGGTTCTGAATCTGAGGATGCCTATGATTTTCTGGTTGACTGTCATGAGCTACTACACAAGATGGGTATAGTAGAACGGTTTGGTGTTAAGTTTTTGACTTATCAGTTTCAAGGGAACGCCAAAATGTGGTGGCAGTCACATGTTGAGTGTCAACCAACAGAGGCACCACCTATGACTTGGGCATCATTCTCTAGCTTGTTTATGGAGAATTATATCCCCCGAACTTTGAGGGATAGGAAAAGAAATGAATTTTTGAGCCTAGAGCAAGGTAGGATGTCGGTTACTGCATATGAGGCCAAGTTTCGTGCATTATCCTGGTATGCCACCCAACTATGTTTCAGTCCACAAGAGCGGATTCGCCGTTTTGTGAAGGGGTTGAGATCAGAGTTGCGGATTTCAGCCTTACAGGTAGCGGCTACAACGAAATCTTTTCAAGAAGTAGTAGACTTCGTGATAGAGGTAGAGGGAGTGAAGCCAGATGACTTCACCTTGGAAACTACATCAAAAAGGTTTCGAAAGGGAGGTGAGTTTAATGGTTCTTACTTTAGAGGATAGGGTTCAGGAGGTTACTCAGTCCGACCAATTCAGTCTTCACTACAGACTGTAGTTGGGGGTCCACCTCAGACCGGTCAACACTTCTCTAAGAGACCTATGCTTGAACCCAGAGAGTGTTATGGATGTGGAGATACTGGACACATTAAGAGGTATTGTCCAAAATAGAGTTACAGACCTCCAAATGTTAGAGGTAAAGGTGGTTATGGAAGAGGTCGTCATTCTGGAGGACGCGGTGGTCAAGGTAATGGTGGTCACCAAAACGGCCGGGGTGATGGGCGAACTGGAGCCACTACATCACAACATGGTAGGGGAAACGGAAAGACAGGTGAGAGGGCCCATTGTTAAGCATTCCCTGGGCGGTCAGAAGCGGAGACATCAGATGTTGTCATCACAGGTAATCTTTCGGTTTGTGATTGCATGGCTTTTGTATTGTTTGACCCTGGCTCTACATTTTCATATGTATCTTCCGCATTTGCTAATGGTCTTGATTTACATTGTGAATTACATGATATGCCTATTCGTGTTTCTACTTCGGTGGGTGAGTCTGTGGTAGTTGAAAAGGTATATAGGTCTTGTTTGGTGAACTTTATGGGGAGCAACACTTATGTAGATTTGGTTATCTTAGAAATGGTTGATTTTGACGTAATTCTGGGTATGACTTGGCTTTCTCCGCAATTTGTGATCTTGGATTGTAATGCTAAAACGGTGACGTTAGCCAAGCCTGGGACAGATCCGTTAGTGTGGGAGGGTGACTACACTTCCAAAGCGGTGCGTATCATCTCCTTTCTTCGTTCTAAGAAAATGGTTAGTAAAGGGTGTTTAGCTTTTCTGGCACATCTCAAGGATTACACTATCCAAGTACCTTCGATTGAGTCGGTCTCGATAGTTCATGAGTTTTTGGATGTGTTCCCTGCAGATCTTCCTGGTATGCCACCAGATAGGGATACTGACTTCTGTATTGATCTTGAACCGGGTACTCACCCCATTTCTATACCCCGTTATAGAATGGCTCTTGCGGAGTTAAGGGAGTTAAAAGCCCAACTTCAAGAGTTGTTGAGCAAAGGCTTCATTAGACCAAGTGCATCTCCTTGGGGTGCTCCGGTTTTTTTGAGAAGAAGAAGGATGGGAGTTTTCGGATGTGCATAGACTACCGGCAATTGAACAAGGTAACCACAAAGAACAAGTATCCTCTTCCTCGCATTGATGACTTGTTCGATCAGTTACAAGGTGCTTGTGTCTTCTCTAAGATTGACTTGAAATCCGGTTATCATCAATTGAAAATACGGGCCAAGGATGTGCCAAAGACTGCTTTTAGAACCAGGTATGGGCATTACGAATTTGTAGTGATGTCATTTTGTCTTACGAATGCCCCTGCTGCGTTCATGAGTTTGATGAACGGGATTTTCAATCCATATTTGGATCTCTTTGTAATCGTATTTATTGATGACATACTGATATACTCTAAAAGTAAGGAAGAACATGAGGAGCATTTGAGAATGGTATTGGAAATGTTGAGGGAGAAAAAGCTTTATGCCAAGTTCTCTAAGTGTGAGTTTTGGCTAGATGCAGTGTCTTTCTTGGGGCACGTGGTTTCTAAGGATGGAGTGATGGTGGATCCTTCTAAGATTGAGACAGTGAATAATTGGGTAAGACCTACTAATGTGTCAGAAACAAGGAGCTTTGTTGGTTTAGCTAGCTATTACCGCCGATTTGTCGAGGGATTCTCTTCCATTGCTTCCCAAGTAACGAACTTGACTAAGAAAAATGTTCCATTTGTATGGTTGGATGAGTGTGAGGAAAGCTTTCAGAAGCTCAAGACTTTGTTGACTACTGCACCAATTCTCACCTTGCCAGTGGAAGGTAAGAACTTCATTGTCTATTGTGATGCATCCTATTCGGGTTTGGGTGCAGTGCTAATGCAAGAGAAGAATGTGATTGCTTATTCTTCAAGACAATTAAAAGTGCATGAACGCAACTATCCAACTCATGATTTGGAATTGGCCGCGGTAGTGTTTGCATTAAAGCAATGGAGACACTATTTATATGGGGTTAACTGTGAGGTCTATACGGATCACCGTAGCCTACAGTATGTCTTTACTCAGAAATATTTGAACTTGAGACAGAGGAGATGGATGAAACTACTAAAGGACTATGACATCACTATTTTGTATCATCCGGGGAAGGCGAATGTTGTAGCAGACGCCCCAAGTAGAAAGGCAGGGAGCATGGGAAGTCTAGCTCACTTGCAAGCTTCTAGACGTCTATTGGCTAGGGAGGTTCTGACTCTAGCTAACGACTTGATGAGATTAGAAGTAAATGAGAAGGGAGGATTTTTAGCTTGTGTGGAGGCAAGATCTTCCTTTCTTGACAAGATTAAGGGAAGACAGTTTGATGATGAGAAACTGCGCAGAATCTAAGATATGGTATTGCGAGGAGAGGCTAAAGAAGTGACAATCGATGAGGAAGGCATTTTGAGGATTAAGGGAAGGGTATGTGTACCCCGCGTCGATGATTTGATCAACACTATTCTGACAGAGGCTCATAGTTCAAGGTATTTGATACATCCGGGTGCAACCAAGATGTATCGTGACCTAAAGCAACATTTTTGGTGGAGTAGAATGAAGCGTGATATTGTGGATTTTATTGCCAAATGTCCAAACTGTCAACAAGCCCATTTCGGAATGGAAATGGGAGAGAATCGCAATGGACTTCGTGGTTGGTATTCCAAAGACGATGGGTAAGTACGACTCTATTTGGGTAATTGTTGATAGGTTAACTAAGTCTGCTCATTTTATTCCTGTTAAGGTGACTTACAATGCCGAGAAGTTAGCCAAGATCTATATCTCAGAAATCGTTCGATTGCATGGGGTTCCACTATCCATCATATCAGATAGAGGTACGCAGTTTACTTCTATGTTTTGGAAAACATTGCATGCGGGATTGGGTACTAGGTTGGACCTTAGTACCGCGTTCCATCCTAAGACCGATGGTCAGTCTGAGCGAACAATTCAAGTGTTCGAGGATATACTTCGTGCGTGTGTGATAGAATTTGGTGGCCATTGGGATAACTTCTTACCTTAGCGGAGTTTTCATACAATAATAGCTATCACTTAAGCATTTATATGGCCCTATTCGAGGCTTTATATGGGAAAAGATGTAGGTCTCCCATTGGGTGGTTTGATGCATTCGAGGTTAGACCTTGGGGTACTGACCTTCTGAGGGAATCGTTAGATAAAGTGAAATCTATTCAAGAAAAGCTTCTAGCGGCACAAAGTAGGCAAAAAGAATATGCAGATCGAAAGGTTAGAGACTTAGAGTTCATGGAGGGTGAACAAGTCTTGTTGAAATTTTCTCCAATGAAAGGGGTGATGCGGTTTGGTAAAAGAGGCAAGCTAAGCCCAAGGTACATTGATCCCTTTGAAGTACTTAAGGGAGTAGGGGAGGTGGCTTATGAGGTAGCCTTGCCTCAAGGGTTGTCCGGTGTACATCCGGTATTCCATGTGTCGATGTTGAAAAGATACCATGGGGATGGAAACTACATCATCCGTTGGGATTCCGTTTTGCTTGATGAGAATTTATCTTATGAGCAGGAGCCTGTTGCTATTTTAGATAGAGAAATTCGCAAGTTGAGATCAAGGGAGATTGCATCCATCAAAGTTCAATGGAAGAATCGACCAGTCGAAGAAGCCACTTGGGAGAAAGAGGCTGATATGCGAGACAGATACCCACACCTGTTTACAGATTCATGTACTCCTTTTCGCCCTTGTTTTCCTTCTTGTGATCGTTCGGGGACGAACGATGGGTAAATTGGTATCTAATGTAACTACTTGTTTAGTCGTTTTGAGCAGCAGATTTTTTTTCTGGAAAAACAGGCAGAGACGACGGAACCCACGACGGAGCGTCATGGGCACGACGGACCGTCGAGGGGTCTCGTTTCAAAACACTTAGAAATTTTAAAATTTGGGTACTGAAATCGACTCTCTGAACTTCTTGACGAAAGTGCAGGACGGACCATCACAGGCTCGACAGACCGTCACAGACTCTTCAGAGAATTGAGTCTCTGAACTCTGTGACGGAGCAGCAGGACGGACCGTCGCAGGCACGATGGTCCGTCACAGGCTGCGTAATCCCAGACTGGGTCAGATTTCTTTACACGTTTTAAGGGACGTTTTGGACTATTCCTACTTTAATTATAAAGTTAGTGGGTTTATGTTAATAAGTCTAATTACTTGGGGGTTAAAAGAGGTAACCTAGAGTAAATTATTGGGTTATTATTGCCATCTTTTATTATTAATTATATGCTAATTAGGGTAAAAGAAAGAGGGTTTGAATAAGAAAAAGAAAAGAACAGAAAGAGAGAGAAGGAGAATCAATAGAGAGAGAATCGAACGAGAAGAGGAAAACACAAGGCTTTGGGAAATTCTTGCTTGATTACTAGTCTTCGGTGGAGGTAGGTTATGGTTTATCTTACGATATTCGTAGTAAACTCTTAATAGAGAATGATATGTATTGATAATATTGTAAACCCTGCTATGTGCTTACTTGTATGCTAGCATGAATGTAATTAAATAATTGTGCTATATAAGCATGATGAAGTTATTGAATCCCAAATCATGAAAAACCCTTATCTCCTTGTTAATGATGAGGCCTTGGTATAAAAGAAGGCGCGATGAACTAATATAATGAGATTGATGATGCATTGGTAAGAAAGAAGGCTTGATGAATTGATAGAAGGAGATTCGGGGATCGGGTGCCACGTTCCGATACCAGGATAGTATATGAGGATCAGAGTATCACGTTTCGACACCAGGATAGAATATGGATCGGGTGCCACATTCCGGTACCAGGATAGTATATGAGGATCGGAGTGGCACGTTCCGACACCAAGATAGAATATGGATCGGGTGCCACGTTTCGGTACCAGGATAGTATATGAGGATCGAAGTGTCACGTTTCGACACCAGGATAGTATATGAGGAGCGGAGTGTCACGTACCGACACGAGAGGAATAAATATAATGAATCTTTAAAGATGTTAATATACTTAATCTAATGAACCTAAATCCCAAATGAGTATGATGAGGAGGCGTGAGTCCTCATTGATGAGCTTGGTGTTGAGTATCATAGATGACTTTATGATATTACTTGGTATATACTGTTTTCTATTTTGAGTTGGCCGATGATACCTACTCAGTACTTGTGTTTGTACTGACCCCCTACTTTTATATTTTCTACTTTGTTATTTGTGGAGTGCAGCAAACGTGCCATCGTCTTCAACTCAACCGCAACTCTAGCCAGTCTTCATTACACCGGATTTCAGGGTGGGCTAATGCTTCTAGCTTGGACTGGAACTTCCTCTTCATGTCTTGATGCCTTGAAGTTCCGGCATGGACTAGCTTTTTACTTATTTTAGCTTCTTAGATACTCTTAGATTAGTAATTTGAGGATAGATGTTCTTGTGATGATGACTTCCAGATTTTGGGGATAATAAATGTTGTTGAGTTTTTAGAAGTTATTTAATTGATTTTCATTAATGATTTTAAGTCTTCCGCATTATTTTCTGTTGTTATTGGTAAACGATTGGGGTTAGATTGGTTGGTTCGCTCACATAGTAGGATAAGTGTGGGTGCCAGTCGCGGCCCGATTTGGGTCGTTGTATTTATATAAGATTTTATTATTTTAGTTTCGAAAAACTTCATTTGGCTAATGCAACAGTTGTAGCAATTTACATTATTCTATAACCAATACTTTTTTATTCAAATTTTTAATTTTTTGTTGAAAACTCTACCAAATCTCCTTTTGTGAGATTTATTTAATTCTTTAATTTTTCTCTTTTTCTCCTTCTTTTTGGTCAAATCAAAATCATATTTTCTAGTTGACATATTCAAATTGAATAATTTTAATAATAACTAAACAAGAATATATATACTATGACCTAAGAATATGAACAATAACATATTTTTAAGAAAAAATTATAAAATAAATTTGGAATAATAAAACCTGAATCATGAATTCGATAAGTTAATAGAAGAATATCGATTTAGTGTTATGTTACTTCAATGTAATGATTGTTCGGTTAACATCATGAGATTTTGGAGAAGTTATTCAAAAGCAATTTTTTGTTCTTTTGTACTTGTAAGCAAAGATAAGACAAAAAAATTATAGGAGAGAGTTCAATATTGAGAATAAAAATAATGAAATAGAGGATAAATAATGCAAGTATACGGTAAATAATAATATTGGTCAAACTTTAAGAGATAAATAAGAAAACACAATTTCCTACACTATATATATATATATATATATATATATATATATATATTTATATATATATGTATGTATGTATGTATAATGCACAACATTTTTAATAATTATTTTACTTTATTTGGTTTTATTTATAAGGGATAAAGTATTAGGTTTTAAAGATGAAATGAAGTTTTAGACACATTAAAAAGATATGGTTTCACTCATGAATGTGTTACACATCTTCTTTGAAACATTAAAATAAATTCAAGGATGTGGTGACTCACCTTGTGTAACAATATAATTAACTTTTATTAGTTTAAAGTAAAGACTTATAGATAAAATTATTAGGTTGACATAAGAAGATATTAATGTTTCTAAATGTCAAGACCAAGCATGTGGTTATCAATCTATATTTAAAAACAAATTCAGTAATAAAAATGCAAATACATAATGGCCTCATACAACAACAACAAAAAAATCAAATTAATACAAGTATAAGTCAATAAAAACAATCGTACTAGAACCACAAGAGTTGAGGAATGCCTAATACCTTTCCTCGGACAATATAATTCCTCACTCGGTTTTCTAGTTCAAAAACCAAATAAAAAATCATTTCCTTTTGATTAGGACTTAAAAAAAAGGTGATTAGGAAAATCATATCTCAATTTCAAATGACCACTCTAAAAAAAACAATCCTTAATCAATACTGTCACTTTAATTGAAAAAAAACATATTCTGTTGGTCCAATAAAGGGGTGTGACATTAATAATAATCAAAACAAACACAGTTAATCTTATCATTTTTTTTCTTCCAAATTTAGTTTAAAAAATTGCAACTAAATTTAATAAAATAATTAAAACGAGCATGTTATCTTTTTATATAAAAATTACTTTAAAACAAAATTTAGGGGAAAATAATTTAAGATAGTGGTTACTTTCTAAATACAAAATTAATAGATGATCGACTTTTGATTAAAATACCAATAGTTGAATGACTTTTGAATAATAAACCAAAATTAACTACTTTCTAAATATATTTATATAAGTTCAATGACTTTCTAAGTAAACTATCCAAAGTTAAACGTAATAACTCTACAAATTACTCTGTTTAATATCTTAGTGATCTATATTAAAGGTTTTACACTTATTTCTTCAGCACTAATTTCTTTCCACCTTCTACAAAAGATTTTTGAAAAAATTATGCAACATTTACTATAGATATGGAATATGGAAAATCAACAATGTTGAAATAAATATGAGTAATAAATACGGAAAGACATAGATTCCCAGCTAAATTTGTTTTGAAAAGTCACTTGCACGTTTCAACTATCATGACAACTTATTACACACTTTTACTATTTAAAAGTTAATTTAATGCCACCATAATATGTGCAACGCCACTCTCATAATATGTAGTGTATTATACTCGCTGCCACATCAGCTTACATCAACACCATTTCAGAAATTATATTTTTTAATATTCTTTTATTTATTACTTATATTTTATTTAATTAATTATATCTTACACTAATTAATTCCTAATAAATTATTACAATTCTCTAATAATTCTATCTTATTCACTGCAAAATGGTAAAGAAGAAACCTTTAGCAATGACCACCAAGGAAATTGCCCGCAATATGCAGTTGATTCTGCAGTCATAATGGTTGCTTCAGTTTCTTCCATTTATTGAACATGAAACTATATTTTCATTGTTATTAGTTACGGTTTGTAGTTGCAAGTATTTTTTAAATTTTTCATATTTGGGCATACATTCTTAATTATTTTTCCATATTTGTATGGAAATATCTTTAAAATATAGATAAATGAAACAGAAGTTTCTTCATATTTTTAATCTATCACTCAATAAAAAAAAATATCCACCAAAGTCCCCCACCGATTGAAACTCAAAAAATTTAACTCCTAAGTAACTTATTTTTTGATTGTTTTATGTTATTGGTTTATATTTTAAGCTTAATGAAGTTTGAAGAGTAGAATATATGTATTTTACCTAATAAATAAGTATATTTACATTTCAAATAACTATAGGTAAATGAAACATTTCTTCTCAAACACATTCACTGCAATGATGGAAAGTAAGAAATTAATGAAAGATCTATTTTTGTAAAAGCAATCTAATAATTAACACCATATTTATTGTTAAAAAATATTATAGTGTGAATGTGCACTACACCAAGAGTCACTCACTCATTCTCTCCAGTACTTTCCTCATTATGAAGATGATCATAACCTCCATAACCCCCGCCTTTATAACCATTATTCTTGTAATCTTTTTGTTTCATAATCTCCCCATTAAGTTCATGTTAATCTGATGTTTATGACTAACCTGTTCTATGCCTCTATGTTACAATGTAAACATAGGCATAAGGGTTCATATTGTATACACATGAAGATTGGGTAAATACTTGAAAGAAAGAAAGTTATCTCATATCGTTCCTCTTGTCTTATATTCTTCTAGTCTTCATCTTTATATTTTTCTTCTGTAACAACCTGAAAATGACAATGTTATATAATGCCTAAACGTACCTAGAATGCCTAGATTAGATTGGATTGACATGGATTGATGCGCGTTAAACGAGACCTCTAAACCAATGTACCAACCAAGCCAACCAACTTGGTGAGTTAGTTGAGCTAGGCAAGGTTGGGTCCCACCATGTAGGGCAGCCGAATATTAAGATTCATGTGAATGAGTCTTAACCAGACTTGAAAGGGGTAATATTCGGTTTAGATGGTCTTGGGGTAAAATGGTATTTTCCAATCTAGGGTTAGTATTGTAATTACCCTAAGTATTTAATTAATTAATCAATTAATTAATTAATATAGTGGACAATTCGGGTAGTGTTGACCCGAATTGACCCATTTTCGCTAGATGAGCTCCAACCGGGTTCAGATTTTGTTGGCAGCAATATCAAGTTGAATTAATTGGTATTAATTTTTTTATTTAAGTAAGGGAAAATCAAATTTTTTTAATTTAAAAGAGTCCTAGTTTTACTAAGACTTCAACTAAAACTCCTATTCCTAAACTTACTCTCACATCTCTCCACTCTCTTTCTCACGCCTGTCCACTCTCTTTCTCACACTCATCATAAGTTAACAAAGCTGAAAGATCAAAAAATAAGAGTTTATCACTCTTGAAGAAGTTGTACGCTAAAACTCAAAAGAAAAACTAAACTAAAAATGAAAAGCGAAAATATTTTTCAAACAATTTGCACGTGAGGGTTCGTTGGAGAAGCATTGTTTTTCGTGGGAGTTGGCAACACTTGAGATCAGTTTTTAAAAGTGTTAAACGACGAAAAAGGTATGGTTTTTATTCCTCTTTGTCCCTTTCCAAAGACACCCCTATGATTCAGTCGAATTCTAATACGAAATCTAGGAATGTTCTCTTTTGCATGTCCCTTTCACTAGCTTTCATCGATTGTTGTAGGTTCGATATGTTTGCTGGTACAATTTAGGAATGTAACGTGGTTTAGTTATGATTATAATCATGTATGTATGTTTGAAATTATGTGATGATAAACGTGTGCAATGTGTGTGTGTGGCCGTGTCCCTTGGTCTGGAATTGGAGCATGAAAATGGTACGAATTGGAGTATGAAAATTGTATGTTAAATCCTTGTCTTTTTATATGAAATTGCTTAGAAAAATGCATGTAATAATGTACAAAATGTCCAGCGAAGTCTCATATTAATCTAACATACAAAGGATTGAGAAAAATGGACTGGAAACGATGACCAAATTTCCAGAAATAAGCATGGCGGAAATTTTTGGTTTTTTTAAAAATTAAATTTTGGTGTGAGGTCATCAGGGATTGAACCCAAAACCTCACCATATGCAAGCTACTGAAAATTTTATAATAAAAGTGAGGTTAGGAGGAATCGAACTTGGGTCTTAGCCGAGTAAGAGAACTTAGAAAATGAATTAAAAGAAATGAGGCACATGGGATTCGATCCCGTGTGTCCTTGGCCAAAATTAAGATCAGTCAATGCAAGAATAAAACAAAATGAGGTGGGTGGGATCGAACCCACAACCTCTCGAATAGGTGAAAAAATTAGGAGAAAAGCTAAAGAAAACTAAAATGAGGTTGTGGGGGATCTATACCACACCCTCTTGGTCTCAAATGGAAAAAGAGAGAAAACAAAGAAAAAAAAGGGAAGTGTAGGTGTTGGGGATCGACCTCGGGTCCCCCAACGCCATAATTTTAAATAAAAATTAATACAAGACTAAGTGTTGCTAAAGGGATTTGAAATCAGGTTTCCTTGCCCAACTCATAATTAATACATAAGTCTTACGTAAATAAATATTTAATGAATGTTGCCCATAGGGATCTAACTCGAGACCTTCCTATACCTACAAGATGCATAAGTCTTGTACCACATAATTTTTGGTAAGTATGAGCCACTTAGACGAATTATGAATGAAGCCTCATATCATGTACGTATGAGTTCATAGGTCCAGCGTACGTTTAAAAATAAGTGAACCTAATATATATGTGATGAAAAGATGTGACCCAAGGAGGGTTATGTAAGACTGTGAAACCCACTAAAAGGCAAGTGCATTGACATATGAATAAATAAACATTCACATAAAGGGGTGAGTAATTATGAATAGCTAATATCTTAAAGTCAATGAATTTGGTGACAACATGATAAGAGGATAATATGAAAGACGAGATCAATCTCAAATGAGCTTAAGTAAATGTTACCAAAAATCGTACTCACCTATGAGAGTATAGGATTAATAAAGAGACCAATCTCTAAGAACATTCTAATAAAAGTATTGAGATTAATGCACCCTTAATACTAATGATGAGATGAGAAATCATCTAAGGAGCAATGATGTCCTCATGCTAGAAGCCAACTTCTATGATGTGTGAAATGAATGTAATGGAACTTTATATGGAGCATTGATAGGCTAGATATGAGTCCCGATTCTTTCTTTTGCGAAGGAAGAGGTTCGTGTAAATCTCATGAGATGAGACTATCCATTTAGACGGGTATGAGTCTCCTTATATCTTCTTGTATTTGAACCTATGCAACCAACATAGGGTCTAGCAGGTTCAATTCCCTATATATGCTAGCATATTTTGGTTTCACGTCGGTCAGTAATTCCACCTCTTTTCGGTATGGGGTAGACACTGGATTTCATGGAACTCACATGATCTATGTCGGTTAAAGTTAAAGTTCCCAAAGAATGAACGATGCCAGCCTAAAGTAATGCACACAATGAAATGAATGATACCAAAGGTGTTTGGATAGGATAATCAAGAGGTGAACTAGACTCAAGTAATGGCGGCACTAGGTCGTTCTTTGTCATTGCACAGTTAACCTGACGAAATTATTAAAAAAAATCCTAAGTATATAAATGAATGAAAATGAATTATGTATGAATGAAATGAAGAAACCTTTGTGTTTCCTAAAGAAAGCTCCCAAGTTGAGGTCCCATATGCTAAGCCCTCAGTTGGGAAGTCCTAATGTTAAGTTCGTGATTCCAGGGTCTCATGGTATAGAATGGATGATATGTGATATATGTTTGTGCTAGTTGAAGTATGTTATGTGCTTCGTGCAATGTGAAAATAATGTTAATGCATGTTACTCTCATAGCATGACTTTCCTAATCGGATTTGGTAAGTCCAACTAACTTGGCTTTTCAAAAAATTTTATCGTTAGGAGAGAGCTATTTTTAATCATGGATGTCCTTGGTGTGTACTTGCATACGTTCATACTTAGTACAAGTGTGTACCAATTCCATACAATTCTCTACTTTTAGGTGCAAGTGCAGGTGGACGCTAGAGCTTATGAGACCCCGTTAAAACTATCCGGACATGGAGCATTCATCCAGACTTGGTAGGCCCTCATGCTTTCGAGGATGCTTATCTTTTATATTCTAGCTTAGAAGTAGGTATGAGCTAGTGGAGTATGTTCAACTAGCGTTTCTTTCTTACTTATTTTCAGACGTCGTAATTGTGCCATTTTGGCAACATTATATTAATGCAGTTATGAACTATTTCCTTCATTTGAATATCTTATTATTAGATGGTTGTTGTTAACTAATGTGATATAATGCAATTCATACTATGAAGTCTATATATACTTAAAATCAAACACAAGTTCTAAATTTTCTGCAAAAATTAACCTATATGATGTAATGAGGACGTATGTAGGCTTGTGTGCGACCTCCGAGAGGTGAACTGTCATGACCCGAAAGCACCCCCAAGAAGTTAGAGAGAACCCTCATTTCGTGACAGGGCATACTTGACCCTTTGGGGTCTTGTAGAAGCCGTTTACTATCGTTCATCACATAAGATATGAAAAGTAGTGCGGAAATTTAAAACATTTAAAGAATAATTAATAAAAGACAATCTTTCATAAATACTTAGAGAATCTGGTCGTCACAAGACAACTTAAAGACACGACATAATAGACATAATATCTTAGGGATATGGCCCTCTACAATAATGTAAAATGCATAACAAGTCTCTAAGTAAAAGCAAACAAAAGGACTATGCCCTCAAATATATGAGGACATATTTTGCCTTGAGCAAAACACTCCCAAGCTCTTCCTTCTAGCCTTCAAACCTTCAAAAGCTTCCAACCTATACTTATATAGTATATAGAAAGGTATGAGTTTAGTACAAAATAATGTACTGAGTATGGCATATGCAAAAATATGAAAAAAGGGATATTTTAGTAAAAATAGCTTTTCATGCAATTTAAGTAAAACATTCATGAATACGAATGCAAAACATCATACTAACCATTATTTACAACTTGGTTAAGAATTACCATAATTTTAAGTAAACAAGAAACATTGCAATAAACCAACTTGACCCTCATAGTGAACTTCTTAAGCATTTAGAGTAAATAAATTTGAGCATTGACAATTAATCATTTAAAGCATTCAAAATAAATTAAACTTGGGCAATTATAATGAACTATCCTACACTAAATGAGGGAACTTCAAAGACCAAGCAAAAGAAAAAGTGAACTCATTTTCCTTAAGAGTTTCGCTACCTCGAAATGAAGGAAGTATGTATATGCCTCCTCCAATACACACCAAAGCAACCTCAATACTACCCCTTTTGGGTTACTCAACTCGGGAGAAACAAGCCCCTAAATCAATGGCAAGACATTAAAAGACACCCAACAAACTGCCAAAGTCTTCCCGTTCGGAATGCCTACTTAGTGCAATGAGTAGATCGCATCTCAATCCACCACCTAGCCTAAGAAGTACATTCTTTTAGAAGGTTATTGTTGTTGTTGTTGTTGTTGTTGTTGTTATTATTATTATTATTAATATTATTATTTATTATTATTATTATTATTATAATAACGTTTATTATTATTATTATTATTAATATTGATTTTCTTATTATTATTATTATAAATATTATTATTGTTATTATTATTATTGTTATTATTATTATTATTATTATTAATATTATTATTATTATTATTGTAATTCTTATTCTTAAAATTATTATTCTTATTGTTATAATAATTATTATTATTACTTTGTTAATATTATTATTATTCTTTTTATTATCAAATTATTATTATTATTATTATTATTATTATCATTATTATTAATAATAATCATAATATTATTGTTATTATTATTATTGTTAATATTATTATTATTATGGTTGTTGTTGTTGTTGTTGTTGTTATTATTATTACTATTATTATTATTATTATTATTATTATTATTATTATCATTATTATTATCATCATCATCATTATTATCATTATCATCATAATCACCATTATTATTATTATTATTATTATTATATTTATTATTATTATTATTATATTTTATTATTGTTATATTTATTATTATTATTATTATTATTGTTATTATTACTATTGTTATTATTAAAAATATTTTTATTATTATTATTATTATTATTACAATTATTTATATTATAATTATTGTTATTATTATTATTATTATTATTTCTATTATTTCTATTATTATTATTATTAGTATTAGTATTATTATTATTAGTATTCTTATTCTTAATTATTATTATTATTATTGTTATTATTAATATTATTGTTATTATTATTATTATTATTGTTATTATTATTATTATTATTATTACAATTATTTTATTATTATTACTATTATATTATTATTATTATTATTATTATTACTATTATTTTATTATTATTATTATTATTATTATTATTATTTTTGTTGTTATTATTGTTATTATTATTATTATTATTATTATTATTATTAATAATAATAATAATAATAATAATATTATTATTATTATTATCATCATCATCATCATTATTATTATAATTATTATTGACATTATTATTATTATTGTTGTTGTTGTTGTTTTCATTATTATTATTATTATTATTATTATTGTTATTATTATTATTATTATTATTATTATTATTATTATTGTTATTATTACTATTGATACTATTAGTTGATCTAGGAAAGGTTTGGTCAAACCATGTATGGCTCTCGAATACGAAGATTTACTCGAAGGAGTTTTTACCGGACTTAAAAAAGAGGAACTCTTAAGTTTGGAGGATCTAGGGGTACAATGGTCTCTTTCCAAGCTAAGGGTAGTATCGTAATTATCTTAAATATATAATTAAATATTTAATTAATAAGGTGGAGGGGCATTTTGGGGAGAGAGGGACGAAATTGAGCTCTTGAAGTGAAGTCTTGCTCCACCCGGGTTCGAACCTTGGTGGAAGCAATGAATTAAATTGTTTTTAATTTAAGTTGGAAAATTGATGTAATTTATTTATATTTATTAGTTATTATATGATTTAAAATAAAAGAAAATCAGATTTTTCATAATTAAATAAAAACTTTTTTGACTATGTTCTAAACTAGACTCCTAAGCCTAAGAAAACTCTTCTCTCCCACGCTCATCTCTCTCTTTCTCTCACGTCTCTATCACTCTCATTCACCTTTTCTCTGCCAAAATAACTCCAAAAACAGTAGGTAAACCAAAGTTCTTCGCACTTGTAAAATGCATACGAAAAAAATAAGAAAAACAAACGTTAATCAATCACGTAGGCAATGAGAAGCTTTTCCATCGAGTTTATGTTGAACTTTTGGTGTTGGACGTGTGTTTGGAGGAGTTCTTTGGGCAGAAAGTCGAGGTTTGAACGTCAAAAAAAGTATGAGTTTTGTTTTCTCTTGGTCCCTTTCCTAGAGATCCCTTAAGATTCATATTATTCGTCCGAAAAAATCAGTTTGTTTCCCCTTTTGCATGCCCCTGTTACTAGCTCCAAATGAATCATAGGTTGGGTATGATTGTTGGTTAGGTGTATATTATATTTTCGTGATGAAGATGATTATGTTTGTATACTTGAAATCGTATGAAAGATAACATATGTGTTTCGAAACTATGTGCATGTGTGTGAAAAAATGTGGCAGTGACTATGTGTTCTCGGATTAATTCTCCAAAATTGATAATGTTTTGGTTGTTATTTTACGTGCATAAATCTTTGTAAATTGTGATGTTAATTAAAATGAATGTGTGGCTGCTTTAAGTATCAATATTTTGGTTAAACGAATCGATGAACAATGAACCCCAAAACGTATTAAAAGATCTACAAATTACCCTATCAATTCAAGTATAAATGTTGAAGGAAGTGAGTTAAAAAATGTGATAAAATTTCCAGAAAATTATAAGTTGTTTTCGGCTAAACAAGATTGTATAAATATGGAAATTTAAATGGATTAATATTAGGTGAGGTCATTAGGAATCGAACTGGCGACCTCACCCTTGAAAAGCACTAAAACGTGTAAAGGGAAATGGGGTCAAGGGGGATTGATCTTGGGTGTGCTGGCTGAAAAGTAAAGTGCAAAAATTAATAAAATAAAATGACAGTCATGTGAATTGAACCCACGACATCCAGGCAACGAGTGGAAGCAAAGGAAAAAATAAAAGAAAAGGAATGTGAGGTGGGAATCGAAACATAGACCTCAATGTTGTGAAGGAGAGTAAAGGAGAAAGGAAAATAAAAGAAACAAAAGGTGAGGCGTGGGAATCGAACCCACGACCTCTAGGCATGCTGGCGAAATAAAAGAAAAATAAATAGAGGTTGTGGGGGTTTGATCCCACAACCTCATGGTCTATGCAAGTTGGACAAGGAGAATTTAAAGAAAAAAAATAAAAGGGGTTGTGGGGAGGGGGGGGGGGTTCGATCCCACAACCCCTCTGCCAAGTAAGAGGAAATATCAAGGAGAAATATAATTAGGGAATGTTGATGTTATGGCTCAATCTAGGATCCTACTTTTATGTGGACTAAAAAATAAAATCAATGAAAAATGTAAGTGTTGTCCAAAGGATTCAAACTTGGTTTCCCTTGCCCAAATGCTATATTGATACATAAGTCATACGTCAATGAAATGTTCAAAAATAATGTCGCGTACTCAGATAAAAATTGAGATCTTGGCATACATACTGGATGCATAAGTCTTGTAGTACATAATCTTAGAAAGACATGACTCACTTAAATGAACTATGAATGAAGACTCATGGCTTGTATGTGTAGACCCATAAGTCTAGCATATGTTTAAAAATAAGTGAACCTAAGATGTATGCAATGAAATAATGAAACCCTAGGGGGTTAAGTACTAGTGTAAAATACACTAAATGGCCAAGTTCATTGGCATATGATGAAATGATGAAAACCTAAAAGGCTTAGCTAAGAGTGTGAAACACACCAAATGGCCAAGTGTATAAGCATATGATGAAATGATGAAACCCTAGAAGGCTTTAGTAAGAGTGTGAAACACACCAAATGGCGAAGTGCATTGACATATGATGAAATGGTCAAATGAACAATGAAATGATGAAACCTTAGAAGGGGTTAAGTAAGAGTGTGGAACACACCAAATGGCCAAGCGCATTGGCATATGATGGAATGAATATTCACATAAAAAGGGGTGAGTAATTATGAAGATCAAATGTACTAATGTTAATAAATGTTGTGACAACATGATATGAGGTAATGTAAAAGATGAGAGCAATCTCAAATGAGCCTACGTAAGTGTTACCAAAACGTATTCACCTATGAGAGTGTAAAGTTAATGAAGAGACCAGTCTTTATGAACACTCTAATGAAAGTATTGAGATTAACACACTTAATACTAATGATGAGATGAGAAATAATCTATTGAGCTATGATGTCCTCATACTAGAAGCTAACTTCCATGACATATGAGTTGAATATAATGGAACTTTATATAGAGCACCGATAGACTAACTATGAGCGGTGATGCCTTCTTTTGAGAAGGGTGGAGGTTCACATAACTCTCATGAGATGAGACTATCTGGTATGCCGGGTATGAGTCTCCTTATATCTCCTAGTCTTCGAACCAATACTGCCAATATAGCGATCTGGCGGGGTTTGACGCCCATGTACGCTAGCATATTTTGGGTCACTTTGGCCGATGATTCCACCTCTTTTTTGTGTGGAGTTTCATGAAACTGGATTTCATGATGCTCACATGAACTATGTCGGTTATAGTTAAAGTTCCCAATAAATGAATGAGGTCAGCCTCAAATGATGCACATAACGAAACGAATGATACCAAAGGTGTTAGGATAGGATAATCAAGAGGTGAGTTAAACTTAAGTAATGACATAAGGTCTTTCTTGGTAATTGCACATGAACCCTATGAAAGTCTTAAACTACATCCTAGGTATAGATGGTGTTTACAGTGAACCATGAATGATATCAAATGAAGTACGTATTAATGAATGAAGCAGACTCTGTGTTTACTAATGTAGACTCCCTATTTGAGTTCCCATATGTTGAGCCCTCATTTTGGGAATTCTTAATGTCAAGTCCATGATTCTAACATCTCATGGCATACGAACAAATGATATGAACAATGTTATGTGTTATATGAATCATGATATGTGCTATGTGTACGATGTTGTGTGTTGTGTTCAAAATGTTAAGTATGATGATGCATGTTACTCTCATGGCATAACTTTCCAAATCCAAATTTGGAAATCTCATAAACTTTCCTAATTCAAATTTTGAAAGCTCACTCACTTTTCTAATCTCAATTTGGCAAGTCCACTGACTTGACCTTCTATAATCATGTTGTTAGGAAGGAGCGAATCTTACTCATTCATTTCCTTGGTGTGTGCTTGCATATACCCATATTTAGTACAAGTGTGTTCTAACCCTATACAACTCTAAACTTTTAGATGCAGACATAGGTGGACGATAGAGCTACAGGATCAATGGTACAGCTATTCGGACGTCGAGCATTCATCTGGACTTGGGAGGGTCTCATGATTTTGAGGATGCTTGCCCATTTATATTCTAGCTTAGTTGTAGGATTGATTTAGTGGAGTATGTTCCACTAGCGTTTCTCTCCCGTTTTTGTTCACACATTGTATTGTTGACATTCTGGCAAGTACATCTTTTTCATTATAATAAACTGCTTCATTCATTTGATGATCTTAATGTTAGATGGTTGATGGTGAACAATTATATATGTAATAGACACTTAAACTTGTATAGAGTTGAACAAATAGAACATTTGTTCTACATGATATCCTACGCATCATTTTTTATCATATATTTATTTCTCCATGTAGGACTCCTACGTTTACTTGTTCTTTTTCATACAAGTTTAAGCGTCTACTACTGCATATTCAATGTTGGAGGACATAAATGTAAAATGAGGCGAAGTTAAAGGGTACATTTATGTATTATACCTAAATTAAATGTCATTGAGTCTTCTTTCAAATGCCACAACTATTCTTTCTTGAGTAAAAATCTATGTTATGGTTGTTTTACTACAAACACTTCAATCTAAACATTTCAGTCCAAAACATTACGAGTTAAGCTATGATTCGTGGTATCATTAGTATGACTCTATCTTTTATTTTAAGACCCATACTATCACACATGAAAAACTTCACAGAGTCCCAAAATCGCCAGGCAACCACGAGTCAAATTTGTTGTTAAAATACACATGTATGTTTTATTATCTAGTTTGTCTTTGTATTAGTCTATAAGGTTTTTCATTTAGTTTAGTTTGCTCAAATTAAATAGTTATTTCATTTGGACATGTCACATAATGTAGGTTCCATGTACTTAAATAATCAAAATTGCATTGTTTTATGATGTAGATTCAGGCAATCAAGATAGTCATCTGACGCACTATTAAGATTACTTTCATAAATCATTGGTGAACCTCCTTGCCTTCAGATGAATCCAATTTATCTTGAGTAGTAGTAGTTAGCATATATTATTAGTAGAGTATTCAAGTAGCCTAAGGTCTTGTCCTTACAACCTATCTTTAGTATGTCAAAGGCTTCATTGACGAGTCAATTGAGTCATAGTTCAGTTGTTTTATAAATATATTTATTGTTAAGATTTTATTTATTTTATAAAGTTTTTGTGTTTTTTCTAATCTTATTGCATGCTTATATTTTAAAAACCTTCGTTTAGTGTCATCATATTCATTATAGTAGCAAGTCAGACCAAAGAATGTTTCTGAGTGCGGGCTAGCCCTTGTGCGAAGGTTCAAGACATGACACCTGTGCTAGTTTTACGACAAAATAGTTAATTTAGGAAATAACTAACAAAATTTCACATTTTTGCATAATTTTAAAGAAAACTAGCTTTAATTATTATTTTTCTTTACATTTTCACGGATGCTTACCCACCTTTTACTGCAAAATATACCATAAAGAATTATTACATTTCTTATTTAATACTTAAATAACTTCATTTAGGACTCTTTTTTTTTTTAGGAAAATGTTGTCTTAAAATCTTTTCTCATATGTTATACTTTCTCTATTATTTGTCTGAGTGTTTCACTCACTCTCCCAATAAACCCTATGGTTTCCTCTTTGTTTCCAACATTAAATTTTATTCAAATTAATCCGGACGATTTTAGTTGTTCATTTTATGTTAAAAAATGGGTATTGTTCTAATCTTAGATATCTTTTTTTTTTGGGTGAAATTAGTTTCTTTTTAATAAATCAGGAATTCTATACATCTATAATTTGGGCATGCTACCCAAATCTAGTAAACAAAACCAAAGTAAAAGGTCATCCCAACCCCGAAAAGCCCTCAAGTTTCTCCATATTTAAGTCTCTTTAGATTACCTGAAATGATGCCTTGGATGAATCAACATGTTCGCTTCCTCATGCTATAGGTCATAAAAATGTTACTTTTGTCTTAGATCGAGCTTGTTCTTCATGAAATCTGAGATTTTAATTTAGGTGAAAGATATATCTTTGCTCTTTGTTTCTGATTTTTCCTGTTAAATGTTTTGATTTATTTCCTATTCATTTTTTTTTGTTTCTTTCCTAGTGATTGTATTTATGACTTCTTTTGAAATGAAACACTTTTTGTGATGTCATTTATTGATATTGTGTTTCTCTTTATTTTTCTAGTTGTTGTTTATTTTCGGTTTTGTACTTTTTTGGTTTTGTTTTACTTATAGTTTTAGTATGATTATTATTAAATATTTGATTTTATGATCTATGAAGTTTACCTTTTGGGTGTATCAAAATCATTTTTGCTGCCGAAAATCATAATTTTGCTTTTAAATCTTTTTGAATGACTTCTATTTAGACCTGATGTGAATTTTCATGAATGATTGCATTATCATTATTCCTAATGAATTTTTGAATGGGTTTTAAGCATTCAAGTTTTATACCTTTCCAATTCAATTGAAGTCGCTTAGAAAAACCTTAATAGCTTTAGATCAATTGTTATATATTATATGGACGGTTCATTGAGACTATTCAAGCATTTATTTGATTGTAACACTTGTTGATTTAATGTTGGGTTGATGAAATGAACTAATTCGAAGATCAGGGTGTTAAATTTTGTTCCATTAAAGACTTTCAAACTTAACGAACTAAAATTGAGTATATATTAGTGTGTCTTAATCATGTCATTTCTATTGCATCAAATATATTAGATTTTGCATCAAATAACTTTGAATTTATAGGTGCATATAAACTAAATTTATTTATATTTTTGATGATATGTTCAAGTTTTGATACGACTAACATTTATTCATTTAGGTTTACCAATTAATTTTTTATCTTGAAAATACATGTAACAATATCTCCAAATTTCTTATTGAAATTTCAATTGAGGTTGTCCTTTTTAAATTGACGGAAAAGAGGACAATCATAGTTGAAGGAGCTTTTCATGAGACAAGTTATTCAAAATCCTTACGATCAGAACTAAAGGTAATTGTATATTAATGTATCATAATCCTTCATTTGCATTGGTAGAGAAGGAAAACTGCAATCATTTTTCAATATGGTTAGCCTCTTTTGTTATTTTTGTGTACACTTAATTAGTATTTCTTTTTTTTTCTTTTCCTTTAGGTAACTTAATTAATTCATTTAAATCAATCTTATGATTTAATTATATGCATGCATGAGTTCTCCATTTAACGTAACACTTATAATATTAATTCCAAGATGTGTATGTATGTATTGACTATCTCAGGGTGATCTTGTAATTATTGTGAATTAACTAATCATTGCATATCCCTCCTTTTACATTTGCATTTTGTGTTTTCAAATTCAATAGATTGGGAAGTTTACTTAGGATTGTGTATTAATGATAACTTTAGTTCTCTCTTCATTATACTCGTGAGCAAGTTTCCTTTTATTTCAAAATTACTATTCATTTCTAGATAAAATGAAAGGGGCTTTTAAAGGATCAATTTGCTTTCCTTTATTAGTTGGTTGATTTCTTAGGCGATCACTCAACTTCACTAATATTATTATTTTATTTATTCTGTAAGAATTCATCACCAACTTAATTATATATTGATGATAAGTCCACAAAAATGTAAACTATCTCGGAATTGTAGAGAATCGAAGGAAGATCTCTAGAATGAGTATTCTAGAGAGAGAAGTCTACAAATATTCTAGGAAAAGTAGTTCTAAAATATGAATTGCTAGGAATATTCTAGAAGAGAGTAGTATTTATGTCTTATTAAATTCTTCCATCACATCCTATAAATAGATGGGAGGAAGATCCTGAGGATTTGAAATCACTTACCTCATGACAAAATACTACAACTAATGTCACCATCTTCTACAAATATCTAAAACAACGAACTACATTCAACAGTGAATGAAATTTGAAAGCCTTTGATAGAAAAAATTCTAGAACCCTAATTCTTAGGGTTCTTTCCGTCAACCCATCATTAAATAAGGAGGTGTTATAGTTAAAAAAATTCTCAGATTACCAACGTAGTCTTATGCTTCTTCCAATGCACCAGCCACACTCACTAAGGATAAACTGGGTAACGTGCATTCCTGCTTTAACAAACATCACTTTATATCCTTTTCATGAAAGTCTCTCATTACGTTCTACCCCGAATTTTACCATCATTCTATTGAATCGACTTGTTTGTTCTTTACAAAAGAGATACAACCCACTGCTTTGATGTGATATTATTTTACTTTTATTTAAATATTAAGCTCTTACCCATACAATATTTTTTCATTCGGAGGATTTCAAAAAACACACCATCTGCTGCAATTTCCCCCACTCCCAAAAAAATTTCCACTTTGCCGCTCCAAAATACCCTTAACAATATAATTTTACTTTCCTCTTATTTCTATAAAGAATCACTTTCAACATCTCCCGTTTACCTTAATTTACATTGGAAGAATAGAGCTAAAGTGTTGGAATTTCATTGGACATTGATTATTATTGTGTGAATTTCATGTTATTTACTTCCACCTTTCCTTATTATCGTTGATATATTAATCAAGATTTTTGAATTGGAACAATTAATATCACGAATTCTCTACCATCTTAGAAATTGTGCAAAATGCCACTGAAAATCCCTGCACACCATCCAAATATGATACCTTATACAATTCAACATAATTTATAAGACTAGCATAACCACATAGCTTTTAACTAGAAAAATAAATATTAAAGTATCGTTACCATTTAATTCTTACCCTATTTATGTTTAAGTTTAATGGAAACTTCATAGTTGTCACTTCACATTTTAAAACTCCCCTTGTATTCATGGCTGGCTGCTTGGAATTCTATGGAATAATGTGAAGTCTTCCTTGTTATTGCATTATGATTGTCGTTGTTTATTGTATTTCATTTCTTATATTATATTTAGGTCTTAAACAATTTAGATGGTAATCATACGGAAGAAAATTATTTATTTTAACAGGTAAGCAATATATAAATACAATAAATTCTGTGCTATCTTAGGAAAGAAATACAAGATAATTCCTACAAATACGCAAATTCCTATAAATCTACTATATAAATAAGACTATGTGCTTTAGTAGGAATGAAGACTGTATACATATTCTGTAACGCTCTCCCTAAAGTTATAGTATAGGCTTGATCATGACCTAACTATTGTTACAAATATGAAATAGTCTTTGGTCAATATCCGCATCTGCATAACACTTAATACAATAATGATTGTGATTTCTATGCGATTTGCCAAGTCTAGTGGCACCATTCAAGTAAAATAGAATATGTGTCAAGGCTTCCCATTTTTTTATCATAGGCACAGACAAGAACTGGTTAACAATATTAACTACAAAAGTAATCTATCAAGTCATGTCCCAACAATTTAATTTTCCAATTATCTGTGCTCACTCATGATCATCAAAAGGAAAATCATAATCTCCCCCAATTAATCTTAACTAACTTAAGTATTTCTTATCAAACCTAGTATGCTGGAAAGACAAGGAAGAGATCCCCGTATAGTAACTTCATGTGATGACAATATCATAAACATATATAACAAGAAGGATAGGGACAATCGTTGATTAATGATACAAAACTAAATGATCACATTTTCTCATTTTCAATTTGAACTGTTGAAATACTTCACTATACTAGACAAATTAATCCCAAGGACTCTGTTTTAAGCCATAGAAAGACATCTTCTAATGAAAAGCTTTCTCATACCCCCTTGAGAAAGAAAACCAAGTAGGTTCTCCATATATACTTCCTCTTGAAGATCCCCATGAAGGAAAGGATTCGTGATATCTAATTGATATGAAGGACAATTCTTTAAAGAAGATAGAGATATGAATAAGAAAAACTAGAAAAGTTTAGCAACCTGAGAAAAGGTGTCAGAATAATCCACTCTATATGTCTAAGGATCTTTAGCAACAATACTAACCTTAATTCTTTCCATAGAACAATCTAGATAAGCATAAACACCCATTTACATCCCAGTGGTTTATTTCCGTTAAGCCACCAAATCCTATGTGCATTTTTCCTTTAAGGCATGTATTTTCTCAATCATTGCACTCTAAAATATAGGATGATCCAAAGCCTCCCTCACCATTTTAGGTTCAAATACAGAATCTAGAGATATAGTTAAGGATCAACAATCTTAGATCACAAAATTAGCAATGAAATATGTGGACTTACAATTCCGTGAACCTTTAAAAAGACAAATAGGAAGATAAGAATGTGATGCTGACGTAACTAGCGATGGACATATGTCATTAATCTCTCACCTCCTTGAGTTAACATGAAAAATTGGTGGTCTTACATGAACTATTTAAGGCACAAAATAGTAGATTTCTACGCAATAGAAAAACTAGGATATGCGATAGCACCCTCATATGATTATTTTGTCACAACAAATAACCCGATAGATGAACCAATTGTGTTTGTCTCCCTCACTTGAACAAATGAAGAGGTGAATAGAAAAAGGGTTTGGTATATGAAAATACCTTATTAGTTGACACAAGATATATGAAAAGTTATAAAATAACATTGATAACCTTTCTAGAGATGAGATTTGCCTAAAAACACACTTTAATGCCTTTGGAATCTAACTTTAAAATAGATGGCCAAAAATATCAAACGTAACATGTGCTTCCAAATACCTTACATTTCACCGAAAATAGTGACTTGTAGAAAAAACAGCACTATAAGGAATAATTTGAACAAGTATAGTACATTCCATGAGATTTATCTAAAAATAAGTCATATAGACCGCATTAGCAGAAAAAAATGGTTAGGAAATATCATTTGAAACCAAAGTGGATGAGCTGTTTCAAGTAGGTTCCTGTTCTTCCTGTGAGAAACTCTATTTTGAGAGCGTGTATCAACACAAGAAGATGGGTGGAGAATACCATTTTGTATGACGTTTGACTACAATAATTCATACATAAATTTATTAGCATTTTCACTCCTTAGAATATATTCCCTATTATTTATTAGAGTTTTGACTTTAGTATAGAAGACAAAAACCGGCTAAACACTTCTGAACAATTCTCCATAAAATAAAACAGTGCCATCCAAGAGAAATCATCCACAAAAGTGACAAAATAATTATGTTACATTTTTGGGAACTTTTGGGGATGATTTCTCTCGGACGACATTGATTTATTTAATAAAGAGTTGCTCAAAAGTGTTTACCCATTTTTCTGTCTTCTAAGCTGAAGTCAAAACTCAATTCTGTTCTTCAATGCATAATCGAAGGAGTGACAATTCTTCATAATATATCTCAGAATTGATTTACTCATCTATGAGATAAAATTATTTTCTCCACCAATATTCATGTGTTGATAGACCCTCTCAAAATGGAGTTCTTGAGAGGAAGTAAAAGCATCTACCTGAGGCAGTTCATACACATTTGTTTCAAATGAAGGTCCCTTAGCAGGTTTGAGCCGATGCCTTCTCTACGAACTGTTATCTAATAAATCACATGGAATTTACTGTACTTGTTAATAATAATATTTATAATTTTCATTTTCTAAAAAAAGTCACTAATTTTTAGGGAAATTAAGGTGCTTGTAAAAACAATCCATGTTCGACAGTCTGTTTCCAACTTAGCATTAAAGTGTGTTTTTAGGCTATTAATGTCTTCATATAGGATATTAGTGTTATTCTATAGAACATGGATGACATCTTGTGTCAACTAATGTGGTATTTTCATAGACTACACCAATTTCTATGCAATTCCTATTTTTATAAATCAAGTGGTGAAAGATGAGTGTTTAGTCTATCAAGTTACATGTTCTATGAAAAATATTCATATGTTGTGGCTATCCCATCTCGTAGTTTTTCTTGAGCAAAAATCAACTATTTTTCCTTCACTAGCTCTAGTAAGACCAATAATTATTTATGTTAACTCGAGAAGATGAGATACTGATGATACATATCAATCACCAATTACTTTATACATAGATCTTGATCTACCTATGGATCTTCCCAATGGTGAACATATTGTAAATCTACCTATTCCATTGCTTAGTTTTTTATATGATCGTTTATCCTCGAAGTATAGATCCATAACTATTTTTATGTATAATCTTGATCATTACATAAAATATTGATGGAGGCGTGGAATAGTAATGGAGGTCTAGTGCGATTCTTGAGGAAATACTTGCTTTAAAAGAAAAACTACACATGGGATTTGGTGGATTTACCCAACATATTAAAACTAGTTGGATGTAAGTGGGTTTTTATGTTTAAAGTTAATCCAGATGGTTCTATGGCAAGAAATAATACTAGGCTTGTAGCTAAAGTGTATGCTCAGGCAGATATAAAGTTACGCTTTCTCTTGTTGTTATACTATTTCCAGTTTCCTTATTCATTTCTGTAGCTTCTTAAAAGTGTTGGCCTTTATATCAATTGGATATCACCAATGCCTCCTTCATGTTGATATTTGAAAGGAAGTATATAGGATCAACCACATGGTTTTATTTATCAAAGAGAGTATGGGAAAGCCCGTCATTTGAAGAAGCCCTTGTATTACTAGAAGTAGAGTCCTCATGCTTGGTTTTGCAAGTTCATTGACGTAGTCAATTTGCGTTTAAAATGAGCAAATGTGATCACTCAATTTTCTATCAACAATGAAGAACAAGCACTATATGTCTTGTTGTATATTTTTATGACATTGTCATTACAAGAAATGGTTGTCATGACCAGGAAAAACCTAAGTGTGACATGACATATAAGATCTGAGGAGGCCCTACACAATCTACCTATAATACATCATAAATGATAATATAAGTAAAGATGAAATAATGAATTTAATATATAAAAAGTTTGACAAATTAGAAATCTAATGTAAGTCAAGAAGTCATCCAATATATCATAAGAAAAGCAATTTGAGACTAACCCATGAATCACTTATAATGTTTGAAATGAAAATACAAAGCCATTCAATTTCTCAATCCTTGAATCATTAGAAATCAAAAATCAACTGAAGAACCCAGGTGATATCTAGTCACGAGTGTATGTAGTTGGAATATCGAATACTACATTCATCAAATAATGTAGGCACAAGTATGGATACATGAATAAACATGAACGAGATAGTATAAATGGATTAAAACATGTTGACATGATCAATAATTGGACATTTTAACATAAGGAAATATTTTATTTAAATTATTGAATCTATAGTCAATGCATTTGTAATAAAGGATATAAGAAAACCATTGAACAAAACATAGTCAGTTTTGTAGTAATTTTAGCTTTAACCGACAATAGGACCTTGAGAGCTTTATCATAGAATCCAGTATATCCTGAATGAAGGGAAAACCACTTGCCAAGGTTTAATTTGTATTTATCATGTTTTGTTAAAGTGGGTCATCTATCTAGGCTAATGAAGACAATCCTACAAAGGAACATAGTTTGGGACTACAGGTAGCTAAAAAATAATGGAGAACTTAAAACATGGATGGAACCCTAGTTCTTCTTATTCTTACTTAGGCTTGAGAGAATTTTAGAGGATGAGTTTGGCGGGTTTTAGAGAATTTAGGAGAATGAGTTTCAAGTTGGTGATTGGGGGCTAAATACCTTTATATAAGGCTTAGGTAGATGGCAATTGACCAAAAATCCTCTTTAAATAACTACGTACTTCAACATATGGTTCATACCTACAGACCATTGGACTTTCTGCTTTTCATATTGGTCAACTGTAGATCAAGTATTGGGACCATAATTTCACCATCTTTTTGACACAATGTTTCTATAGTTCTAGTTCTTCCAACGGTTTATAGAAACCATATCTAACCCACTTTGACAGTTAAAATTTTATTAATTTTGTGACTCACCTATAAGGCCTATCTACGACTTCTACAAGGAATGATCGAACGCCCTGGTGAACTGTAAAAAGGGTACAAAGATTTTGTTTCAATTTCATTCCTCTTCCAATTGTGTCCATTTACGGTCCATAGAAGCTTATACAGTTCATATATGGGAACTTTAGACACATCTTGCAACCTAACAATTTATTCTTCTTCTTTTCCAAATCCAGATGCTATGGTAATTCCCATCGGGAACATTTTTCCTAGAATGGAACACAAGAAATCATAAGAACGGCGGGGGAAGATGCAACTAATTCAAAAGACAAAATATCAAGTAATAACAACAATTCGAAGATCAAACATAATAAAACAAATCATATCATAAGGAATACATGAAAATCCTATTCTGTCACGACCCAAATCCGGGCCGCGACTGGCACCCACACTTACCCTCCTATGTGAGCGAACCAACCAATCTAAACCTTAACATTTCAATATAATATAAACATAAAGTAATGAGGAAGACTTAAAATCATTAATAAAATCAATAACTATTATTATCCCCAAAATCTGGAAGTCATCACCACAAAAACATCTACGATCAAATGACTAAACTAAGAGTATTCTAAAAGCTAAAAATACATAAGAAGCTAGTCCATGCCAGAAGTTCAAGGCATCAAGACTTGAAGAAGAAGATCAAGTCCAAGCTAGAAGCATTAGCTCACCCTGAATTTCCGGTGTAGTAAGACTGGCTTGAATTACTGTTGAGTCGAAGGCGACGACACGTTTGCTGCACTCCACAAATAAACATGAAGAAAACATAAAAGTAGGGGTCAGTACAAAACACGGGTACTGAGTAGATATCATCGGCCAACTCAAAATAGAAAATAGTACATATTAGATAATATCATAAAATCAACTAATATCCTTAGCATGCAGCATTTACAATTACCACAGCCCTTGGTTACCACACCAAGCTCATCAATGAGGACTCACGCCTCCTCATCATACTCATTTAGGAATTAGGTTCATTAGATTGAATATATTAACATCTTTCAAGATTCTTTATCTTTATTCCCCTCGTGTTGATACGTGACACTCCGATCCTCATATACTATCCTGGTACCGGAACGTGGCACCCGATCCATATTCTATCCTGGTACCGGAACGTGGCACCCGATCCATATTCTATCCTGGTGTCGGAACGTGACACTCCGATCCTCATATACTATCCTGGTACCGGAACGTGGCACCCGATCCATATTCTATCCTGGTGTCGGAATGTGACACCCGATCCATATTCTATCCTGGTACCAGAACGTGGCACCCGATCCATATTCTATCCTGGTGTCGGAACGTGACACTCCGATCCTCATATACTATCCTGGTACCGAAACGTGGCACCCGATCCCCTAATCTCACTACTTTCATTCATCAAGCCTTCTTTTATACCAAGGCATCATCATTAACAAAGTAGATTAGGGTTTCTTTTTAAGATTTGGGATTCAATAGCTTCATCATGCTTATTTATTCATAATTACCTAATCACATCATTCATGCAAGCATACAATTAAGCATATAGAAGGTTCACAATACTACTAACACATATCATTCGCTATTAAGAGTTTACTACGAATAGCATGAAACCCATAACCTACCTCCACCGAAGATTCGTGATCAAGCAAGCAATTTCCCAAGCTTTGTGTTTTTCCTCTCGTTCGATCCTCTCTCTTGTTCAACTTTCTCTCTCTTTCTCTTGTTCTTTCTATTTTCTTTATTCAAACCCTCTTTTTTTACCCTAATTAGTATATAATTAAGAATAAAAGATGGCAATAATAACCCACTAATTAACTTAAGGTTACCTCTTTTAACCCCCAAGTAATTAGACTTATTAACATTAACCCACTAACTTTATAATTAAAGCAGGAATAGTCAAAAACGCCCCTTAAAACGTAGAAAGAAATTCGACCCAGACTGGGATAACGCAGTCTGTGACGGCCCATCGCGCCTGCGACGGTCCGTCCTGCTGCCCGTCACAAAGTTCAGAGACTCAATTTCTCTAAAGAGTATGTGACGGTCCATCACACCTGTGACGGTCCATCCTGCCAGTACGTCACGAAGTTCAGAGAGTCGATTTTCAGTACCCAATTTCAGATTTTCTAAGTGTTTTGAAACGAGACCCTGCGACGGTCCGTCGTGGGGTCCGTCGCTTCTGTCAGTTTTTCCAGAATTGAAATCTGTTGCTCAAAACGACTAAACAGGTCATTCGTAAGACCAAAAGACATCACTACAAATTCGTAATGCCCATACCTCGTTCAAAAAGCAGTCTTTGGCACATCCGTTGCCCGTATTTTCAATTGATGATAACCGGATCTCAAGTCAATGCGGGAAAGAGGATACTTGTTCTTTATGGTTACCTTGTTTAGTTGTCTGTAGTCTATACACATTCGAAAACTCCCATCCTTCTTTTTTACAAACAAAACCGGAGCACCCCAAGGAGATGCACTTGGTCTAATAAAGCCTTTGTTCAATAACTCTTGAAGTTGTGCCTTTAACTCTCTTAACTCTGCGGGAGCCATTCTATAAGGGGGTATAGAAATGGGGCGTGTGCCCGGTTCAAGATCGATACAGAAGTCAATATCCCTATATGGTGGCATACCAGGAAGATCTGCAGGGAACACATCCAGAAACTCACGGACTACTGAAACAGACTCAATCAAAGGCACTTGGGTAGTGTCATCCTTGAGATGTGCCAAGAAAGCTAAACACCCTTTACTAAGAATTTTCTTAGCACGAAGAAAGGAGATGATACGCACCGGATTGGAAGTGTAGTCACCCTCCCACACTAACGGATCTGTCCCAGGCTTGGCTAACGTCACCGTTTTAGCATTACAATCCAAGATCGCAAATTGCAGAGAAAGCCAAGTCATACCCAGAATTACATCAAAATCATCCATTTCTAAGATACCCTAATCTACATAAGTGTTGCTCCCCACAAAGTTCACCAAACAAGACCTATACACCTTTTCAACTACCACAGACTCAACCAATGGAGTAGAAAAAAGAATAGGCATATCAAGTAATTCACAATGTAAAGTTAGACCATTAGCAAATGAGGAAGATACATAAGAAAATGTGGATCCAGGATCAAACAATACAGAAGCCATGCAATAACAAACCAAAAGATTACCTGTGATGACAACATCAGATGCCTCCGCTTCAGACCGCCCAGGGAAAGCGTAACAATGGGCCCTATCGATCGTCTGTCCGTTGCCCCTACCTTGTTGTGATGTAGTGGCTCCAGTTTGCCCATCACCTCAGCCGTTTTGGTGACCACCATTTCCTCGACCACCACGTCCTCCAGAATAACGGCCTCTGCCATGACCACATCTACCTCTAACATTTGGAGGTCCGTAACTCTGTTTTGGACAATATCTCTTAATATGTCCAATCTCCCACATCCATAGCACTCTCTGGGTTCATGCATAGGTCTCTCAGAGAAGTGTTGACCGGTCGGAGGTGGACCCCCAACTATAGTCTATAGTGAAGACGGAATGGGTCGAACTGCGTAACCTCCGGAACCTTGTCCTCTAGAGTAAGAACCATTAAACTCACCTCCCTTTCGAAATCTTTTTGATGTTGATGTCGGGGTGAAGTCATCGGGCTTCACTCCTTCCACCTCTATCACGAAGTCTACCACTTCTTGGAAGGATTTTGCTGTAGACGCTACCTGTAAGGCCGAAATCCGCAACTCTAAGCTCAACCCCTTTACAAACCGGCGAATCCTCTCTTGTGGACTAAAAGAAAGTTGCGTGGCATATCTTGATAGTGCACGAAACTTAGCCTCATATGCATTGACCGTCATCCTACCTTGCTCTAGGCTCAAGAACTCATCCCTTTTCCTATCCCTCAAAGTTCGGGGGATATACTTCTCCATAAACAAGCTAGAGAATGAGGCCCAAGTCATAGGTGGTGCCTCTGTTGGTTGACACTCAATATGTGACCGCCACCACATTTTGGCGTTCCCTTGAAAGTGATAAGTCACAAACTCCACACCAAACCGTTCTACTATACCCATCTTGTGTAGTAGCTCGTGACAGTCAACCAGAAAATCATAAGCATCCTCCGTTTCAGCACCCTTGAAGACCGGAGGTTTCATTTTCAAGAACTTACTGAAAAGTTCATGCTGATCATTTGTCATTATAGGCCCAGTAGTCAGACGTGGAAATGTGCCTATGTCCAATGAGGCCTCCATACGAGGAGCCATAGTGGCTGCATGTTGTACTTCTGAAACCGGAGGTGTTGGCGCAGAAAACACTGGAGGTGCCTGACCTTGATCCGACAACCCACTGAGATAGGCGAGAACCTGATTGATCATCTCTGGGGTAGGTTGGGGTGGCAATCCCTCATTCTGCACTTGTTGAGTTTCCCCATCCTCCCCTTCTCTTATTACTTCCTCAGTCGGTGGAGGAGTCACTGCCCTAGTATCAGATGGGCTAGGCGCTCGTCCTCTTCCCCTAGAGGACGTCCTCCCACGACATCTACCACGGCCCCTTGCCGCTGTTCTTCCTCGAGCCACAGCCCCAGTGGCTGGCTCAGTTGTTTCTGGTCTGGCCGATGTTGGTGTTGGCGTAGTCGTTGCTCTAGTTCTAACCATCTGCGAAAGAGAGTGAAGATGGTCAGATACCAATTCGTATCGCCTAGATACCAATTGGACTCAAGTAGTAGCACGAAAGAAAGAATGAAAGAGTGAAATTTTCCTGAAGTCTTATAGCCTCTCAAGGAAAAGTAAAGGCGTCCCCCTACCGTTCCTTAAGACTCTACTAGACTCGTTCTTGTGTTATGAGACCAACGAACCTAAGGCTCTGATACCAAGTTTTTCACGACCCAAATCCGGGCCGCGACTGGCACCCACACTTACCCTCCTATGTGAGCGAACCAACCAATCTAAACCTTAACATTTCAATATAATATAAACATAAAGTAATGCGGAAGACTTAAACTCATTAATAAAATCAATAACTATTATTATCCCCAAAATCTGGAAGTCATCACCACAAGAACATCTACGATCAAATGACTAAACTAAGAGTATTCTAAAATCTAAAAATACATAAGAAGCTAGTCCATGCCGGAAGTTCAAGGCATCAAGACTTGAAGAAGAAGATCCAGTCCAAGCTAGAAGCATTAGCTCACCCTGAATTTCCGGTGTAGTAAGACTGGCTTGAATTACTGTTGAGTCGAAGGCGACGGCACGTTTGCTACACTCCACAAATAAACAAGAAGAAAACATAAAAGTAGGGGTCAGTACAAAACACGGGTACTAAGTAGATATCATCGGCCAACTCAAAATAGAAAACAATATATATTAGATAATATCATAAAATAAACTAATATCCTTAGCATGCAGCATTTACAATTACCATAGCCCTTGGTTACAACACCAAGCTCATCAATGAGGACTCACGCCTCCTCATCATACTCATTTGGGAATTAAGTTCATTAGATTGAATATATTAACATCTTTCAAGATTCTTTATCTTTATTCCCCTCGTGTTGATACGTGACACTCCGATCCTCATATACTATCCTGGTACCGGAACGTGGCACCCGATCCATATTCTATCCTGGTAGCGGAACATGACACTCCGATCCTCATATACTATCCTGGTACCGGAACGTGGCACCCGATCCATATTCTATCCTGGTGTCAGAACGTGACACCCGCTCCATATTCTATCCTGGTACCGGAACGTGGCACCCGATCCATATTCTATCCTGATGTCGGAACGTGACACTCCGATCCTCATATACTATCTTGGTACCGGAACGTGGCACCCGATCCCCTAATCTCACTACTTTCATTCATCAAGCCTTCTTTTATACCAAGGCATCATCGTTAACAAAGTAGATTAGGGTTTCTTTTCATGATTTGGGATTCAATAGCTTCATCATGCTTATTTATTCATAATTACGTAATCACATCATTCATGCAAGCATACAATTATGCATATAGAAGGTTCACAATACTACTAACACATATCATTCGCTATTAAGAGTTTACTACGAATAGCATGAAAACCACAACCTACCTCCACCGAAGATTCGTGATCAAGCAAGCAATTTCCCAAGCTTTGTGTTTTTCCTCTCGTTCGATCCTCTCTCTCGTTCAACTTTCTCTCTCTTTCTCTTGTTCTTTCTGTTTTCTTTATTCAAAGCCTCTTTCTTTTACCCTAATTAGTATATAATTAAGAATAAAAGATGGCAATAATAACCCACTAATTAACTTAAGGTTACCTCTTTTAACCCCCAAGTAATTAGACTTATTAACATTAACCCACTAACTTTATAATTAAAGCAGGAATAGTCAAAAACGCCCCTTAAAATGAAGAAAGAAATCCGACCCAGACTGGGATTACGCAGTCTGTGACGGCCCATCGCGCCTGCGACGGTCCGTCCTGCTGCCCGTCACAGAGTTCAGAGACTCAATTTCTCTGAAGAGTCTGTGACGGTCCGTCCTGCCAGTTCGTCACGAAGTTCAGAGAGTCGATTTTCAGTACCTAATTTCAGATATTTTAAGTGTTTTGAAACGAGACTCTGTGACGGTCCGCCGTGCCCATGACGGTCCGTCGTGGGGTCCGTCGCTTCTGCCAGTTTTTCCAGAATTGAAATCTGTTGCTCAAAACGATTAAACAGGTCGTTACATATTCAAATTCATATAATCATGGAGAAGTTAGTCCAGTAACTCATTTTCTAAAACGATAATAATAAGTAAGTTTTCATGAGTATATATCCATAAAACAAGAACATTTAAGACATATGAGACAAAGAAATATGAACCACGAGGAACTAATTACCTCTAGCAAGAGTAGGATTGGGGGAGGGATGGGAGAGATAGGATAACTAGAAATCATGTCTGCCACGGTCTCCCAAGTATCACCCTAAATCCTTTGATTCCTCAACTACACTTTCACAGATGCAACTTTCTTATTTCTTAACTTCCTTACTTGTTAGTATAAAATCACAACAGGAATCTCTTTAAAAGAAACCCTTTCCTTAATACCAGGACCCCATGTACAATGGATGTCAAATCACCAACACACTTCTTCAATAAGGAGACATGGAAAATCAGATGCACCAATGCTAAGTCATTAGGTAAATCAAGTTAATAAGCAACTTGACCAATTTTCCTCAAATCTAATATGAGCCCACAATACTGGTACTAAGATTTCCTTTATTACCAAATCTCTTAAAACCCTTAATTAGTGAAACTTTCAGATAGACCTAACCATCCACATAAAATTCAATATCTCTCTTTTAACATTGAAATAGGACTTTTAATCGTCTTTGAGTCATTTTCAACATTTCTTTGATGGGCTAAACTTTCTACATAGCCACATTTATTAATTTAGTACCAATTGAAGAAACCTCAACAATTTCATACTAACTTATAGGAGATCTACACCTCCTACAATAAAGAGCCTCAAATGGAGCCATACCAATGCTTGAATGATAGCTAGTATTAAACACAAAACCGATCAAAGGCAAATGATCATACCAATCAACCTTAAAGTAAATCACATTAAATCTAAATATATATACATTCAAAAATTTCGATGGTACGCTCCTTTTGACCATTGGTCTGAGGATGAAAGGACATAGTACGCTTAACATTAGTACAAATGCCCTTTTGGAAAAACTTCTAAAATAGGGTAGTAAATTGGGTACCACGATAAGAGATAATAGATAGGGTCACTCAATTAAACCTAACCATCTTTCATAGGTATAACTTAGAATAGTCTTCTTTCAAATAAGAAACTTCGACGAAAATGAAATGAGCTTACTTCATAAGACAATCCACAGTTACCCGAATCAAGTTATATTATCGCAGGTGCGCTGTAAACAAACAATAATTTTTTTTCTCAAAACCTGACACTTTCAAGTAGGAATACTAATATCTTTCGACAAAAAACCTGCTGAATTGTGATGTAGAACCTTCAGTTGTTGAGAATAAGAACACGTTAGCTACAAATTCAGCAACTTCCTTCTTCATCCCATTTCACTATAAACCTCCCGCAAGTCATGGTACATCTTGGTGGTCCCGGTGAACGGAATATGAAAAACTATGGGATTACAATAAGATTTTCTCCGTCATTCATTGACATTGGAAACACAAAAACAACCTTGGTTTTAAGCACACCATGTTCCCCTTGGGAGAAATCCTCAATGGTTTTTTAAGTATCTCGTCCTCTTATAAAACCAAAAATTTAATAAATACCTTGTTTATCTTTTATATTAGACATAAATGACTATTCCTAACCATTATGGACAATAACACCACCCTAATTGGAATCAATCATTAGAACACCCAAAAATAAATCTATGAATATCAAAAACCAACGCTCTGTTATATTCCTAAACATGAGCAACACTAACAATTCATAGTCCACTCAGAGCAACCGCTACAACATTGACCTTATGAAGTGATATCAAACACACCTGTCGTAATCCTTTAAACGTTCTAGACATTTACGTTTGCAAGGAATTAGAATATTTTTCTTGAAGGCATATTGCAAACTCTTCTGGTTGACAGAGACATCTGCATGAACGCCATAAAAATTATGTCTCCAAATATTTAAGGCAAAAATAATCGCCACTAGCTCCAAATCATTGAAGGATAGTTGTTTTCATGAATATCTAGTTGTCTTGAACCATAAGCAATGAATTTTCTATTTTAACAGTGAATACATCCTAACCCAATTCTTGAAACAACATAATAAACAACAAACCCACAAGAACCTTCTCGTAATGTAAACATCGGAGGTGAGGTAGGTCTGTTTTTCAATTCCAAAAATGTCTTTTCATATGCTTCTGACCATAACAACATGATTTTCTTTATGGTTAATATTGTCAAAGTAGAAGAAAACAAAGAAAACCCTTCTATAAACCTGCTAAAGTAACCCGCAGAACCCAATAAACTTTGAATATTGAAAGGAGATAAAGGTTTAGGCCAGCACTTAACCACATTTGTCTTCTTAGGATCAACCTCAATTATCTTGTATGAGAAAATGCGACAATAAAAAACTACAGATCTTAATGAAACTTGCATTAACCAATATTTTAAAAGAGTTTTCATTTCTTGATTACGTTCAACAAAAATCTTCAAGTGATCGGAATTCTAATCCTCATTCCTTGAGTAATCAGTAAATTAGATCACTAACATATGTAAGTATTTTAAAATACCCTATTCAATAAGTCCCCAAATGCGGCCGTAGTGTTATTCAAGCCAATCGACATTACTAATACCTCGTAATGACAATACTAAGTAAGTAACACCCTTTTCTGAATGTCATCCTCCTTCACCCTCAACTGGAGATATCTCAACCAGAGGTCAATCTTAGGGAAGTAACTTTATCCATGGAGTTGATCGAATAAATCATCAATCTTTGGAATAGGGTACTTCTTCCTAATAGTGACTTTATGCAATTGTCGGTGGTCGATACACACATGAAGGGAACCATCCTGCTTATGAGAAAACAAGAGGGAAACAAACCATAGACAAATACTTGGTCGGATGAAACTCTTACCAACAAATCTTGTAATTGCCTTTACAATTCCTTAACTTCTGTTAGTGATTAACATGTCACGTAGGATATGATTGTGATTTCCTTATTAGAAAAAGTAGACTGTATCATTTCTCTTAATATATCTCTTTAGTTGATCCAGGTATAATTTCCTTCATTAATATATTTGTTTGATACGTCTCTTTCTGTATGTCTTATGATATCATGTCTTTGTGGAAAATACTTTATACTCTATCACATTTTTATTAATTATTTTGTTAAACTTATTAGTTATGCAAGTAAATTGGGAATTTATTAAATTTTTTAAAAAAGGTTCTGAATTACATGGTAAGAAAAATATAATTGAAAGAAGAGCATCTTTTCCTTTATTATTCTCAGCATATAATATTTTCTATGATAGATATCTTTTATCAAGACATGCATGAATAATACTTCAAATATTTGTAAGTTAAAGATCAATTCCTAATTTTGAGAATTATATTTGATAAGAATTAACGTTGAGGACAACAATGTTTTATTGATAAATTCATATTACATTTGAATTAAATGAAAATTATTGATACATTGAGAAAGTTAAATTATTTATTAATAAAGTTTGATTAATATTTTAAGTCAAAATGATATGACTCGAATAAAGTTGAAATTACATTTGGGTCACTTCATTAAGTTTACAAGATGGGCCTAATTCACATTTTTCAAGCCCAATGTCCTCTAAATTAATTGGACCAAAATACCCCTAAAACACTAGATCATGCCTATATAAAGGTGTCTTCATATAAGACTAGAAGAACATGAAGAAAAATATAGAGAACTGTTGCTCTTCATCGCTGATCTACAAGTCTTCCGCATACAAAGAAGTTTTCTCTCTAAGTATTGAGCCACAAGTATTTCATCGAGTAATAAACAATTTTAAAGTGAAGAATCAACAAATTACAGATCTTTTCTAAAAGGCTTCACAAAAATTGTAACATTCACACAATTTAAAATAGAAATACTACTATTTTCCAGCTTTTTTCCTTTTCTATTTGTTGTATTTCAAGAACAAATCTTTAGACACATACAAAGGTCATAAGGGATCTCTAGAACAAAGTTGATCTCAAATTGTCAAGACTCGATCCTACATCCTTGACGTGGCCGGTACTTGAGAACCATCGGTGATCTCTAAGAGAACCCCCATCCTGGATGACTAAAAGAGAAAGACTAAATTGAGCTTACATAAACATCAAAGAGAAAGAAATGCTAAAACAAGATTGCATTAAATCTCAAAACTCTCTGATATACTGAGTATTATATATAAGTTCTGAAGAAAACCTCTGAAACTGAATGACTTTAAAAAAATGTCTATCTATGAAGCTTATACCGTTTAAATATGAGTATTGGGACAAGATCCATGACTACTCAAAATTTTAATAATACTAAAAACTCAAAAAACTAAAGTCCTCATGAAGAAAAGAGACCTCACTCGAAAGCTGACGAGCGGATAAAGTGATCTGAACAAACTTTTGTTGGGGATCCTATGAAAATATCTCTGCGTCATTAAAAGATATACAAGTCGAATGACATTAGTACATTAAATGGACAAGTATGTAATATATCTAAAAAAAATAACTGAATGAAAGGACTGCAACATATAACAATGTACTCAAGCTTAATATAAAAAAGTAAATAATTTAAATCATTTGAATTTTTACAAAATACTTTCTCATCTTTGAACTCAATATAATAAGTGATATATAAAAATACACTTTAACTCTATTGGGATATTCTCTAAAAACAACCATTGGTATGAGCTACATAATGATAGGTCTCACTCACGCTGTCAGAACAATACAATACCTTACCGGTATACAGGACACCTCAACTAAGTGGACCCACTAAGTTACGAATAAAAATAAATAAAGAATCATCTTAAAAGTATGTACTTTTACCCATGCAAACATGCATGGTTTATGAAGGCTTTAAGTTTTCTAAAGTCGTCCCCATATCGATGCTCAATACTACTCCGAATAATATATAGTCATGCTTATACGTTTTAAAACATAATTCTTCCTATGCTTTGAGATAATTGTTTAAACGGTCGTCTTAAATAAGGTAACTACCTTTAAAATATCTTTTGAACCCATAACTCATTTAGGAATCTTAGTTTCTTTTTTATCAATGGAAAATTTGATACCTCTGTGAATACATAGTCCTGTTATGCTTTTACTCAATTCATACTTGAAATTTCTTTCATATGAATGTATAACAATCATAGTATAGTATTATTATTGATGATTGGGAAGTCATACTGCAAAAACATTGATGGTATATCTGTAACACCTCAGAAATTAGATGGGCATTATAAAGCGTAAACATGACGGTTAACTTCACGGGTTAAGGGAAAAAGGGAAAGGTAATTGGGTAAGGGCAATGGCAAGGAGGACAAGGCTGCCAAACAAGCTTAAAAACTTCCACCTTGACCATGAGGGACTTCATGACCCCTGGTGGCCATTACGTGCCCAAGAAAGGGCCCCCCTCACGAGTCACTTCACAGCTCTTAGAAAGCTCATGGGGTTTCCTTCACCACTTGGGGAATCTCCAAGATTAGGCCACTTTTCAAGGGACCACAGGCACCACCACGGTTTATGGTTTCCTTGACAGGTCGTCGTTCCTTTAATGGGCTACCTGTTAGGTATCTTTTGGTAAATTCCTTATTAGGTAGTTATTAAATGAGATCGATTAAAATCATTTTAATATACCTTTATAAGACCTTTTAAGTCATTAACCTACCCATTTTACCCCATTAATTGCCAAATCCCAAAATTAAATCCAAAAGTGTTCATCTTCTCCAAAATTCTGTCTCTAGAACTACAAAGAAGAAGAAGTTATATAGAAGATAAGGCATGAAGAATCACGATTTTTATTCTCAAATTAATGTTAAATATTTAATAAGGTATGGTAGATCTTAATGTGTGGATATATTTTACCCATAGAGCCTTTCAAAAAACCCCCAAATTTCAAAACTAGAAAACCTAAAAGTTAGAGTTCGACTCCAATCTCATGGATTCCTTCTAAATTTGTTTTAAATGATTTATTAATGTTTCAAGAATTCATGAATTTCCCTATTTTTCTAATTTCGATCTTGAAGTGTGAGTATTGTTATATGTTGATCGAATTGAGTGGTTAATGGTTGTTTATTGTATAATTACATGATTTTTTTGTATGATTACAGATGAATTATTTATTAACCTAAGGTTTTAGTGAGAAATTGATGTAGTTTGGTTTATGCCATGAAAGTGGAAATCGAGGGCTTGGATGGGATATTCCAAGATTGATGAATTACTTCATGAATTTCTTGAGATTTGAGTAACACAATATGAATTACTTAAAGGTAAATCTTGTTCACATGAATTGATTATATTAGGGATTATAGGATGAATCATAACAAAGTAGAGTTGACATTGAATTTGCATGATGATCTATGACTATAATTGGTTAAGAATGAATCGCATGGCTAGATTATCTTTAGAGTTAGGCATAAATGTTTAACATGTGAGGTATTTCTTTATACTAAGGTTGACAGTACAATTGTGATATCTATGGCTATGAGGGTAAAAGCTAATATGAATGAAACAAGAATGTTAAGGCTTTAGGAGTGGAGCTATCATGTAGGTTTAATTGTAAATGGTATTATTGTTGAAAGATTTCACCAACATGACCATATTATGACTAATATATGTCATGCATTTAATGACTTGATTACTTGAACTATGATTGTATACATGTCAAATATAATGAATTCTACATGTTTTGATTGAATATGATCTTTGGTTCTTAGTGGGGCAATATATGATATTATACATGCTTTATGAGAGTTGCATACATGCTTTTAGAATATCTTTTGAGAAAGTAAAGTGATCTAGACATTGATGTAATTGTGGTGTTGTGAATGTCTTTACTTTCGCAGACACTTACACAAGACTATGCATGAAATATCAAAGATCATACTTATGATGATATTATTGTGTTGATGAAAAGACTATTCTCATGAACAAATAGTGAATAAGATGTGAATGGTTTTCTCACATAATGTAGATACTAGATTACTCATCTAACTGAATCTAATATAAAGACATAGACGGTGAAAATTTATTCTCATGCATGATCTAATGAGTTATCCGAATAAAACAAGTTAGGATTCAATAAATTCCCATGCGAATTACGCTTAGCATCGAGTGGATATTGAATATGAGATAGAAGCTCTCCCTTTAGGTAAGGCTGGGTTTTTAAAAGAAATCTCATAAGATGGAAGCTCCCCGGTTAAGTAACGTTTGGGTTTCTAGTAGAAATCTCCTTATCCCATAACTATGTGCCTCTTAGGTTATTAATTTATTAGATCCGCCTGTAAGCTAGTACATTTTTGTCGTACCTTATGCAAGTAGGACACCTTTTTTTGGTGTGGGGGCATGACACCTGATTCCATAAAAGCTCATGATGTGGATGCCATTTAACACTAACTCCCACAAGGTCAAGTTTAGGATGAGCTATGTCTATTCAAGAAGTACTACATAGTGGGCGAGATGGTATGAGACTTTATCCATGCATTGCACAAGTAGGATTTGAGAGCATTTATGGGGCATTTTTTCCATGTAATAATAATTTATGAAATATGCTAATAATGATTCTATTGAGTATTTTTATATGAACACTAAACATAAATATGAATGCTTAATATGGATTGTTTCTAAGAGTTTTATTACTTGTTATGACTTAGTAAATGTGAAGGTGTTCTTCTCTATTAGTATTAACTAAAGATGATGCCAAAGAATGGTGAGCATAATTATGGTGGCCTAAAAGTTGTACTTTGTATAGATGAGATATTGATATCATTGTCTATGTATTTCACAAGTATAACTTAGGGTTACTTATGAGATCGTTCTATTGTGTTATGATGATCTATATGTTGAGTATACTAGTGACTTGTGCTTTTTATACTAAAGTGCATGATGATTCTCAAACATGGTAGATGCGTTATTGACAATAAAAATATCCCTTCTATAATGACTTTATGCATGACTATCATACTTAGTGAAATTTTTGTACTAAACCCATATATTCTACATTTTTCACAAAGTGTAGGTTCCGGTTGTTAAGGCGATATATTGATTCAAGCTTTGATCGACTATTCTCCTAAATTGTGGTGAGTCCCTAAGGTTCGAGGACATATGCGTCATTAGCATCTCGTTTGTAGTCATTTTATGCACGAATTATGTTGAGAGGTGTAACGACCCACAAGTACACCCTAGAAGTTGGAGAATCCTTGAGTCTCCACATGGTAAATGAGACTTCAAGAAGTATCATTAAATACACTTGTATCATTCATTGAAAAATAAAACATTGTAAAATGAGTAAGAATTTAATACTTTCTTCACATGCGAAGAAATCTTTCCATAATCAATACGCAAGTATAATACTTTCATTTAAAACATTAAACCTTTACAACATCTCATTGAACCATATAAACTTTTGAGTATACAATACTTGGGACTAAGCCCATACAAGACACAAAATAAAGACTAATACATAAAGGAACATGTGGATATTGTCCACGAATTAATGAGAACTCACTAATACTTCATCTTTAACCCTTAAAAAACTATCCATCTTCTATGGCATATTACGACCTACAATTCGCTACACTTTAGTCAAAAGTGGAATAGAAGGGGTTAGCATATTAGATGCACTAAGTATGGAAGCGATACAAAACCATGAAAAGGGATATTTACTAAATAACATGTTTTCATGAATTTTGATGAAAACATAATACTATAAGCAAAAGAACAACATTTAGAACCTTAGGAGCAATCATTTATGTAATTATTAATATTTTTAAGAAAACCTTACAGTGAACTGTGTTACTCTTACAGTGAAGCCTATCAATTTCACAAGGAATATATTCTAGTATGCAATATTCTCACTAAAAGATATCCTAAGACTCACTTAAGTAAGACAAAGAGAGACTGACCATACACCCTCTCTAGGCACACCTAAATGATTCTTAAGACCAACCTAATCAGGTACACACACTTAAAATCCATTAACCACATCAACATCAGATTCTTCTACCAAAGGTGACTCTAAGGTTCACCTGAGTGAGTTATGAAGCGATCGCCCACAAAATTCCTTTCGCACACACTAAAAAAGATCCAATAGATTACCAAGGATAAGATCATTCTCACATAATACAACAACATACAAATAATATGACATTCTCCCTTCCAAAGGTTATCTAACGACTTACTCATGCAAATCAAGAAGATAACATCCATGATTGACCTCTTCAAGATTATCTAAATATCATTAATACTACCTAAGTTTGGATCATGTCTACATAATATCCCAACTTCCCTACCTAGATTCATTCTTAAAACTTATCTTGGTAAGATACAAAGTGACAATTCCTATTCCTCCTTCAAACCTTAACGACACAACCCTTAACTACTCTAGATAAGTACATATTTGTTTAAAATACTTTCTTAACTCAAGTCATTGCATTCATTAGTTCATTTAAGAGATATTAATCACATAAGTACATTCAAGTAATGGTCCTGGAGAAGACCAAGGGACTCTCACTAAAATCTTCAAAGCCTACTGTGCATTGTCTAAATAGCGTCCCATACCACCACCTAAACTTCATAGAACTTTTCTAATGTTAGTAGGTATCTCATATAATGAGAATAGGCAATAAACGACATAGACCATGGTAGAAAATTATGGAATACGGATTTGTATCCTACTCCGATGAGGGTGTTCTACTTAAAAATGGTAGAACATGGACACATCCCACGTAGGCACAATGTTAAGGAATATGAAGAGCTTACTTTGTACCCTAGTCTCTCGTTCTTCACTAGAGCTACTTCCCTTACCATACTCAGTGCTAGACTTTGTTCTCATAGAGTTATTCACATTAAAGGATCATACAAAGGGGTTCCATATAAAGTTCATAACCTAATCACATTCATCCAACCAAAGAGGTCCTCTAGGGCTACCTTACAATGGCGACAAGATAGCTCATCATGTTTTTTTAAGGATGAGATTATGTCGTTCCAGCCAACCAACCTTAAATCCATTATTCATTACATGAAGTATATCATTACGAATTTCGACTTCAATGTTCATAACCCCACCACTAGGTTAAAGGTTCCACACAAAACCCTCTTAACATCATTCAAGGTCACATGTTATTCATACATACAAGACTAAGAGGCTTTAGCATCCTAAGTCAAGATAACTCATAGCACATTCGTACATGTATTAAGTAAGGGACACAAGTCTACCAATACAAGACACAACATACTTTACATATAGCCTTTAACACATCATTCAAGAAGCACATAGGCGCAACCAACATAATTTTTAGGTCATAGTATACACTACTACAACATCATCAATATAACCATTATAGACTCATATATCCAAGTAAGGATAACCATGCATCAACTCTAAGATTACAAATACAAGTACATAGCCATAGTCTAACAGTATCACCTAATCTATAGAAAGACACATACTTTCACCTAATTACATGTATATGAGTATGATCATATTTCACATAATCAAATACACAAATTATCATAATACTTCATGTAGGCCGACAAGGCCATGATCATCGTAATACATAAAGTAACGCCGACAAGGCCACATTAATTGAAATAAGGCACATAGCACCGCCAACATAAGTGGACCATACCAATAAAAATAATTCAAGTCTAATTAACATAAAATAAATAGAATTAGGGTAGCGTACCACCAATACATCATCACCACTTCAATACAAAGATAAATAATTCAATTCAATACCAATAGGCCCTTACCCATGGCCATGAACATCAATTCAATACATAAACTATAATATCCCATGAATCTAGAACAATTCAATATAGATTCATTAATATAAGACAATCTATACCTTAATTGAATACAATTCTTATATCATTCAATAGCCCATAGAAAACTACACCAAAATTCATAAGCATCAAGTCAATATCAATTCAATAAGGTTAATATACAATGGATCTAAATATATTGAATACTCATGTGATTAGTTTGAGATATCATACAAACCATACAATCATAATCTATACATAAATCTCAAGATCCAGTAACAATCTACACATGAATTCATTATTAATAAGCCATAATCAATCTACCCATATTTTAGTCAAATTAAGATATTTGATAAGGTCAAGGTTTTATGGAGAATTTCATTGAAACACATACATCAATAATATCATATCTTAATGTTTGAAAATGTTTCATGCAAGAACCCAAGAGTTGGAGTAGAAATTGAACTTTTTCATCTTTTTTAAATCTTTGAAAATCATCTTTGAAATTGACTCTAAGGTGATAGAAAGTCTTAGATGAAGAACTCCCATACCTTATTAAATAACCCAATGATAATTTAAGAATAAACTGCAATGAAGATCCTTGTTCAAGCTCCATCTTCACCTTGAGCTCTCATGTAGGTTCTTTGGAGAAACTTTAGGAGGGAATTGGTTTTGATCTAGGTGATAGGGTTTAAATGAGAGTTTCATCACTTATATACTCTTAAAATACTCATAAAAACCTTAAAATAACCGTCCTCTTATTTTATAAGACATGTGGAGATTTTCCCATCAACCCACAAGCCTTAATAGAAAAATTGCAGGCAGTGCAAGTCCAAACCACACCCTGCCAACAACGGACCGTTGGTAGGACCACGCCCCGTCGATGGGTGTCTCGTTGTTTGATTTAGAGGCCCCAAACCTGCACACTTTCAGGATCAATCGACACCCCAAGTGGACGAGCCATCATTCCATCCACAAGCCGTTGTTTGGGTAATCGTTTGGCACTGCATGCAAGCTGCCATGCAACTTCAAGTCTTGCATTGGGGTCCGCCTCTAGGGACCCTTTTGGGTCCTAGGTGTAGTCGTGCCCAGATGTTAAACCTATAAACACACACTTCTAGGTATTAATACCATTTCAAAATATTACAACATCAAACAAGACAAGCAACATGATAAAACATATCCAAAATCAAAAGGACGTATAAAACCTATCTTTCGAACGTCACGAGACTTTTGACCTCCAAACCTTGCCAAACTCAACATGATGACTTTAAAATCAATTATCAACCATATATGGACCTCATAAATGCATTACACACACAAAATAACTTGAAAACACATAAGGCACATAGGTGATTAGTCGTCGAACGTCTTAGTCGTCCCTTGACATTTGACTTCACACTTAACTCAAATCTTTAGACAATGCCTCAAAAATCATTTTAGACCGTATTAAGACTTGAAGACTTCATGTCACACACATTAGGACCTAGTTTCACCTATGTTATTTTGGAGGTGTTATATTCTACCCCACTTGGACAATGTTCGTCCTCGAATGACACTTGTCATTCTCTGAACACTTCCAAGAGTAGAGACTCAACTTGACAGCGCATGAAAATACCATAAAAAACACTATACCACACACAATCAAGGGGAAACATCAATTTCACGTTATTAAGAGAATCACAATACAACAAGAAACCAGAATAAATTCTCAACTCATTATTCCATAAGACTCACATCCGTCATTCAAATTAGCAAAAACACATTGTACATTCATTATAATGCTCTTATATATATCAGTTATAACCACATTATAAAAAATTTTAATCAAAGAATGAATTAGTCAATACTTTTTTCCTATATCTTACAGTGAGCAGAAATCCCTGGCAGCTTTTCAGTGAACATGCTTCACAATTTAACAACGCGAGATTTTATAAATTCCTTCTAAATGCTCAACAAACCAATCTCATATAAAAATTTAGACATGCTCACTATTCGCCTTCATGAAGCAATTAGCAACCTACACTATGCACATGAACCATGAGGAAGATACCATGCAGAAAAGCTCATTTTCTAATTTTAAAAAAGTTCAACCAAAACATGCATATCATAAGGAGAATGTTTGAAACTTATTTTTCACAAAACACTCCCAGAGAAATCAAGTTACTAAGAACTGTTTGTTTTAGTCTTGAATAAACACATAAATAAAGGTTAAGGGTACCTCACTCCCAACAACCATACTCTTAACCATACTCCCCCACATAGGAGAAACTCATTTTAAGGTCAACATAACATCTACTACAAGGAACTCCCTTAAGTCACCTTATACCTTATTAATACTTTCTCACTGAAGTCCATCTCATGAAAACTAAAGACTCTCAAAGGTCTAACCATCTAACAACCACATTCCCCTTACTAGGAGAATCTCACCTTTACATTTTCAATTCTCATCACCTTATTTTCTAAGGTTGGGTCTTAAACAACTTCAAACCCGTTCAACAACCACTCTTTCACATTTCTAACACTGTACCTTACCAATTGTTTCAACTATACTACCTTTTAAAAAGGTATCTAACTCAACCTAAGGTTACCATCACAACCTCCCATGTCTCATCTAACAAGTCACATCTCATCTTTTCTTTCCCTCAACCCAATCTTCAGAAAGTCACACTCAAAGGACCAACAGATCAAGGCATGACTAGATGAACAAGTGAAACTTTTCCTATCACGCAATAGCCTCCTATTCATAATGTGTCACACTTTACATTATGAACAAGACTCTATTAGATGTGGTTCATGAGACAACTAAGACACTCCCAAACCTTATGCTCTAATACCAACTTTGTAATGACACACAAGTACACCATAGACGTTAGAGCATCCTTGAGTCTTCACACGACAAATAAGACTTCAAAAAGTCTCATTAAAGCCACTCGTATCACTCATTGCATAATAAAACATTGCAAAATGAGTACGAATTTAAAACTTTCTTCATACACGAAGAACTCTTTCCATTATCAATATGAAAGCGGATGACTTTTATTTAAAACATTAAACCTTTACAACATATCATTGAACCATCTATAGTTTGGACTATATAATACTTGGGACTAATCCCATACAAGACATTAAATAAAGACTAAGACATAAAGGAAAATGTGAATATTGTCCTTGAATCGATGACGATTCACCAGTTATTTATCTTCAGCCCTTAGAAACCTATCCATCCTCCATGGTATATTAAGACTTCCAATTCCCTACACTTTGTTCAAAAAGGGAAAAGAAGGGGTTAACTCATTAGATGCACCATGTATGGAAGCAATGCAAAAACCATGAAAAAGGGACATTTAGTAAATAACATGTTTTTTATGAATTTTGATTAAAACATCATACTATAAGCATAAGAACAACATTTGGCACCTTAGGAACACATAAAAATCATTTATGAAATTATTCACATTTTTAGGAAAACCTTACAGTGAACTGTGTCACCGTTACAGTGAATAAATTAATGTTACAGTGAAGCCTATCAATTTCACAAGGAATATATTCTAGCATGCAATCTTCCTATCAGTAAAGTAATACAAAGAGAGACCGCCCATACACACTCTCTAGGCACACCCAAATTATTATTAAGACCACCCGTAATGAGGTACATACACTTACAATCCAGTCACCACATCAACATGAGATCCTCCTACCAAAGGTGACTCTAGGGTTCACTTGAGTGAGTTGTGAAACGTCCCCATACAATCCATTTCACAAACACATAAGAGATCCTATAGGTTACCTAAGATAACATCATTCTCACTGAATTCAACAACAGAAAAATAATATGACATTCTCCATTTCAACTGTTATGAAAAAACATACTCAATTAAATCAAGAAGATAACATCCATGATTGACCTCTTCAAGATTACCTAAATATACCTATACTACCTAAGTTTGGATAATATCTACATAATCAACCAACTTCCCTAGCAAGAGTCATTCCTAAGACTTATCTAGATAAGATACGAAGTGACGTTCCTATGCCCCATTCAAACCTTAACTAGACAACCCTTAACTACTCTAAATAAGTACTTATTCATTTAAAATAATTTGTTAACTTAAGTAATTAAATTGATTAGTTCATTTAAGAGACATTCATCACATAACGACATTTAAGTAATGATCTTGTAGAAGACCTGGGCACTGTCACTAAAATCATCAAAGCCTATTGTGTAATGTCTAGATAGCGTCCCATACCATCACCTAAGCTTCACAGAACTTCTCTAATGGTAGTAGGTAACCCATATGATGAGAATAGGTAATAACTAACATAGGCCATGGTAGGAAATCATGGAAGCCGGACCTATAACCTACTCCGATGAGGGTGTTCTACTAGCCAATGGTAGAACGTGGACACATCTCATTTAGGCACATGGTTAAGGAATATGTAGATGTGTTACTTTGTGCTCTAGTATCTTGTTCTTTCCTAGAGCTACTTACTTTATCATACTCACTTGGTGCTAGACTTTTTTATCATAGAGTAATTCACATTACAGGTTCATAGAAAGGGGTTCCAGATAAAGTTATAATCCTATCACATTCACCCTACCAAAGAGGTGCTTTAGGGCTACTTTACAATGGTGACAAGATCGCTCATCATGACTTTCCTAAGGATTATATGACGTTGTTCCATCCAACAAACCTTGATTCCATCTTTCATTATATGAAGCATACCATTACGACTTTCGACATCAATGTTCATAACATTACCACTAGGTTCAAGGTTCCACATAAAGACCCTCTTAAATCTTTTGAGGCCACATGTAATTCATACATACAAGACTAAGAGTCTTTAGCATCCTTAGTGAAGACATCTCATATCACATTCATAAATGTATCAATTAAGGGGCAAAAGTATACCAACACAATACACAACATACTTAACATATAGTCTTTATTATATTATTCCCAAAGAACACAAGCACAACAAACATCAACTTTAGGTCAACTTAAACACTACTATAACATCATCAATATAACCATGATAGACTCATATATCCAAGTAAGTATAACCCTATATCAACTCTAAGACTATACATACAAAGACATAGTCATAGTCTAACATGATCACATAAAATCAATAGAAGGACACATACTTTCACTTAATCAAATGTAGATGAGTATGATCATATTTCACATGACAAATTACACAAATAAACATAATACTTGAAGAAGTGCAGACAAGGACATGATCATCATAATACTTCAAGTAGTGCCGACAAGGCCATGATCATCATAACACCACATCAATTGAAAGTAAGACAAATAGCACCGCCACCGTAAGTAGACCATACTAATAACAATATTATTTAAGTCTAATTAACATAAAATAAAAATAATTAGGAGAGCGTACCACCAATCCATTCTCATGACTTCAATTTAAAGCTAAATAATCCAATTCAATACCAATAGGCCCTTAACAATCTCCATTAACATCAATTCAATACATAAACTATAATACTCCATTAATCTAGGTCAATTCAATATATTTTTATCAATATAACATAACCTATACCTAAATTGAATACAATTCTTACATCATTGAATAGCCCATAGAAAACTACACAAGAATTCATAAGCATCAAGTTAATATCAGTTCAATCATCTTGATATATACTGGATCTAAGAATATACAATACTCATGTGATCAATTTGAGACAGCCTATAAACCATACAATCATAATCTGTATATAAATCAAGAATCCATAACAATCTACACATGAATTCATTAGTAATTAGCCATATTCAATCTACTAATATTTTAGTAAAATTGAGAGATTTTAGAAGGTCAAGTGTTCTTATAGAATTTCATTGGAAAACATCAATTATACATCACAAAAATCATATCTTAATGTTTGAAAACATATTATGCAAGAACCCAATACTTAGAGTAGAAATTAAACTTTTTCATCTTTTTTCATCTTTGAATATCATATTTGAAATTGACTCTAAGGTGACAGCAAGACTTAAATAAAGAAATACCATACCTTATTAGAAGAAACCAATGTTAATTGAAGACGACACTCCATTGAAGATTCATCTTCAAGCTCCATTTTCACCTCGATCTGTCATGGAGGTTTATGGAGAAACTTTAGAAGGGAATGGATTATGATATAGGTGCTAGGGTCGAAAAGAGACTTTCATGACTTATATACTATTAACATACCCATAAACACCCAAAATAACTGTCCTCGTAGTTTATAAGACTTGCAGTGAATATCCCAAAAAAAAACCAAGCCTTAACAGAAAAAATGCAGGTAGTACAAGTCTAAACAACTCCCTGCTAATGACGGACCATTGATAAGACCACGCCCCGTCGATGGGGGTCTCGTGGTATCTTTTAGAGGTTCAAAACATGCACACTTTCAGGATCCATCGACTCCCCATGTATAGAAACCGTCGTTCTATCGACTGGTCATCATTTGGCACTGCATGCAAGCTCTCATGCAACTTCATATATTGAATTGGGGTCCTCTTCTAAGGCCCCTTGTGGGTCCTAGGTGGAGTTGTACACAGACCTTAAACCTCTAAACACACACTTCTTGGTATTAATAACATCTCCAAACAAGTAAAACATCAAAAAAGACATGCAACATGCTAAAACACATCAAAAATCAAAAGGACATCTAAATGTTATCTCTCGAATGTCACCCAACATTTTTGGATGTTTGACCTACAAACCTTACAAAACTCAACATTATGACATTAAAAAATATCAACCATATAAAAACCTCATAAACTCATTACACACATTAGCACATGAAAACATTGAAGGCACATAAGTGGCTAGTCGTCGAACGTCTTGTTCGTCCCTTGACGTTTAACTTCACACTTAAAATAAATCTTTAGACACTGCCTCAAATACCACACCATTAGACAGAATCTTAGGATTTCAATACTTCATGTATCACACATTAGGCCCTTGTTTCACCTAAGTCATTTTTAGAGCTGTTATAAAAGGGCAGGACCTATTTTGGATACAAAGATGGTATTAGTTGTCTAATTAAGACAAGTTAGACTTCCGGTTGCTTTAGCGAATGATTTCTATTGTATGGATGATGTTTTAAAATTTACGCATGTTTTTTAATCATCTGTAATGATATGATAAGGGCTTGTATGAGACCCTTCAGGGTCAAGTACGTCATGTTACATTGATATGAGATAAAATACATATTTTTAATCATTATTTGCCACATATTTATTATATATATTCATCTTTTCTTAACATGGACTTTGAAATGTGATAAATAATATATTTCATTTCGAAAATAAAATTAGTAGAAAAATGAAAAAATTTGAAGCTAAATATAATTGAAGATGAATGATTAGAAGAAGAAACAAGTAAAGAACTTAACGGATTAAAGTTAATATTTTATTAATATTTAAAAATATGCCTAATTAGAAAGAAAGTAAAGTACTTAAAATATACAAGCTGCCAGGTGGCAACAATATGAACGACCCTAATTAAGTGAGGTCGCGACCGAAGTACTATTCACGTGGAATTCAACTCCTTTTAGATTTTAAATTCCTAATTTATTTTGGACTCAATATTTTATTCATGGTTCCCTAAATCTATAAATATTCCATATGAATAATTATTAAAAGGGCAGGATGTGGAAAATAACTTTTGGTTTGCGGTTTTATTTTTTGTTATATTTTACATCATTTGTTTAAATAACTAATTGTATTTGGTCATGTCTATGTGGAGTAAAACTTTTCGTTCTTGGATTATATTTTATTTTTGCAAAGTGATTGTTTAGTAATTTTGAATTTGTATAATTTTTTCTAATATTTTTTTTTATATTGTTCTGATTACTATTTCCAAGCTTCATAACAATAGAGATAAATATATTGTCTACTCTTTAACTTAGGAGAGGAATAGAGTGATAAGACGTGGAATATAAGGAGCATGATGTTTTCTTGCATATCCTCTAAACTGTGTCAAGGACAGGGAAATACCTATGTACCTTGGTTTGTTTAAATACGGGAAGACAACATAATCCTCCATAGTTGGTCCAAATTCTCCCTACTCAACGATGTAATTATGATGTCAGTTGTGGTAAACGATTAGAGGTCGGGAGACCATTATTTTATTTTCATACCCGTGATTTAATAACTAGATAATCCAATCAATAAATTATATTGATGCTAAGAATAATCCAAGAGTGATTAAACAATTGGTCATGTAAACATCTATGTTTGCTTGGTTAATTGTTTTTTTTTGTTATTGTATCTTCATTTTTGGCTTAGTTAATATACATTCATATTTGAAATCCCCCCTTAAATAAAAAATTATAATTAGTAAAATATTATAAATAGTTAATTCACAAGTCCTTTGGGTTCGATAATATAATTTTTTTAAATAGCACTATTACTTCAGAGACCACGTACACTTGTGTGTGCTATTGGAAGCAACGATTTTTCGGCACCGCTTTTGAGGACTTAAAAATTAATTGTTTTTTCTAGGTTAAACTTTTTATTTTATTTATTTAAGTTTCTTATAAAAACAATAAAAAACAATAATTTCTTATATCTTTTGTAAGGTACTTTCAATGGTTTTTCCTTATGTTTAGTGTGTGTCTAAGGCCTTTTTGTAGTAGTTTTAATGTTTTTTTCTCAGTGTTTGCAAGAAAATTGTCCATAATAAAAACGCTGAAGACTACGTTGAAATCTGCTGAAGTGATAACCTACAGAACCACCAATGGTCCGTCGACCCTTTGACGGTCTGAAGGTGATGATCGACGACTGAAGGTGCAAGTAGTTGAAATTAAATTGGGGAAATATGACCTAGTGCGCGTCTATGAAAGGAACGACTATCCATCAATTCACTGATGGACCGTCATGGCTAACCATCACTTGTAACAGAAAGTAGTCCTAGTACTTGTCTTGAAGAAACCACTCTGTATGGATGAACGGAGGCCATCGACTGACTGTAGGTCCACTGATAGACCGTGTTGTTGGTCTGTTGATAGTAACATAAAGTATTGAAAAGTGGAAGCTGAAAAAGATTTGAAGTATGGACCAATGAAAGTTGTCGACGGTTTGTAGTTCCATAGACGGACCATCAGTAGGGTCGTCGACGGTAGACGCATTTTGGTCGGATTTTTTTCTTTAAATAGAATTGAGGACTTCATTATTATAAATAGTACTAAAAACCTATTTTTGGGGTTAGACTCTTTAGTACTTTTCATAGTTGTGTTATTGGAAGTTAAACTTTGGTTTTTGGAAAATACATTAATTTTGCGGAATCGTTTCTTTCACTATTTTAGTGAATTCAAGTGATATTTCTGCATTTTATTCAAACTTGTTAAATTAAGGACATGATTTCTTGTTTAAGTATTATGAATTGTGTAATTCTTAGCATGGGTAACTAAATCCAAAACTAGAGTTGTGGGAACCATAGGTAATTAACAAGGTAAAACTAGCTAAATAACAATTTTAGAATAGGGTCTTGCATATATTGATAATTCTTTTGTTTAAAAGTCTTTTTAACGAGGGGACACATTAGAAATTGCCCTATTTCTACTTGACCGACAAAGGAGGTAGTTGATAGGAAAAGAATTATCAACATAGATTTTGTATACACTATCTGATAGGCTAGTTTCAGTTAGTGCAAAGTAGTAACTTATCCATGCATTGAATATGATGCTTAATATGGGGTAAAGGTAAGGTTTAGTAAATTAGACACACGTATCTTGACCAAGGTATGGAGTGAAATTCTCTAGTTGTAAAACCAAGGAATTAGGGACACATAACTTATCACTTTGCATGCAGGATACTAGGAAAGTATTGTTTTAGCTTGGATTACCACGTTATGAACCTATGGGAACACTTAGACCCTAGTTTTTCTCATCTCTGGATAAACACTAAAGTTATAAACTTTATTACTTAGAAATAATTAAACATTTTTGTCACACAAAACCTCCCCCCTCATTCAATTATTATTTTCAGAAAGGACATGACTTAATAGCCATAATCGTATATTGAAGTTAAGTCTAGACCATTTTCCTTGTAGGATTGATCCCAACCTAACAATTGCGTTATTTACTTGATACGACCGCTTATACATCTTTAGGAAAGTATAATTTGAGTGTCTCAAATTTTGGCGCCGCTACCGGGGAAAGTGGTTTTTAGATTAACTTTAAGCACATTACAAACTTTTAGTCAACAATTTCCTGATTTTACTTTTTTTTTGTCTCTCGCTAGTCTAGCTTGAGTGTACTCCAAGTATATAGAGTCGATGAGAACCAATACTTCCACTTGATCTTGAACTAAACCGCACACTTCGCAGAATGAATATTCAATATGATCTTTCTTATATTGATTATGAGATCAACCCTCAACTCCCCCCGCCCGTTGATGCTCATAAGCGAGTGATTGTTGATAACCCTGGTGAATGTAATCCAAAGAGGCAACCTCCTGCCCCACACCCTCAAGAGTACTATAGGGGAAATGTTAACATCATTGACTCTGATGGGCCACTTTTCCTACCTCCTCTACCATATGTTATACTTTCGTGGTAAGTAGTAGCTTGATGCAGGTGCTCACCATTAGAGGCTTGTTTTCACGGCTACCATCTGAGGATCCACATGCTCACATCGTCAAACTAAGTTCGGTGTGTAAGAGTTGTGTAGGGAGGCCATTCTTAGACATGGATGTAATTAGAATAAGGGTGTTCCTTCTCTCACTGATGGGGGAGGCTGAATTTTTGCTTACTGAGTTGCCCTACAATTCAATCTATACTTTGGAGCAATTGAGGGATGTGTTTCTAGTAAAGTATTACCCGATTTCTTAAAAGCTAAACCACAAAGATAGGGTGAAAAACTTTGTGGCATAACTAGGGGAGTCAGTAAGCGATTCCTGGGATAGGTTCATCTCATTCTTGAGAAGTAACCTGAACCACCACATTGATGATGCGTCACTAAAAAATTACTTCTAGCGGTGGAAAAATGATAATAATAAAGTAGTATTTGATATGATTGCGGGTGGTTCTTATGGGGAGCGTACTTATGCAGAGATTACAATAAAGTTAGAGGAAATCTCCCAAAATAATAAAGCTTGCAGCACTTGGATTATGGCAGAAACACTTTCGCAGTGCAAGCTTCACATAACCCATCTGAAAATAAGATTCGTGAAGAGATGGCTCCAATTAGAACTGAGCTTGGGTTGGTGTAAAAAAATGTCACCGGGGTGCAGAAAAGTAAATGCAGTGAACTATTTGGCTAAACCACTACCACCGGTTAATGAGTATGAAGAAGATTGTTATCCAGTGATTGAGTAGACGGGGGGTTTCCGACCGAACGCCCAAGGCGCCAATCAGGAGAATTGGCACAAGGGTTAAGGAAATCAAGGTCAGAACTATGGGAATTACAACTGAGAGGGTCACTATGTTCAAGATGGCGACTACAACCTCGACAAGAACTTCAATCGGGGTAACAATGGCAATAGAAACGACCAGAGTGGGACCTATGTTCCACCTCAAAATCGGAAAGTTTCTCCTAGGGTTGGAAGAGGTAGTATGGCACGAGTTGAGGATATGTTGCAGAAGTTGATGAGGAGGTTTGATGCTAGTGATGAGCATGCCAAATAGTTGAGGGGTGATTTAGCAAACATAGGGCAAAAGTTGTATACAAATGCAATCTAAATCAAGCATCTTGAGTTTCAAATGGACCAATTGTTTCCTATGGTTAACCCACGCCAACCTAGTATTCTTCCTTGCAATACTATCGAGAATTAAAAAAATGATGAACATTGTATGACATTCACTACTCGAGGTGTTAAGCAGACCATGGATCATCCTACGCCTTCTAGCGTCGAACATGAAAATAGAGGAGATGATGAGGCAGAGGAAGTTAGTGGTGAGATGGTAGATAAATGGGGGAAAAAGCTGAGACACCCCAAAAAGTGACTCCCATTCCTGGACCACCACCTCTATTTCTGCAAGTATTGTTGAAAAAGACCAAGGATATTAAATACCGGTGTTTTATTATCATGTTGAAACAACTTTCCATCAATGTCTCTTTGATAGAAGCTCTTGAGAAAATTCCAGTTTTTCTAAGTTCATGAAAGATATGGTAACTAAGAAGAGATAGGTTTGTTTTCAAGATGATGATCAGATGCAACACTGTAGTACTATTGCTACAAGGTCTCTTGTGAAAAGAAAGAAGATCTGGGTACTTTCACTATTCCATGTACAATCGGGTTGTTAAACTTTACAAAAGCATTATGTGATCTTGGGGCAAGCATAAATTCATGCCTCTCTCTTTTTATAAGAAGTTTGGCTAGGGTGACCCAAAGCCCACTAAGATGCGGCCACTGATGGCCGAACGAACGGTGAAGAGTCCTATTGGTATACTCCATGATGTGCTAGTGAAAGTTGAGTCATTATGTTTTTTGGCCTATTTTGCGGTTCTTGATTGTGAGGTGGACTTTAAGGTGCCTATTATTCTTGGGAGGCCATTCCTTGCTACCGGTCGTGCCTTAGTTGATATGGAGAAAGGGAAGATGAAGTTTTGGTCGAACAATGAAGAAACGACTTTCAACATTTGTAGGTCCATGAGGCAGAATGGTTAGCTCTAATCAGTATCTGCGATATTCTTACAAGGTTGAGAGTTCGTACTAGGTACAAATAGAAGAGCGTATTGGTGTTGAGGTACTAACAGCAGTGATCATGAATTTTGAGAGTGATTCTATTGAAGATTATGGGTTATTTGTTGCGGCAATTGATAGAGGTGATGTTCGGTTCAAACAAAGATATTGGATTTGATGTGAAACATCACGAATCTCCACGCGCGAAACCATCAATTGAGAAGGACCCAAAATTGGATCTTAAAGCTCTAGCACCTTATTTGAGGAATATTTTCATTGGGAAAGGTGATATTTTGCCAGTAATTATTGCATCAGATTTGAATATGCAACAAGTAGAGTGTTTGGTTAAAGTGTTGAAGAGGTTCAAGAGCTATTGGGTGGACTATTGAGGATATTATTGGGATCCCTTTTGGTATTTGTACACATAAAAATTAACTCATGCCCAATCATAAGCCTGATATTGAACACCAGAGACGTTTAAATCCACCTATGCAAGAGGTAGTGAAGAAGGAGATTAATAAGTTGTTGGATTCCAGGGTCATATATCCGATCGCTGACAGTAGTTGTGCATACCATGTTCAGTCTGTGCCTAAAAAAGAGGGAATGATTGTGGTCCGTAATGAGGAAAATGAGCTTTTTCCAATAGGCCGGTGACCGGACGGAGAGTTTGTATGAATTACGAGAAATTGAATGCATGGACTGAGAAGGACCATTTTCCTATGCCCTTCATGGATCATATGTTGGATAGGCTTGCAGGAAATGGGTGGTATTGTTTTCTTGATGGTTATTCGGGTTACAACCAAATCTCTATTGCACTAGAAAGTAAAGAGAAAACCACATTTACTTGTCCTCATGGAACTTTCGCATACAAGAGGATGCCCGTCGGGTTGTGTAGTGCACTACTTCTTTTCTGAGATGTATGATGTCTATATTTTCCTATATGGTGGAGGACACCATTGAGGTCTTTATGGATGGTTTTTCTGTTGCGGTGACTCATTTGATCAATTTTTAAGTCACTTGGCTTAAGTTATCAAGAGGTGTGAAGATTGCAACCTTGTGCTAAATTGGGAAAAATGTCACTCCATGGTGAAAGAGGGTATTGTATTGGGACATCGTATCTCAAAGAAGGGTTTAGAGATTGATTGAGCTAAAGTTGAGGTGATAGAGAGACTTCCTCCACCCATCTCTGTAAAAGGTGTGAGGAGTTTCATTGGGCATGCGGGTTTCTATCGGAGGTTCATCAAGAATTCTTTTAAAATTGCACATCCTCTTTGCTAGTTACTTGATAAAGAGTGTAAATTTTATTTTTGTGAATCCTAACTGAAAGCATTTCGAGAGTTGAAGGAAAATTTGGTGTCTGCGCCCATTATTATATCTCTGGACTGCAAACCGTTTGAGGTTATGTATGATGCTAGTGAGGTTTCTCTTAGTGTAATTTCGGGACAAAGAAGGGATAAAATCCTTCACCCCATTTATTATGCCATTAAGGACCTTAGTGAAGCTCAGAAGAATTATAATGTGATGAACATGAGCTCTTTGCAGTGGTATTTGCCTTTGAAATATTCTGCTCCTATTTCTTGGCACGAAAGTTATAGGGCATCCTGATCATTCTGCCTTGAGATATTTGATGAAAAAGAAGGATGTGAAACCGTGGTTGATTAAATGGATAATACTGTTGCAATAGTTCGACTTTGAAGTGATAGCCAGAAAGGGACTGAAAATTAAGTTGTCGATCACCTATCCAGATTAGAGGATGAAGCTATGCAAGAATTAAGTGAAAAAGCTGAAATTCATTATACTTTCCCTGATGAGCATGTATTGGTTGCATCTCAAGACATGATTCCATGATTTTCCCAATTTGCAAATTACATGGCTAGTGATATAGTCCTATCGGCCTTGTCCTTTAATCAAAGGAAAAAGTTCATGTATGATGTGAAAAAGTTCTTTTGGGATGAGCCATATTTATATAAAAATTACACGGATGGTCTTATTCGCCGGTGTGTTCTGAAAGTTGAGATGTTTAGTGTTTTGAATGTAGGTCACACCTCCCCTGTGGATGAGCATCATAGTGGTATCCGCACTGCCCATAAAATCTTGCAATGTGGCTACTTTTGTCCAACCATCCACTAAGATGCTCATGAGTTCGCCAAGGCATCTGATAGGTGTGAAAGAGATGGAGGTATTTCTAGAAGGCAAGAACTTTCTTTAAATACCATTCTTGTAATTGAGTTGTGTGATGTGTGGGGTATTGAAATTACGGGACCTTTTGTGAGTTCTCATGGGATGAAATACATTCTTGTGGCGGTTAATTATGTGTCAAAATAGGTGGAGTCCTTAGAACTTCAAAATAATGAAGGAAAGAGTGTATCTGCGTTCTTGAAAAAGAATATATTTTCCTGATTTGGCCCCCCAAGGGCCATTGTTAGTGGTGGGGGATCCCACTTTTGCAACAAGTTTTTCAAAAGGTTATCATAGAAATATGGGGTTTGCCACAATGTGGCCACACCTTACCATCCTCAGACTAGTGGGCAAGTTAAGGTGTCAAACAGAACAGTGAATGCGAGTAGAACAGATTGGTCAAGGAGGCTTGATGATGCTCTTTCGGCGTACCCGAAAGAATACAAGACTCCCATATGTATGACTCCATACCAACTTATATATGGGAAGGCTTGTCATTTGCCGGTTGAATCAGAGCATAAGACCATGTGAGCAATGAAGAAACTAAACATGGATTGGAATAAATCAGTGGTGCAGAGGTTGAATGGGTTAAATGAGCTTGATGAGTTTAGCTTAAAGACATATGAAAGTTTATCCCTCTACAAAGAAAAGATCAAGAATTACCATGACCAATATATTGAGAAGCGCGACCTTGTGGTTGGGGATTTTGTGCTTTTATTCAACTCTAGGTTGCGTTTGTTTCCGGGAAAACTCAAGTCCAAATGGACTGGTCCATTCTTGATCACTAAAGTCTTCCCTCATGGTGTGGTTGAGTTGGATAACAAGGAGTATGTAAGAATCAAGGTGAACGGACAATGAATCAAAATCTACCAAGGGAAAGCGGAAAATGCGGATGAAGTAGTTGAGGCATACCATCTTGATAAAGTTTGAGTAATCAAGAGTCTTGCATTGTGCCGCGACGTAAAATCAAGTACTGATTAGGAGGCAACCCAATATGTATCCTCTAGCAAACAATAGATTTTTCTTGATTTTCTAAGAGTAGTGCATTCTTTCGGTTTTTTACTTATTATGATATATGAATTTACTTTAACTTTCTTTTAGAAGTATTTGCTAAAGAGCAGACTAGGGTCAGTGTCTACAAAGTGTCCAGAAAACACAAAAATATTAGACTATTGGGTGTTCAATGTGTAGGGACCAAATAATCAGAAATCTGCAGAAATTTATCTGGAGCACTAATCGATGGACCAACCGATGGATCGTCGTCCCATCGACAGACCGTCGATGGCATAGCTGGATCCAAGGTATGATTTCTAATTTTTCCTAAGTTAGGGAACAATCGCCATCCTGGACGCGCGGGTACCTGAGTCTGAGGCCACACTTGCAGAGCTTGCTGAGGATACGGTGCTTGCTGCACTATTCCAGACCACCATTGCGCCATCATAGCAACCACATGAGAAGACCTAGAGGCATCGATTCAGAGAGGGTGATGAGGCTTGTGCCTTATGTACCGTGGTTTCACCGTACTTTCAAAGTTTTTTACATAAGTTTAGTGTGTGTCCAAGGCCTTTTTGTAGTAGTTTTAATGTATTTTTCTGTTTGTTTGTAGGAAAAATTTCAATAATGAAAACATGGAAAAACTATTCTAAAATTGAAGAAGTGATGACATATAGAGCAATCGACGGTCCGTCAACCCCTCAACGGTCCGTGAACCCCTCGACGGTCCGTAGGTGGAAACCGTCGTTTGAAAAAAAATGCTGCTGAAGGAAGATCGGGGAATTTTGACCAAGTGTGGCGCTACGGAAGCTATTGATGGATCATCATCTCCAAGACAAATCATCCTGCATATCCCTCATTCCTAACAAAAAGTAGCCCCAGTACCCGTCTAAGAAATATTCTAAGTGTGGAGAAATGGAAGCCATTGACGGACCGCCGTGCACTCAGCGGACCGTAATCCTGGTTCATCAATGTTAACAGCGAGTTGGAAAAGATTGTAAGTATAGAACGACGAGAGGCCTCGCAGGTGCGTCATGGCCTCGACGGTCAGTCGGTTTGGTCGTCGACTCAGACACGTTTTTGAGAAGATTTTCCATAAATAAATTTCCTTTTTATGTTAAAACTTCTTGTAAAAACCTCGTTTTTGAGGTTAGATTCTTGGTTATTTTTCTAATTTCTAATAGTGGTTTTTGAATGTTGGGTTTTGGAAAATACTTCTTTTTTTCGGAATCGTTTATTAAACCATTTTCTCGAATTCAAGTAATTTTCTAGATTTTCTTAAATATCATCATATAAGTATATGAATTCTTCTCTAATTAATAGGAATTGTGTAACTATGAACATGGGTAACTAAATCTATAACTAGGGTTTTGGGAACTATAGGTAAATAACAAGGTAAAAACTAGCAAAAATAACAAATCTAGAATAGTGTTTTGCATGTATCCATAAATCACCTTGTTGCTACTTGCCGGACCAATTAGGTAGATAATAAGAAAAGAATTATTAATGTACATTTAGTATACACTATCTAATAGGCTAGTATCTATTGGTGCAAAGTAACAACTACGCCATACATCGATTATGATGCTTAATATGAGGTAAAGGTAAGGTTAAGTAAAGCATACACAGGTAACCGAACCAAGGTGAGAGTGAAATTTCCTAGTTGCCGGACCAAGGAATTTGGGATACATAACATGCCACTTTGCATGCAAAATACTAGGAAAGGTTTGTTAAAGATAAAATCACCGTGTTATGAACCTGCAGGGAAAAATTATGCCCTAGTTACTCTCATCACTTGATAAATATCAAAGATTCATACTTGAAACTTGTTTACATAGGAATAATTAATTCCTTTTGTTATTTAAAACCCCCCTTTTATTACCTATTTTTGTAAGGGACTTGATTAAATAGAAGTTATTGTAGGTTAAAGTTAAGTCTAGATCAATTTCTTCATGGGATCGACCCCAACCTCATAATTGGGTTATTTACTTGATACGACCGCTTATACTTCTTTTCGAGAAGTAAATTTGAGCATATCAGTTTTAGGAAGAGAGAGCGTACATAGTTCGAGGATGTGAGAAGAGCCTCGTTGATGGATGAGCAGGCCCGGTAGATGAGGGATCATGAGTTGGCTACTGGGGAGTCTAGCTCCAAGATTGTTGATGTTGAGAGAAGCAATTCTGAGGATGCTATTATTGGTGCGGAAATTACTGATGGTGCCCCTACGTTTGTGGGAGCGGGTTTCAGGAAATCGGACCCGCCAACTTAATGATCGTCAGCTCTATGCGCCTCAGTTTTGTTTCACCGACTACCCCGTTGTATAGTTCTTATGCATTGGGGACAATTGAATGTTTTTTGTTGGGCATGAGGTAATGGAAAGTGAGCGATAGTGTGAAGTCTGAGAAGCCTAACTCATGATCCTCTCTTGTTGTCTTGCCTATATTATTTTTCCCCAAGAGTGATTATTTTATTATTGAACCGGCATGTTATTACCTAGTACAATGTGTGTATGAAATCTGAACCATGATGGCTAAAATACAATGATATCTCGTCTAAAATGAATGTTTGCATGATTAGGCATAGTGAATCTTGAATGTGTTGGCTCTAATCATGACATATAGGTACACCATTGCATGACCCCCGATCTAACGCTCGAACTAGGTGTCCAATTATCTTGTAGGGTAATGAGGTGTTAAGTGAGTGTGAGCAATGTTGAATAGTCCACTGCTGTTACCTAGATAGAGTTAAGTGAGTGTGAGCAATGTTGAATAGTCCACTGCTGGTACCTAGATAGAACTTTCTCGATTAGTCTTGTAAAAAGTACCATGTGTAAGACAATGAGGAAAGGATCATAGGCCATTGTTCAACATAGTCAACATTTAGCCTAAATGAAAGAAAACCAAATGAAAGTAATCCTTTTTTATACGAATAATTTGATCTTAAAATGGACCTATCTTTTCTACCCCAACTCATTTTTCGGGGTACAATGTATTGACCCTTGTCCCTTCTTAAACATGTGCACCTCAGATTATGCCAAAAGCATAAGCTGAGGCTGCCTAATGTAGAAAAAAAGTTTGTCCTGGCCCTGATCCAACTTTGGGTATTTGGTACTTTGACTCATGGTAAAGCCATGAGTTAAGGGTGACTATTATGAGGAATATCCTGGAAAGCGAGGTTGAAAGAATTATTGAATGAAGAAAATAAAAGTGGTTCAATCGAAGTTAAAATGAAGTGAAAAATTTCAAATAAAAATGAAAGAAGGTTCATTTGCACAAAAGGAAAAAGAAAGGAGAATAAAAAGAGAAAGAGTAGGGCATAATAAATGATGAAAAGGTAGGATGCTTAGCAGTTATGACAAGGAGGGGAACAATTCACTAAAATTCATCCGAATGTACCCTACCTGACCCTGATCCTACATTACAATAGAAGAAAGTCCTATCGTGGTCCTAAGAGTCTAATATGGTGAACTTTAAGAAGTGAAAATAAGGGAAAGCATATGGCGACAAGTATCAACTAGGTGTGAATTGGTTCTGAGAGCGAGTGTTGAAAACTAATCCTTATACTCAAATTGAAATCACTGTGTGAAAATGGAGGATGTTGTTTTTAAAGTGAGGACAATAGTTGCAATATTGGAAAGTTGGTACCTTGGAGAGAGATAAAAAAGGAGAGCTGTCGGTGCATAGTGAGTATGTTTCATGGTCTAATCCATATGAATGAGCCTAAGAGTGATATCATGCATAAAAACAATGAAAATAATCGGTATTGATAGACAGATGATTATGAAAGCTCAAAAGAAGATACTTTTGTACAAAGATGTTGTGGTGAGTCATAGTGTGTCTCTTGAGGGCAAACAACAAATTTAAGTTAAGGGTGTTGATGTACCGTTGTTTTACGGTTTTCCAATGCTTTTTCCTTAAGTTTAGTATGTGTCTAAGGCCTTATTGTAGTAGTTTTAATGTGTTTTTGTCTGTGTTTGCAGGAAGCTGTAAAGAACGAAAACGCTGAAGACTGTGCTGAAATCTGCAGAAGTGATTACCTACGGAGCATTCGAAGATCTGTTTCCCTGTGATGGTCTGTATGTGATGATCTTTGACTGAAGGTCCAAGCAGTTGAAATCAAATCAGGGAAATCTGGCCAAGTGAGGGGCTAAGGATGGAGCGACGGTCCGTCAATCAACTGACGGACCATCATGGAAAACCGTTTTTGGTAACAGAAAGTAGTCCAGTACCCGTCTCGAAGAAACCACTAATAATGGAGGAACAAAGGTCATCGACAGAGTGTAGGTCCACTGACGGGCCGTGCAGTTGGTCTATCGATAGTAACAGAAAGTGTTGAATTGTGGATGCTAAAAAAGATTTGAAGTATAGACCGATGGAAGTTTTTGGCGGTCGATTGTTCCATCGACAGACCGTGAGTAAGGACATCGACGGCAGAGCGTTTTTGACATATTTTTTTCCTTAAATAGAACTCTTTTTTAATTTAGGACTTTATTGTTATAAATAGGACTAAAAATCTCGTTTTTGAGGTAAGACTCTTTAGTATTTTTTAGATTTGTGTTATTGGAAGTTACACTTTGGTTTTTGGAAAACACTTTAATTTTCTGGAATTGTTTCCTTCTATATTTTAGTGAATTCAAGTAATATGTCTAGTTTTTCTTCAAACTTGTTAAACTTGTTTTACAATTATGAATTGTGTAATTCTTTGCATGGGTAGCTATATCCAAAACTAGTGTGGTGGGAACCATGGGTAATTAACAAGGTAAAACTAGCTAAATAACAATTCTAGAATAGGGTCTTACATGTATTGATAATTCTTTTGTTTAGAAGTCTTTTTAACGAGTGCATACGTTAGAAATTGCCCTATTTTTACATGCCAGGCTAAGGAAGTGGTTGATAGGAAAAGATTTATAAACATAGATTTAGTATACACTATCAGATAGGCTAGTTTCAATTAGTGCAAAGTAGTAACTTATCCATACATTGAATATGATGCTTAATATGAGGTAAATGTAGTTGTAAAGTAGACACACGTAGATAAACCGAGTTACAGAGTGAAATTCTCTAGTTGCCGGACCAAGGAATTACTGATACACTACTTATCCCTTTGCATGCAAGATAATACAAAAGGAATTAAATAAATTGTTTTCGGAAAGGACTTTACTAAATAGACGTAATTGTTGATTGAAGATAAGTCTATACCATTTTCCTCGTGGAATCAATCCCAATCTAACAATTGAGTTCTTACTTTATAAGAACGCTTATACTTCTTTAGGGAAGTATAATTTGAGCATATCTATCCTATTTTTGCATATAAGGGGAAGTCTTAGTACTCAATAATTTGAAGAAAAGGAGTATCCTTGAAGAGAAGTGTGGGGTCCGTACGACCCTTGATGTATTTTTTTTGAGAGATCATGCTATTAGTTAGTCCTAGAGCCTCAGGTAATATTTCTAACCCTTGTTTTAAATTTTATTTGATGCTTTGGGGACATATCATCTTTTTAAGAGCAGGATGGAGGAATGATTACTATTTTTACTGTTTTATTGAGTCTTTTTTTTAATATGGGTTCCTTGACTTTTGTTTTTCGGTTATTTTCCTAAGGATAGTCCCTTGAACAAATTGTCTTTTATTTTTTTAGGAATAAATTTTATTTTTTATAAATTTTTTGGAGAGAAAAGAAAAGACCCTTTTGAGTTATGTGATATTCTACTTTTTGGGCCTAATTTTGAGTAGTAATTTCGTGTGAATGTTTGATTCATAGTGAAATCGCAAACACTTTGACACCTAGGCTCATGGTTTTGACTTTTTATATAGCTTATTTTATTTTTTATTTAGTGATTATCCTGATTCTTTTGGAAGTGAAATTGATCTATCTTGATTGATATTCGTGCCATCTGTGGTGAGAATTTATTTATTTCCACGTTTTGCATCTTAGTCTAGAACATGCCCTTAATGTTATAGAAGAAAAATTCAAAGCGTTTGGTTTGTTTAGAACATAGTAATAGACTTTGTTTGATTTGTTTGGTAAATTTTAGTCTTTTAAGATATTATGTCACTATTTAGCCCTTTTGAACTAGTAGCCTTTTGTTGCTAGCCATATTTTTTTCCTAAACTATATTTTTTAAAATACCTAGTGTTTGCACCTTGCTTCCTTGAGCATTATAACATATACTTATTCTAATTGGTAATTCTGAAGAAAAAACGATGGTTGAATTAAAAGTTAATCAATGATCACTACAAAATTATCAAAAAGTCCTTTTTAATAGTATGTAATTAAAAAAATTGGCCTCATAATGTTGTGTGGAAATTAGAAGTACTGAAAATAAATCTTCTTTTAGCCCTGGTCTTTAATGGACAATGCGCACCTCAACTAAATTGAAGGTGTCTACTTCAGAAGTATGCTCAACATTGACATTGTTCCGGTTCACAAGTATGCTCAAACATTTACATTATCGCTATCGTGGTGCACCTCTATTGAGGTTGAGAAGTGAAAAAGCATAATATATATATAAACACTGAGAAAGATGATTGAAACGATCCTGAGATGATAAGAACTACTTGTGAAATAATCCTTGAAGGAAGGGCTGAAAATAAAAGCAAGAAAATAATGGATGTTGAAGTCCAAAATTCTAAAGTACTTAAGCACTTAAGCAAATATAAGTCACTATTATATAGTTTTGCTACCTGTCCCCGAACTTACATTATAACCCGTTAAAGTCTTATTTGATTCTATTCAAGCATATGCTTCATTAGTAGAGATGTTCATAATGGGCAAGCCTGTGTTTTTTTGTGCATGGATGTGATTTTTTTTTGTGAGTGTGAGAGTGTTCTTTGATTCTTTTCATTTATAGTCAGTATTTAATTTGAGTATGTGAATTATTTCTTCTTGATAGGGTACTTGTTTCTTGATAGCTAGGTGATGTTATTAACTTTATTTGATAAGAAAAGGTGACCAAACATAAGTTTGATGAGTTCAAAGTCCTTCTTTGAGGTTAGGATGTTAAATGTTTGTTTTTATCTAGGTAGTTTGCTTTACAATTGAGATGAGTACTTGATAAGTTTAATTCTTTATATGGCCTAACTGTTTATATTAAGAATTTGTTAGATGAGAATTAATATTTTCTTGAAGAAGAACAAAAGTTTTAGTGTGGGGTATTGATGTGAGGCTAAAATATATATTTTTAATTATTGTTTTCCTCACATTTTTTATTTACAATTGTCTTTTTTGAGCATGAATTTTGTCGAATGTTTAGAATAGCATATTTTATTTGTAGTATTAAATTGGTGTAAAAATGGAGAAATTTGAAGCTAAAAATAATTAAAGATGATAGATTGAAGAAGGAAATCAAATCATGCAACTTAATGGATTAATATGGATATTTTATTTATATACATATACCACATCAACATCAGATTCTTCTACCAAAGGTGACTCTAAGGTTCACCTGAGTGAGTTATGAAGCGATCGCCCACAAAATTCCTTTCGCACACACTAAAAAAGATCCAATAGATTACCAAGGATAAGATCATTCTCACATAATACAACAACATACAAATAATATGACATTCTCCCTTCCAAAGGTTATCTAACGACTTACTCATGCAAATCAAGAAGATAACATCCATGATTGACCTCTTCAAGATTATCTAAATATCATTAATACTACCTAAGTTTGGATCATGTCTACATAATATCCCAACTTCCCTACCTAGATTCATTCTTAAAACTTATCTTGGTAAGATACAAAGTGACAATTCCTATTCCTCCTTCAAACCTTAACGACACAACCCTTAACTACTCTAGATAAGTACATATTTGTTTAAAATACTTTCTTAACTCAAGTCATTGCATTCATTAGTTCATTTAAGAGATATTAATCACATAAGTACATTCAAGTAATGGTCCTGGAGAAGACCAAGGGACTCTCACTAAAATCTTCAAAGCCTACTGTGCATTGTCTAAATAGCGTCCCATACCACCACCTAAACTTCATAGAACTTTTCTAATGTTAGTAGGTATCTCATATAATGAGAATAGGCAATAAACGACATAGACCATGGTAGAAAATTATGGAATACGGATTTGTATCCTACTCCGATGAGGGTGTTCTACTTAAAAATGGTAGAACATGGACACATCCCACGTAGGCACAATGTTAAGGAATATGAAGAGCTTACTTTGTACCCTAGTCTCTCGTTCTTCACTAGAGCTACTTCCCTTACCATACTCAGTGCTAGACTTTGTTCTCATAGAGTTATTCACATTAAAGGATCATACAAAGGGGTTCCATATAAAGTTCATAACCTAATCACATTCATCCAACCAAAGAGGTCCTCTAGGGCTACCTTACAATGGCGACAAGATAGCTCATCATGTTTTTTTAAGGATGAGATTATGTCGTTCCAGCCAACCAACCTTAAATCCATTATTCATTACATGAAGTATATCATTACGAATTTCGACTTCAATGTTCATAACCCCACCACTAGGTTAAAGGTTCCACACAAAACCCTCTTAACATCATTCAAGGTCACATGTTATTCATACATACAAGACTAAGAGGCTTTAGCATCCTAAGTCAAGATAACTCATAGCACATTCGTACATGTATTAAGTAAGGGACACAAGTCTACCAATACAAGACACAACATACTTTACATATAGCCTTTAACACATCATTCAAGAAGCACATAGGCGCAACCAACATAATTTTTAGGTCATAGTATACACTACTACAACATCATCAATATAACCATTATAGACTCATATATCCAAGTAAGGATAACCATGCATCAACTCTAAGATTACAAATACAAGTACATAGCCATAGTCTAACAGTATCACCTAATCTATAGAAAGACACATACTTTCACCTAATTACATGTATATGAGTATGATCATATTTCACATAATCAAATACACAAATTATCATAATACTTCATGTAGGCCGACAAGGCCATGATCATCGTAATACATAAAGTAACGCCGACAAGGCCACATTAATTGAAATAAGGCACATAGCACCGCCAACATAAGTGGACCATACCAATAAAAATAATTCAAGTCTAATTAACATAAAATAAATAGAATTAGGGTAGCGTACCACCAATACATCATCACCACTTCAATACAAAGATAAATAATTCAATTCAATACCAATAGGCCCTTACCCATGGCCATGAACATCAATTCAATACATAAACTATAATATCCCATGAATCTAGAACAATTCAATATAGATTCATTAATATAAGACAATCTATACCTTAATTGAATACAATTCTTATATCATTCAATAGCCCATAGAAAACTACACCAAAATTCATAAGCATCAAGTCAATATCAATTCAATAAGGTTAATATACAATGGATCTAAATATATTGAATACTCATGTGATTAGTTTGAGATATCATACAAACCATACAATCATAATCTATACATAAATCTCAAGATCCAGTAACAATCTACACATGAATTCATTATTAATAAGCCATAATCAATCTACCCATATTTTAGTCAAATTAAGATATTTGATAAGGTCAAGGTTTTATGGAGAATTTCATTGAAACACATACATCAATAATATCATATCTTAATGTTTGAAAATGTTTCATGCAAGAACCCAAGAGTTGGAGTAGAAATTGAACTTTTTCATCTTTTTTAAATCTTTGAAAATCATCTTTGAAATTGACTCTAAGGTGATAGAAAGTCTTAGATGAAGAACTCCCATACCTTATTAAATAACCCAATGATAATTTAAGAATAAACTGCAATGAAGATCCTTGTTCAAGCTCCATCTTCACCTTGAGCTCTCATGTAGGTTCTTTGGAGAAACTTTAGGAGGGAATTGGTTTTGATCTAGGTGATAGGGTTTAAATGAGAGTTTCATCACTTATATACTCTTAAAATACTCATAAAAACCTTAAAATAACCGTCCTCTTATTTTATAAGACATGTGGAGATTTTCCCATCAACCCACAAGCCTTAATAGAAAAATTGCAGGCAGTGCAAGTCCAAACCACACCCTGCCAACAACGGACCGTTGGTAGGACCACGCCCCGTCGATGGGTGTCTCGTTGTTTGATTTAGAGGCCCCAAACCTGCACACTTTCAGGATCAATCGACACCCCAAGTGGACGAGCCATCATTCCATCCACAAGCCGTTGTTTGGGTAATCGTTTGGCACTGCATGCAAGCTGCCATGCAACTTCAAGTCTTGCATTGGGGTCCGCCTCTAGGGACCCTTTTGGGTCCTAGGTGTAGTCGTGCCCAGATGTTAAACCTATAAACACACACTTCTAGGTATTAATACCATTTCAAAATATTACAACATCAAACAAGACAAGCAACATGATAAAACATATCCAAAATCAAAAGGACGTATAAAACCTATCTTTCGAACGTCACGAGACTTTTGACCTCCAAACCTTGCCAAACTCAACATGATGACTTTAAAATCAATTATCAACCATATATGGACCTCATAAATGCATTACACACACAAAATAACTTGAAAACACATAAGGCACATAGGTGATTAGTCGTCGAACGTCTTAGTCGTCCCTTGACATTTGACTTCACACTTAACTCAAATCTTTAGACAATGCCTCAAAAATCATTTTAGACCGTATTAAGACTTGAAGACTTCATGTCACACACATTAGGACCTAGTTTCACCTATGTTATTTTGGAGGTGTTATATTCTACCCCACTTGGACAATGTTCGTCCTCGAATGACACTTGTCATTCTCTGAACACTTCCAAGAGTAGAGACTCAACTTGACAGCGCATGAAAATACCATAAAAAACACTATACCACACACAATCAAGGGGAAACATCAATTTCACGTTATTAAGAGAATCACAATACAACAAGAAACCAGAATAAATTCTCAACTCATTATTCCATAAGACTCACATCCGTCATTCAAATTAGCAAAAACACATTGTACATTCATTATAATGCTCTTATATATATCAGTTATAACCACATTATAAAAAATTTTAATCAAAGAATGAATTAGTCAATACTTTTTTCCTATATCTTACAGTGAGCAGAAATCCCTGGCAGCTTTTCAGTGAACATGCTTCACAATTTAACAACGCGAGATTTTATAAATTCCTTCTAAATGCTCAACAAACCAATCTCATATAAAAATTTAGACATGCTCACTATTCGCCTTCATGAAGCAATTAGCAACCTACACTATGCACATGAACCATGAGGAAGATACCATGCAGAAAAGCTCATTTTCTAATTTTAAAAAAGTTCAACCAAAACATGCATATCATAAGGAGAATGTTTGAAACTTATTTTTCACAAAACACTCCCAGAGAAATCAAGTTACTAAGAACTGTTTGTTTTAGTCTTGAATAAACACATAAATAAAGGTTAAGGGTACCTCACTCCCAACAACCATACTCTTAACCATACTCCCCCACATAGGAGAAACTCATTTTAAGGTCAACATAACATCTACTACAAGGAACTCCCTTAAGTCACCTTATACCTTATTAATACTTTCTCACTGAAGTCCATCTCATGAAAACTAAAGACTCTCAAAGGTCTAACCATCTAACAACCACATTCCCCTTACTAGGAGAATCTCACCTTTACATTTTCAATTCTCATCACCTTATTTTCTAAGGTTGGGTCTTAAACAACTTCAAACCCGTTCAACAACCACTCTTTCACATTTCTAACACTGTACCTTACCAATTGTTTCAACTATACTACCTTTTAAAAAGGTATCTAACTCAACCTAAGGTTACCATCACAACCTCCCATGTCTCATCTAACAAGTCACATCTCATCTTTTCTTTCCCTCAACCCAATCTTCAGAAAGTCACACTCAAAGGACCAACAGATCAAGGCATGACTAGATGAACAAGTGAAACTTTTCCTATCACGCAATAGCCTCCTATTCATAATGTGTCACACTTTACATTATGAACAAGACTCTATTAGATGTGGTTCATGAGACAACTAAGACACTCCCAAACCTTATGCTCTAATACCAACTTTGTAATGACACACAAGTACACCATAGACGTTAGAGCATCCTTGAGTCTTCACACGACAAATAAGACTTCAAAAAGTCTCATTAAAGCCACTCGTATCACTCATTGCATAATAAAACATTGCAAAATGAGTACGAATTTAAAACTTTCTTCATACACGAAGAACTCTTTCCATTATCAATATGAAAGCGGATGACTTTTATTTAAAACATTAAACCTTTACAACATATCATTGAACCATCTATAGTTTGGACTATATAATACTTGGGACTAATCCCATACAAGACATTAAATAAAGACTAAGACATAAAGGAAAATGTGAATATTGTCCTTGAATCGATGACGATTCACCAGTTATTTATCTTCAGCCCTTAGAAACCTATCCATCCTCCATGGTATATTAAGACTTCCAATTCCCTACACTTTGTTCAAAAAGGGAAAAGAAGGGGTTAACTCATTAGATGCACCATGTATGGAAGCAATGCAAAAACCATGAAAAAGGGACATTTAGTAAATAACATGTTTTTTATGAATTTTGATTAAAACATCATACTATAAGCATAAGAACAACATTTGGCACCTTAGGAACACATAAAAATCATTTATGAAATTATTCACATTTTTAGGAAAACCTTACAGTGAACTGTGTCACCGTTACAGTGAATAAATTAATGTTACAGTGAAGCCTATCAATTTCACAAGGAATATATTCTAGCATGCAATCTTCCTATCAGTAAAGTAATACAAAGAGAGACCGCCCATACACACTCTCTAGGCACACCCAAATTATTATTAAGACCACCCGTAATGAGGTACATACACTTACAATCCAGTCACCACATCAACATGAGATCCTCCTACCAAAGGTGACTCTAGGGTTCACTTGAGTGAGTTGTGAAACGTCCCCATACAATCCATTTCACAAACACATAAGAGATCCTATAGGTTACCTAAGATAACATCATTCTCACTGAATTCAACAACAGAAAAATAATATGACATTCTCCATTTCAACTGTTATGAAAAAACATACTCAATTAAATCAAGAAGATAACATCCATGATTGACCTCTTCAAGATTACCTAAATATACCTATACTACCTAAGTTTGGATAATATCTACATAATCAACCAACTTCCCTAGCAAGAGTCATTCCTAAGACTTATCTAGATAAGATACGAAGTGACGTTCCTATGCCCCATTCAAACCTTAACTAGACAACCCTTAACTACTCTAAATAAGTACTTATTCATTTAAAATAATTTGTTAACTTAAGTAATTAAATTGATTAGTTCATTTAAGAGACATTCATCACATAACGACATTTAAGTAATGATCTTGTAGAAGACCTGGGCACTGTCACTAAAATCATCAAAGCCTATTGTGTAATGTCTAGATAGCGTCCCATACCATCACCTAAGCTTCACAGAACTTCTCTAATGGTAGTAGGTAACCCATATGATGAGAATAGGTAATAACTAACATAGGCCATGGTAGGAAATCATGGAAGCCGGACCTATAACCTACTCCGATGAGGGTGTTCTACTAGCCAATGGTAGAACGTGGACACATCTCATTTAGGCACATGGTTAAGGAATATGTAGATGTGTTACTTTGTGCTCTAGTATCTTGTTCTTTCCTAGAGCTACTTACTTTATCATACTCACTTGGTGCTAGACTTTTTTATCATAGAGTAATTCACATTACAGGTTCATAGAGAGGGGTTCCAGATAAAGTTATAATCCTATCACATTCACCCTACCAAAGAGGTGCTTTAGGGCTACTTTACAATGGTGACAAGATCGCTCATCATGACTTTCCTAAGGATTATATGACGTTGTTCCATCCAACAAACCTTGATTCCATCTTTCATTATATGAAGCATACCATTACGACTTTCGACATCAATGTTCATAACATTACCACTAGGTTCAAGGTTCCACATAAAGACCCTCTTAAATCTTTTGAGGCCACATGTAATTCATACATACAAGACTAAGAGTCTTTAGCATCCTTAGTGAAGACATCTCATATCACATTCATAAATGTATCAATTAAGGGGCAAAAGTATACCAACACAATACACAACATACTTAACATATAGTCTTTATTATATTATTCCCAAAGAACACAAGCACAACAAACATCAACTTTAGGTCAACTTAAACACTACTATAACATCATCAATATAACCATGATAGACTCATATATCCAAGTAAGTATAACCCTATATCAACTCTAAGACTATACATACAAAGACATAGTCATAGTCTAACATGATCACATAAAATCAATAGAAGGACACATACTTTCACTTAATCAAATGTAGATGAGTATGATCATATTTCACATGACAAATTACACAAATAAACATAATACTTGAAGAAGTGCAGACAAGGACATGATCATCATAATACTTCAAGTAGTGCCGACAAGGCCATGATCATCATAACACCACATCAATTGAAAGTAAGACAAATAGCACCGCCACCGTAAGTAGACCATACTAATAACAATATTATTTAAGTCTAATTAACATAAAATAAAAATAATTAGGAGAGCGTACCACCAATCCATTCTCATGACTTCAATTTAAAGCTAAATAATCCAATTCAATACCAATAGGCCCTTAACAATCTCCATTAACATCAATTCAATACATAAACTATAATACTCCATTAATCTAGGTCAATTCAATATATTTTTATCAATATAACATAACCTATACCTAAATTGAATACAATTCTTACATCATTGAATAGCCCATAGAAAACTACACAAGAATTCATAAGCATCAAGTTAATATCAGTTCAATCATCTTGATATATACTGGATCTAAGAATATACAATACTCATGTGATCAATTTGAGACAGCCTATAAACCATACAATCATAATCTGTATATAAATCAAGAATCCATAACAATCTACACATGAATTCATTAGTAATTAGCCATATTCAATCTACTAATATTTTAGTAAAATTGAGAGATTTTAGAAGGTCAAGTGTTCTTATAGAATTTCATTGGAAAACATCAATTATACATCACAAAAATCATATCTTAATGTTTGAAAACATATTATGCAAGAACCCAATACTTAGAGTAGAAATTAAACTTTTTCATCTTTTTTCATCTTTGAATATCATATTTGAAATTGACTCTAAGGTGACAGCAAGACTTAAATAAAGAAATACCATACCTTATTAGAAGAAACCAATGTTAATTGAAGACGACACTCCATTGAAGATTCATCTTCAAGCTCCATTTTCACCTCGATCTGTCATGGAGGTTTATGGAGAAACTTTAGAAGGGAATGGATTATGATATAGGTGCTAGGGTCGAAAAGAGACTTTCATGACTTATATACTATTAACATACCCATAAACACCCAAAATAACTGTCCTCGTAGTTTATAAGACTTGCAGTGAATATCCCAAAAAAAAACCAAGCCTTAACAGAAAAAATGCAGGTAGTACAAGTCTAAACAACTCCCTGCTAATGACGGACCATTGATAAGACCACGCCCCGTCGATGGGGGTCTCGTGGTATCTTTTAGAGGTTCAAAACATGCACACTTTCAGGATCCATCGACTCCCCATGTATAGAAACCGTCGTTCTATCGACTGGTCATCATTTGGCACTGCATGCAAGCTCTCATGCAACTTCATATATTGAATTGGGGTCCTCTTCTAAGGCCCCTTGTGGGTCCTAGGTGGAGTTGTACACAGACCTTAAACCTCTAAACACACACTTCTTGGTATTAATAACATCTCCAAACAAGTAAAACATCAAAAAAGACATGCAACATGCTAAAACACATCAAAAATCAAAAGGACATCTAAATGTTATCTCTCGAATGTCACCCAACATTTTTGGATGTTTGACCTACAAACCTTACAAAACTCAACATTATGACATTAAAAAATATCAACCATATAAAAACCTCATAAACTCATTACACACATTAGCACATGAAAACATTGAAGGCACATAAGTGGCTAGTCGTCGAACGTCTTGTTCGTCCCTTGACGTTTAACTTCACACTTAAAATAAATCTTTAGACACTGCCTCAAATACCACACCATTAGACAGAATCTTAGGATTTCAATACTTCATGTATCACACATTAGGCCCTTGTTTCACCTAAGTCATTTTTAGAGCTGTTATAAAAGGGCAGGACCTATTTTGGATACAAAGATGGTATTAGTTGTCTAATTAAGACAAGTTAGACTTCCGGTTGCTTTAGCGAATGATTTCTATTGTATGGATGATGTTTTAAAATTTACGCATGTTTTTTAATCATCTGTAATGATATGATAAGGGCTTGTATGAGACCCTTCAGGGTCAAGTACGTCATGTTACATTGATATGAGATAAAATACATATTTTTAATCATTATTTGCCACATATTTATTATATATATTCATCTTTTCTTAACATGGACTTTGAAATGTGATAAATAATATATTTCATTTCGAAAATAAAATTAGTAGAAAAATGAAAAAATTTGAAGCTAAATATAATTGAAGATGAATGATTAGAAGAAGAAACAAGTAAAGAACTTAACGGATTAAAGTTAATATTTTATTAATATTTAAAAATATGCCTAATTAGAAAGAAAGTAAAGTACTTAAAATATACAAGCTGCCAGGTGGCAACAATATGAACGACCCTAATTAAGTGAGGTCGCGACCGAAGTACTATTCACGTGGAATTCAACTCCTTTTAGATTTTAAATTCCTAATTTATTTTGGACTCAATATTTTATTCATGGTTCCCTAAATCTATAAATATTCCATATGAATAATTATTAAAAGGGCAGGATGTGGAAAATAACTTTTGGTTTGCGGTTTTATTTTTTGTTATATTTTACATCATTTGTTTAAATAACTAATTGTATTTGGTCATGTCTATGTGGAGTAAAACTTTTCGTTCTTGGATTATATTTTATTTTTGCAAAGTGATTGTTTAGTAATTTTGAATTTGTATAATTTTTTCTAATATTTTTTTTTATATTGTTCTGATTACTATTTCCAAGCTTCATAACAATAGAGATAAATATATTGTCTACTCTTTAACTTAGGAGAGGAATAGAGTGATAAGACGTGGAATATAAGGAGCATGATGTTTTCTTGCATATCCTCTAAACTGTGTCAAGGACAGGGAAATACCTATGTACCTTGGTTTGTTTAAATACGGGAAGACAACATAATCCTCCATAGTTGGTCCAAATTCTCCCTACTCAACGATGTAATTATGATGTCAGTTGTGGTAAACGATTAGAGGTCGGGAGACCATTATTTTATTTTCATACCCGTGATTTAATAACTAGATAATCCAATCAATAAATTATATTGATGCTAAGAATAATCCAAGAGTGATTAAACAATTGGTCATGTAAACATCTATGTTTGCTTGGTTAATTGTTTTTTTTTGTTATTGTATCTTCATTTTTGGCTTAGTTAATATACATTCATATTTGAAATCCCCCCTTAAATAAAAAATTATAATTAGTAAAATATTATAAATAGTTAATTCACAAGTCCTTTGGGTTCGATAATATAATTTTTTTAAATAGCACTATTACTTCAGAGACCACGTACACTTGTGTGTGCTATTGGAAGCAACGATTTTTCGGCACCGCTTTTGAGGACTTAAAAATTAATTGTTTTTTCTAGGTTAAACTTTTTATTTTATTTATTTAAGTTTCTTATAAAAACAATAAAAAACAATAATTTCTTATATCTTTTGTAAGGTACTTTCAATGGTTTTTCCTTATGTTTAGTGTGTGTCTAAGGCCTTTTTGTAGTAGTTTTAATGTTTTTTTCTCAGTGTTTGCAAGAAAATTGTCCATAATAAAAACGCTGAAGACTACGTTGAAATCTGCTGAAGTGATAACCTACAGAACCACCAATGGTCCGTCGACCCTTTGACGGTCTGAAGGTGATGATCGACGACTGAAGGTGCAAGTAGTTGAAATTAAATTGGGGAAATATGACCTAGTGCGCGTCTATGAAAGGAACGACTATCCATCAATTCACTGATGGACCGTCATGGCTAACCATCACTTGTAACAGAAAGTAGTCCTAGTACTTGTCTTGAAGAAACCACTCTGTATGGATGAACGGAGGCCATCGACTGACTGTAGGTCCACTGATAGACCGTGTTGTTGGTCTGTTGATAGTAACATAAAGTATTGAAAAGTGGAAGCTGAAAAAGATTTGAAGTATGGACCAATGAAAGTTGTCGACGGTTTGTAGTTCCATAGACGGACCATCAGTAGGGTCGTCGACGGTAGACGCATTTTGGTCGGATTTTTTTCTTTAAATAGAATTGAGGACTTCATTATTATAAATAGTACTAAAAACCTATTTTTGGGGTTAGACTCTTTAGTACTTTTCATAGTTGTGTTATTGGAAGTTAAACTTTGGTTTTTGGAAAATACATTAATTTTGCGGAATCGTTTCTTTCACTATTTTAGTGAATTCAAGTGATATTTCTGCATTTTATTCAAACTTGTTAAATTAAGGACATGATTTCTTGTTTAAGTATTATGAATTGTGTAATTCTTAGCATGGGTAACTAAATCCAAAACTAGGGTTGTGGGAACCATAGGTAATTAACAAGGTAAAACTAGCTAAATAACAATTTTAGAATAGGGTCTTGCATATATTGATAATTCTTTTGTTTAAAAGTCTTTTTAACGAGGGGACACATTAGAAATTGCCCTATTTCTACTTGACCGACAAAGGAGGTAGTTGATAGGAAAAGAATTATCAACATAGATTTTGTATACACTATCTGATAGGCTAGTTTCAGTTAGTGCAAAGTAGTAACTTATCCATGCATTGAATATGATGCTTAATATGGGGTAAAGGTAAGGTTTAGTAAATTAGACACACGTATCTTGACCAAGGTATGGAGTGAAATTCTCTAGTTGTAAAACCAAGGAATTAGGGACACATAACTTATCACTTTGCATGCAGGATACTAGGAAAGTATTGTTTTAGCTTGGATTACCACGTTATGAACCTATGGGAACACTTAGACCCTAGTTTTTCTCATCTCTGGATAAACACTAAAGTTATAAACTTTATTACTTAGAAATAATTAAACATTTTTGTCACACAAAACCTCCCCCCTCATTCAATTATTATTTTCAGAAAGGACATGACTTAATAGCCATAATCGTATATTGAAGTTAAGTCTAGACCATTTTCCTTGTAGGATTGATCCCAACCTAACAATTGCGTTATTTACTTGATACGACCGCTTATACATCTTTAGGAAAGTATAATTTGAGTGTCTCAAATTTTGGCGCCGCTACCGGGGAAAGTGGTTTTTAGATTAACTTTAAGCACATTACAAACTTTTAGTCAACAATTTCCTGATTTTACTTTTTTTTTGTCTCTCGCTAGTCTAGCTTGAGTGTACTCCAAGTATATAGAGTCGATGAGAACCAATACTTCCACTTGATCTTGAACTAAACCGCACACTTCGCAGAATGAATATTCAATATGATCTTTCTTATATTGATTATGAGATCAACCCTCAACTCCCCCCGCCCGTTGATGCTCATAAGCGAGTGATTGTTGATAACCCTGGTGAATGTAATCCAAAGAGGCAACCTCCTGCCCCACACCCTCAAGAGTACTATAGGGGAAATGTTAACATCATTGACTCTGATGGGCCACTTTTCCTACCTCCTCTACCATATGTTATACTTTCGTGGTAAGTAGTAGCTTGATGCAGGTGCTCACCATTAGAGGCTTGTTTTCACGGCTACCATCTGAGGATCCACATGCTCACATCGTCAAACTAAGTTCGGTGTGTAAGAGTTGTGTAGGGAGGCCATTCTTAGACATGGATGTAATTAGAATAAGGGTGTTCCTTCTCTCACTGATGGGGGAGGCTGAATTTTTGCTTACTGAGTTGCCCTACAATTCAATCTATACTTTGGAGCAATTGAGGGATGTGTTTCTAGTAAAGTATTACCCGATTTCTTAAAAGCTAAACCACAAAGATAGGGTGAAAAACTTTGTGGCATAACTAGGGGAGTCAGTAAGCGATTCCTGGGATAGGTTCATCTCATTCTTGAGAAGTAACCTGAACCACCACATTGATGATGCGTCACTAAAAAATTACTTCTAGCGGTGGAAAAATGATAATAATAAAGTAGTATTTGATATGATTGCGGGTGGTTCTTATGGGGAGCGTACTTATGCAGAGATTACAATAAAGTTAGAGGAAATCTCCCAAAATAATAAAGCTTGCAGCACTTGGATTATGGCAGAAACACTTTCGCAGTGCAAGCTTCACATAACCCATCTGAAAATAAGATTCGTGAAGAGATGGCTCCAATTAGAACTGAGCTTGGGTTGGTGTAAAAAAATGTCACCGGGGTGCAGAAAAGTAAATGCAGTGAACTATTTGGCTAAACCACTACCACCGGTTAATGAGTATGAAGAAGATTGTTATCCAGTGATTGAGTAGACGGGGGGTTTCCGACCGAACGCCCAAGGCGCCAATCAGGAGAATTGGCACAAGGGTTAAGGAAATCAAGGTCAGAACTATGGGAATTACAACTGAGAGGGTCACTATGTTCAAGATGGCGACTACAACCTCGACAAGAACTTCAATCGGGGTAACAATGGCAATAGAAACGACCAGAGTGGGACCTATGTTCCACCTCAAAATCGGAAAGTTTCTCCTAGGGTTGGAAGAGGTAGTATGGCACGAGTTGAGGATATGTTGCAGAAGTTGATGAGGAGGTTTGATGCTAGTGATGAGCATGCCAAATAGTTGAGGGGTGATTTAGCAAACATAGGGCAAAAGTTGTATACAAATGCAATCTAAATCAAGCATCTTGAGTTTCAAATGGACCAATTGTTTCCTATGGTTAACCCACGCCAACCTAGTATTCTTCCTTGCAATACTATCGAGAATTAAAAAAATGATGAACATTGTATGACATTCACTACTCGAGGTGTTAAGCAGACCATGGATCATCCTACGCCTTCTAGCGTCGAACATGAAAATAGAGGAGATGATGAGGCAGAGGAAGTTAGTGGTGAGATGGTAGATAAATGGGGGAAAAAGCTGAGACACCCCAAAAAGTGACTCCCATTCCTGGACCACCACCTCTATTTCTGCAAGTATTGTTGAAAAAGACCAAGGATATTAAATACCGGTGTTTTATTATCATGTTGAAACAACTTTCCATCAATGTCTCTTTGATAGAAGCTCTTGAGAAAATTCCAGTTTTTCTAAGTTCATGAAAGATATGGTAACTAAGAAGAGATAGGTTTGTTTTCAAGATGATGATCAGATGCAACACTGTAGTACTATTGCTACAAGGTCTCTTGTGAAAAGAAAGAAGATCTGGGTACTTTCACTATTCCATGTACAATCGGGTTGTTAAACTTTACAAAAGCATTATGTGATCTTGGGGCAAGCATAAATTCATGCCTCTCTCTTTTTATAAGAAGTTTGGCTAGGGTGACCCAAAGCCCACTAAGATGCGGCCACTGATGGCCGAACGAACGGTGAAGAGTCCTATTGGTATACTCCATGATGTGCTAGTGAAAGTTGAGTCATTATGTTTTTTGGCCTATTTTGCGGTTCTTGATTGTGAGGTGGACTTTAAGGTGCCTATTATTCTTGGGAGGCCATTCCTTGCTACCGGTCGTGCCTTAGTTGATATGGAGAAAGGGAAGATGAAGTTTTGGTCGAACAATGAAGAAACGACTTTCAACATTTGTAGGTCCATGAGGCAGAATGGTTAGCTCTAATCAGTATCTGCGATATTCTTACAAGGTTGAGAGTTCGTACTAGGTACAAATAGAAGAGCGTATTGGTGTTGAGGTACTAACAGCAGTGATCATGAATTTTGAGAGTGATTCTATTGAAGATTATGGGTTATTTGTTGCGGCAATTGATAGAGGTGATGTTCGGTTCAAACAAAGATATTGGATTTGATGTGAAACATCACGAATCTCCACGCGCGAAACCATCAATTGAGAAGGACCCAAAATTGGATCTTAAAGCTCTAGCACCTTATTTGAGGAATATTTTCATTGGGAAAGGTGATATTTTGCCAGTAATTATTGCATCAGATTTGAATATGCAACAAGTAGAGTGTTTGGTTAAAGTGTTGAAGAGGTTCAAGAGCTATTGGGTGGACTATTGAGGATATTATTGGGATCCCTTTTGGTATTTGTACACATAAAAATTAACTCATGCCCAATCATAAGCCTGATATTGAACACCAGAGACGTTTAAATCCACCTATGCAAGAGGTAGTGAAGAAGGAGATTAATAAGTTGTTGGATTCCAGGGTCATATATCCGATCGCTGACAGTAGTTGTGCATACCATGTTCAGTCTGTGCCTAAAAAAGAGGGAATGATTGTGGTCCGTAATGAGGAAAATGAGCTTTTTCCAATAGGCCGGTGACCGGACGGAGAGTTTGTATGAATTACGAGAAATTGAATGCATGGACTGAGAAGGACCATTTTCCTATGCCCTTCATGGATCATATGTTGGATAGGCTTGCAGGAAATGGGTGGTATTGTTTTCTTGATGGTTATTCGGGTTACAACCAAATCTCTATTGCACTAGAAAGTAAAGAGAAAACCACATTTACTTGTCCTCATGGAACTTTCGCATACAAGAGGATGCCCGTCGGGTTGTGTAGTGCACTACTTCTTTTCTGAGATGTATGATGTCTATATTTTCCTATATGGTGGAGGACACCATTGAGGTCTTTATGGATGGTTTTTCTGTTGCGGTGACTCATTTGATCAATTTTTAAGTCACTTGGCTTAAGTTATCAAGAGGTGTGAAGATTGCAACCTTGTGCTAAATTGGGAAAAATGTCACTCCATGGTGAAAGAGGGTATTGTATTGGGACATCGTATCTCAAAGAAGGGTTTAGAGATTGATTGAGCTAAAGTTGAGGTGATAGAGAGACTTCCTCCACCCATCTCTGTAAAAGGTGTGAGGAGTTTCATTGGGCATGCGGGTTTCTATCGGAGGTTCATCAAGAATTCTTTTAAAATTGCACATCCTCTTTGCTAGTTACTTGATAAAGAGTGTAAATTTTATTTTTGTGAATCCTAACTGAAATCATTTCGAGAGTTGAAGGAAAATTTGGTGTCTGCGCCCATTATTATATCTCTGGACTGCAAACCGTTTGAGGTTATGTATGATGCTAGTGAGGTTTCTCTTAGTGTAATTTCGGGACAAAGAAGGGATAAAATCCTTCACCCCATTTATTATGCCATTAAGGACCTTAGTGAAGCTCAGAAGAATTATAATGTGATGAACATGAGCTCTTTGCAGTGGTATTTGCCTTTGAAATATTCTGCTCCTATTTCTTGGCACGAAAGTTATAGGGCATCCTGATCATTCTGCCTTGAGATATTTGATGAAAAAGAAGGATGTGAAACCGTGGTTGATTAAATGGATAATACTGTTGCAATAGTTCGACTTTGAAGTGATAGCCAGAAAGGGACTGAAAATTAAGTTGTCGATCACCTATCCAGATTAGAGGATGAAGCTATGCAAGAATTAAGTGAAAAAGCTGAAATTCATTATACTTTCCCTGATGAGCATGTATTGGTTGCATCTCAAGACATGATTCCATGATTTTCCCAATTTGCAAATTACATGGCTAGTGATATAGTCCTATCGGCCTTGTCCTTTAATCAAAGGAAAAAGTTCATGTATGATGTGAAAAAGTTCTTTTGGGATGAGCCATATTTATATAAAAATTACACGGATGGTCTTATTCGCCGGTGTGTTCTGAAAGTTGAGATGTTTAGTGTTTTGAATGTAGGTCACACCTCCCCTGTGGATGAGCATCATAGTGGTATCCGCACTGCCCATAAAATCTTGCAATGTGGCTACTTTTGTCCAACCATCCACTAAGATGCTCATGAGTTCGCCAAGGCATCTGATAGGTGTGAAAGAGATGGAGGTATTTCTAGAAGGCAAGAACTTTCTTTAAATACCATTCTTGTAATTGAGTTGTGTGATGTGTGGGGTATTGAAATTACGGGACCTTTTGTGAGTTCTCATGGGATGAAATACATTCTTGTGGCGGTTAATTATGTGTCAAAATAGGTGGAGTCCTTAGAACTTCAAAATAATGAAGGAAAGAGTGTATCTGCGTTCTTGAAAAAGAATATATTTTCCTGATTTGGCCCCCCAAGGGCCGTTGTTAGTGGTGGGGGATCCCACTTTTGCAACAAGTTTTTCAAAAGGTTATCATAGAAATATGGGGTTTGCCACAATGTGGCCACACCTTACCATCCTCAGACTAGTGGGCAAGTTAAGGTGTCAAACAGAACAGTGAATGCGAGTAGAACAGATTGGTCAAGGAGGCTTGATGATGCTCTTTCGGCGTACCCGAAAGAATACAAGACTCCCATATGTATGACTCCATACCAACTTATATATGGGAAGGCTTGTCATTTGCCGGTTGAATCAGAGCATAAGACCATGTGAGCAATGAAGAAACTAAACATGGATTGGAATAAATCAGTGGTGCAGAGGTTGAATGGGTTAAATGAGCTTGATGAGTTTAGCTTAAAGACATATGAAAGTTTATCCCTCTACAAAGAAAAGATCAAGAATTACCATGACCAATATATTGAGAAGCGCGACCTTGTGGTTGGGGATTTTGTGCTTTTATTCAACTCTAGGTTGCGTTTGTTTCCGGGAAAACTCAAGTCCAAATGGACTGGTCCATTCTTGATCACTAAAGTCTTCCCTCATGGTGTGGTTGAGTTGGATAACAAGGAGTATGTAAGAATCAAGGTGAACGGACAATGAATCAAAATCTACCAAGGGAAAGCGGAAAATGCGGATGAAGTAGTTGAGGCATACCATCTTGATAAAGTTTGAGTAATCAAGAGTCTTGCATTGTGCCGCGACGTAAAATCAAGTACTGATTAGGAGGCAACCCAATATGTATCCTCTAGCAAACAATAGATTTTTCTTGATTTTCTAAGAGTAGTGCATTCTTTCGGTTTTTTACTTATTATGATATATGAATTTACTTTAACTTTCTTTTAGAAGTATTTGCTAAAGAGCAGACTAGGGTCAGTGTCTACAAAGTGTCCAGAAAACACAAAAATATTAGACTATTGGGTGTTCAATGTGTAGGGACCAAATAATCAGAAATCTGCAGAAATTTATCTGGAGCACTAATCGATGGACCAACCGATGGATCGTCGTCCCATCGACAGACCGTCGATGGCATAGCTGGATCCAAGGTATGATTTCTAATTTTTCCTAAGTTAGGGAACAATCGCCATCCTGGACGCGCGGGTACCTGAGTCTGAGGCCACACTTGCAGAGCTTGCTGAGGATACGGTGCTTGCTGCACTATTCCAGACCACCATTGCGCCATCATAGCAACCACATGAGAAGACCTAGAGGCATCGATTCAGAGAGGGTGATGAGGCTTGTGCCTTATGTACCGTGGTTTCACCGTACTTTCAAAGTTTTTTACATAAGTTTAGTGTGTGTCCAAGGCCTTTTTGTAGTAGTTTTAATGTATTTTTCTGTTTGTTTGTAGGAAAAATTTCAATAATGAAAACATGGAAAAACTATTCTAAAATTGAAGAAGTGATGACATATAGAGCAATCGACGGTCCGTCAACCCCTCAACGGTCCGTGAACCCCTCGACGGTCCGTAGGTGGAAACCGTCGTTTGAAAAAAAATGCTGCTGAAGGAAGATCGGGGAATTTTGACCAAGTGTGGCGCTACGGAAGCTATTGATGGATCATCATCTCCAAGACAAATCATCCTGCATATCCCTCATTCCTAACAAAAAGTAGCCCCAGTACCCGTCTAAGAAATATTCTAAGTGTGGAGAAATGGAAGCCATTGACGGACCGCCGTGCACTCAGCGGACCGTAATCCTGGTTCATCAATGTTAACAGCGAGTTGGAAAAGATTGTAAGTATAGAACGACGAGAGGCCTCGCAGGTGCGTCATGGCCTCGACGGTCAGTCGGTTTGGTCGTCGACTCAGACACGTTTTTGAGAAGATTTTCCATAAATAAATTTCCTTTTTATGTTAAAACTTCTTGTAAAAACCTCGTTTTTGAGGTTAGATTCTTGGTTATTTTTCTAATTTCTAATAGTGGTTTTTGAATGTTGGGTTTTGGAAAATACTTCTTTTTTTCGGAATCGTTTATTAAACCATTTTCTCGAATTCAAGTAATTTTCTAGATTTTCTTAAATATCATCATATAAGTATATGAATTCTTCTCTAATTAATAGGAATTGTGTAACTATGAACATGGGTAACTAAATCTATAACTAGGGTTTTGGGAACTATAGGTAAATAACAAGGTAAAAACTAGCAAAAATAACAAATCTAGAATAGTGTTTTGCATGTATCCATAAATCACCTTGTTGCTACTTGACGGACCAATTAGGTAGATAATAAGAAAAGAATTATTAATGTACATTTAGTATACACTATCTAATAGGCTAGTATCTATTGGTGCAAAGTAACAACTACGCCATACATCGATTATGATGCTTAATATGAGGTAAAGGTAAGGTTAAGTAAAGCATACACAGGTAACCGAACCAAGGTGAGAGTGAAATTTCCTAGTTGCCGGACCAAGGAATTTGGGATACATAACATGCCACTTTGCATGCAAAATACTAGGAAAGGTTTGTTAAAGATAAAATCACCGTGTTATGAACCTGCAGGGAAAAATTATGCCCTAGTTACTCTCATCACTTGATAAATATCAAAGATTCATACTTGAAACTTGTTTACATAGGAATAATTAATTCCTTTTGTTATTTAAAACCCCCCTTTTATTACCTATTTTTGTAAGGGACTTGATTAAATAGAAGTTATTGTAGGTTAAAGTTAAGTCTAGATCAATTTCTTCATGGGATCGACCCCAACCTCATAATTGGGTTATTTACTTGATACGACCGCTTATACTTCTTTTCGAGAAGTAAATTTGAGCATATCAGTTTTAGGAAGAGAGAGCGTACATAGTTCGAGGATGTGAGAAGAGCCTCGTTGATGGATGAGCAGGCCCGGTAGATGAGGGATCATGAGTTGGCTACTGGGGAGTCTAGCTCCAAGATTGTTGATGTTGAGAGAAGCAATTCTGAGGATGCTATTATTGGTGCGGAAATTACTGATGGTGCCCCTACGTTTGTGGGAGCGGGTTTCAGGAAATCGGACCCGCCAACTTAATGATCGTCAGCTCTATGCGCCTCAGTTTTGTTTCACCGACTACCCCGTTGTATAGTTCTTATGCATTGGGGACAATTGAATGTTTTTTGTTGGGCATGAGGTAATGGAAAGTGAGCGATAGTGTGAAGTCTGAGAAGCCTAACTCATGATCCTCTCTTGTTGTCTTGCCTATATTATTTTTCCCCAAGAGTGATTATTTTATTATTGAACCGGCATGTTATTACCTAGTACAATGTGTGTATGAAATCTGAACCATGATGGCTAAAATACAATGATATCTCGTCTAAAATGAATGTTTGCATGATTAGGCATAGTGAATCTTGAATGTGTTGGCTCTAATCATGACATATAGGTACACCATTGCATGACCCCCGATCTAACGCTCGAACTAGGTGTCCAATTATCTTGTAGGGTAATGAGGTGTTAAGTGAGTGTGAGCAATGTTGAATAGTCCACTGCTGTTACCTAGATAGAGTTAAGTGAGTGTGAGCAATGTTGAATAGTCCACTGCTGGTACCTAGATAGAACTTTCTCGATTAGTCTTGTAAAAAGTACCATGTGTAAGACAATGAGGAAAGGATCATAGGCCATTGTTCAACATAGTCAACATTTAGCCTAAATGAAAGAAAACCAAATGAAAGTAATCCTTTTTTATACGAATAATTTGATCTTAAAATGGACCTATCTTTTCTACCCCAACTCATTTTTCGGGGTACAATGTATTGACCCTTGTCCCTTCTTAAACATGTGCACCTCAGATTATGCCAAAAGCATAAGCTGAGGCTGCCTAATGTAGAAAAAAAGTTTGTCCTGGCCCTGATCCAACTTTGGGTATTTGGTACTTTGACTCATGGTAAAGCCATGAGTTAAGGGTGACTATTATGAGGAATATCCTGGAAAGCGAGGTTGAAAGAATTATTGAATGAAGAAAATAAAAGTGGTTCAATCGAAGTTAAAATGAAGTGAAAAATTTCAAATAAAAATGAAAGAAGGTTCATTTGCACAAAAGGAAAAAGAAAGGAGAATAAAAAGAGAAAGAGTAGGGCATAATAAATGATGAAAAGGTAGGATGCTTAGCAGTTATGACAAGGAGGGGAACAATTCACTAAAATTCATCCGAATGTACCCTACCTGACCCTGATCCTACATTACAATAGAAGAAAGTCCTATCGTGGTCCTAAGAGTCTAATATGGTGAACTTTAAGAAGTGAAAATAAGGGAAAGCATATGGCGACAAGTATCAACTAGGTGTGAATTGGTTCTGAGAGCGAGTGTTGAAAACTAATCCTTATACTCAAATTGAAATCACTGTGTGAAAATGGAGGATGTTGTTTTTAAAGTGAGGACAATAGTTGCAATATTGGAAAGTTGGTACCTTGGAGAGAGATAAAAAAGGAGAGCTGTCGGTGCATAGTGAGTATGTTTCATGGTCTAATCCATATGAATGAGCCTAAGAGTGATATCATGCATAAAAACAATGAAAATAATCGGTATTGATAGACAGATGATTATGAAAGCTCAAAAGAAGATACTTTTGTACAAAGATGTTGTGGTGAGTCATAGTGTGTCTCTTGAGGGCAAACAACAAATTTAAGTTAAGGGTGTTGATGTACCGTTGTTTTACGGTTTTCCAATGCTTTTTCCTTAAGTTTAGTATGTGTCTAAGGCCTTATTGTAGTAGTTTTAATGTGTTTTTGTCTGTGTTTGCAGGAAGCTGTAAAGAACGAAAACGCTGAAGACTGTGCTGAAATCTGCAGAAGTGATTACCTACGGAGCATTCGAAGATCTGTTTCCCTGTGATGGTCTGTATGTGATGATCTTTGACTGAAGGTCCAAGCAGTTGAAATCAAATCAGGGAAATCTGGCCAAGTGAGGGGCTAAGGATGGAGCGACGGTCCGTCAATCAACTGACGGACCATCATGGAAAACCGTTTTTGGTAACAGAAAGTAGTCCAGTACCCGTCTCGAAGAAACCACTAATAATGGAGGAACAAAGGTCATCGACAGAGTGTAGGTCCACTGACGGGCCGTGCAGTTGGTCTATCGATAGTAACAGAAAGTGTTGAATTGTGGATGCTAAAAAAGATTTGAAGTATAGACCGATGGAAGTTTTTGGCGGTCGATTGTTCCATCGACAGACCGTGAGTAAGGACATCGACGGCAGAGCGTTTTTGACATATTTTTTTCCTTAAATAGAACTCTTTTTTAATTTAGGACTTTATTGTTATAAATAGGACTAAAAATCTCGTTTTTGAGGTAAGACTCTTTAGTATTTTTTAGATTTGTGTTATTGGAAGTTACACTTTGGTTTTTGGAAAACACTTTAATTTTCTGGAATTGTTTCCTTCTATATTTTAGTGAATTCAAGTAATATGTCTAGTTTTTCTTCAAACTTGTTAAACTTGTTTTACAATTATGAATTGTGTAATTCTTTGCATGGGTAGCTATATCCAAAACTAGTGTGGTGGGAACCATGGGTAATTAACAAGGTAAAACTAGCTAAATAACAATTCTAGAATAGGGTCTTACATGTATTGATAATTCTTTTGTTTAGAAGTCTTTTTAACGAGTGCATACGTTAGAAATTGCCCTATTTTTACATGCCAGGCTAAGGAAGTGGTTGATAGGAAAAGATTTATAAACATAGATTTAGTATACACTATCAGATAGGCTAGTTTCAATTAGTGCAAAGTAGTAACTTATCCATACATTGAATATGATGCTTAATATGAGGTAAATGTAGTTGTAAAGTAGACACACGTAGATAAACCGAGTTACAGAGTGAAATTCTCTAGTTGCCGGACCAAGGAATTACTGATACACTACTTATCCCTTTGCATGCAAGATAATACAAAAGGAATTAAATAAATTGTTTTCGGAAAGGACTTTACTAAATAGACGTAATTGTTGATTGAAGATAAGTCTATACCATTTTCCTCGTGGAATCAATCCCAATCTAACAATTGAGTTCTTACTTTATAAGAACGCTTATACTTCTTTAGGGAAGTATAATTTGAGCATATCTATCCTATTTTTGCATATAAGGGGAAGTCTTAGTACTCAATAATTTGAAGAAAAGGAGTATCCTTGAAGAGAAGTGTGGGGTCCGTACGACCCTTGATGTATTTTTTTTGAGAGATCATGCTATTAGTTAGTCCTAGAGCCTCAGGTAATATTTCTAACCCTTGTTTTAAATTTTATTTGATGCTTTGGGGACATATCATCTTTTTAAGAGCAGGATGGAGGAATGATTACTATTTTTACTGTTTTATTGAGTCTTTTTTTTAATATGGGTTCCTTGACTTTTGTTTTTCGGTTATTTTCCTAAGGATAGTCCCTTGAACAAATTGTCTTTTATTTTTTTAGGAATAAATTTTATTTTTTATAAATTTTTTGGAGAGAAAAGAAAAGACCCTTTTGAGTTATGTGATATTCTACTTTTTGGGCCTAATTTTGAGTAGTAATTTCGTGTGAATGTTTGATTCATAGTGAAATCGCAAACACTTTGACACCTAGGCTCATGGTTTTGACTTTTTATATAGCTTATTTTATTTTTTATTTAGTGATTATCCTGATTCTTTTGGAAGTGAAATTGATCTATCTTGATTGATATTCGTGCCATCTGTGGTGAGAATTTATTTATTTCCACGTTTTGCATCTTAGTCTAGAACATGCCCTTAATGTTATAGAAGAAAAATTCAAAGCGTTTGGTTTGTTTAGAACATAGTAATAGACTTTGTTTGATTTGTTTGGTAAATTTTAGTCTTTTAAGATATTATGTCACTATTTAGCCCTTTTGAACTAGTAGCCTTTTGTTGCTAGCCATATTTTTTTCCTAAACTATATTTTTTAAAATACCTAGTGTTTGCACCTTGCTTCCTTGAGCATTATAACATATACTTATTCTAATTGGTAATTCTGAAGAAAAAACGATGGTTGAATTAAAAGTTAATCAATGATCACTACAAAATTATCAAAAAGTCCTTTTTAATAGTATGTAATTAAAAAAATTGGCCTCATAATGTTGTGTGGAAATTAGAAGTACTGAAAATAAATCTTCTTTTAGCCCTGGTCTTTAATGGACAATGCGCACCTCAACTAAATTGAAGGTGTCTACTTCAGAAGTATGCTCAACATTGACATTGTTCCGGTTCACAAGTATGCTCAAACATTTACATTATCGCTATCGTGGTGCACCTCTATTGAGGTTGAGAAGTGAAAAAGCATAATATATATATAAACACTGAGAAAGATGATTGAAACGATCCTGAGATGATAAGAACTACTTGTGAAATAATCCTTGAAGGAAGGGCTGAAAATAAAAGCAAGAAAATAATGGATGTTGAAGTCCAAAATTCTAAAGTACTTAAGCACTTAAGCAAATATAAGTCACTATTATATAGTTTTGCTACCTGTCCCCGAACTTACATTATAACCCGTTAAAGTCTTATTTGATTCTATTCAAGCATATGCTTCATTAGTAGAGATGTTCATAATGGGCAAGCCTGTGTTTTTTTGTGCATGGATGTGATTTTTTTTTGTGAGTGTGAGAGTGTTCTTTGATTCTTTTCATTTATAGTCAGTATTTAATTTGAGTATGTGAATTATTTCTTCTTGATAGGGTACTTGTTTCTTGATAGCTAGGTGATGTTATTAACTTTATTTGATAAGAAAAGGTGACCAAACATAAGTTTGATGAGTTCAAAGTCCTTCTTTGAGGTTAGGATGTTAAATGTTTGTTTTTATCTAGGTAGTTTGCTTTACAATTGAGATGAGTACTTGATAAGTTTAATTCTTTATATGGCCTAACTGTTTATATTAAGAATTTGTTAGATGAGAATTAATATTTTCTTGAAGAAGAACAAAAGTTTTAGTGTGGGGTATTGATGTGAGGCTAAAATATATATTTTTAATTATTGTTTTCCTCACATTTTTTATTTACAATTGTCTTTTTTGAGCATGAATTTTGTCGAATGTTTAGAATAGCATATTTTATTTGTAGTATTAAATTGGTGTAAAAATGGAGAAATTTGAAGCTAAAAATAATTAAAGATGATAGATTGAAGAAGGAAATCAAATCATGCAACTTAATGGATTAATATGGATATTTTATTTATATACATATACATACATTTTAACACACACATATCTACCTATATATCTATCTATCTATCTATCCATCCATCTACCTATCTATCTATCTACATCTATATATATATATATATATATATATATATACACACACACACACACACAAAAAAGCTATTCACGTGGAAACAATATAAACTACCCCAATTATTTCAGGCGACGGATGAAACACTATTCACGTGGAATTCAACTCCTTTTAGGTTTTGAGTTCGTTATTTGTTTTGACTCAATTATTTTATTTAGGGGTTTGATACATCTATAGATAGTCCATAAGAATAATTATTAATATGGCAGAATAAAATATAAAAAGTAACATTTGATTTAGGGTTTTATCTTTTCTTTCTCTTTTATTTATTTTACATCTTTTATTTGAATGTTTTGTTGTAATTGCTCTATGTCTATGTGGAGTTAAACTTTATGTTCTTGGATTATTTTTTATCAGAAATGATTGTTTAGTAATTTCGATTCTGCATAATTATTTAACATATTGGTTTTTGTTATATTCTTGTGATTACTATTTCCATGTTTGATCACAATAGAGATAAATATATTGTCTACTCTTGAACTCGAGAATGGAATAGGGGCATAGAATGTAGAATACAAGAATCATGATATTATATTGCATCAATTGAATTGATTTTTGTTTAGAATAGGGATATACCTAGGTAGCTTCCTTGTCTCAAATACGGGAAGACAACATAATGATCCATAGTTTGTCCAGTGTTTCTCCGCTCAACGATGTAGTTAGGTTGTCATTGTGGCAGAGGGTTAGAGGTCGGGAGACCATGAGTATATTATCTATCCTGTGAATCCATAACTAGATAGTCAAATAAGTCGATGAAATTGATGCTAAGCATGGTTGTTAGTCAAATCATAATCCTAGATCGATTCATTCATTGATCATTCATATCTATCTTTTATAAGTTAATTGATTTTTTTAATTATTTTATCTTTATTTTTTGTTTAGGCAATATATATTCATCTTTTGAAATCATCCCTTAAATAAATAGTTACAATTAGTATAATATGGTGAATAATTAATTCACAACTCATATGGGTTTGATAATCTAGTTCTTTTAACAGACACTTAATACTTGTGTGTGACCACATAAACTTGCTAAGCAATTGGAAGAAACATACATCTATGGTATATCATTGGTTCGTGACAATATCTACACACCATACTACACATACTAATCATGTTTTAGAAACTCTTGTCTCAAAACTCATCTTTATTTACTCAAAACTCTAGTTAAGAGCTCAAATGTTGGCATTAAAAAACTTTTCAAATTTATAACTCAAATCATATTGTTCATGCAGAATTATGGACATGAACGACTCAATTGAGGGATCTTAATAGTAATAAGGAAACTCAGTACTCAGAAATCAAGTATCAACAACTCAAGGACTAAAGAGTTGAATAATTCAGAACTCACCAATGCTTGTCATCTCTAGAACCCTCAATTCATAGGGTTTATACTGAAATGTATATATTAAAAAATCAACTCAAGAATCTTTGGGACCATTTAATTACTGGTTAGAGATATGCAGACATTAGTTATGTAAGATTTAGTTATGTAGGTATTAGTAATGCAGGGTTAAGTTAGGTAGGGTTTACTTATTTAGGTATTATTTAGTTATGTAGAGATTACATTACATGAATTATTAACTATTGAATATTTATTTCAATATAAATTAATTTATGCTATTTAAAAAAAAGTAAACAAATAGTATAAATTCTTCCTTAAAAAAATAAAGAAATAAATTTTCTCTATACTTAACTAGGAATTTATGATTTTTTCTCCTTTTTTGATTTTTTTAAAGCTTATAAAAATAAAATAATATGAATATATTTCAAGTACATTATACTATCCTATTTTATATAACGTAAATTTCTATCAATATGATGGCTGTGCTGTTTGTACAATATTAATATACAAAATTTTTAAATATTATATATATTCACATTCTAAATATAAAATTAATAGTACAAGATAATTAAATACGTGGATATATTTAATAATTTATAATTAGCATGTGCGCTATCAAAATATATCGTCCTATTAATAATATTAATTAGTACCTTTTAGGTTTAAATGAAAACAAATAAAAAGATATTTGTGTACAAAAAGAAAAATAAACAAAAATAGTTGGAAAATAGAATAGACTTTATGCAATGTTTTCAATTAAAAAAGAGTAAAAAATAAATTGATAGGGATAAATGTGTAATTTATCTTTTTAATACTTGTATAACTAATACCATATAACTTATTCAACCTTCTATCCTACATAACTTATACATAGATTCCCTTATAAGTTAGGTAGGTATTATTTATGTAGAATTACAAAAAAGGAAACGAAATACTGTAGAAAATTAATACATTAATAACTTTTATACAACATGTAGAGCTTATCAACCAAACAAATAAGTCACATTGAATTTTAAACCAAATAATTTTTTTAACCAAACATAGTAAAACTAATACAATGTTTTATACATTACTAACATGCCCTCTTATACCACGACCAAACGCCCCCTTAATGACTAACATATAACAATTCAATAATTCAGAATTAAATTTCAAAAAACGAATCAGGAACTCAAAATAAATATTCGGTCCCTAGAATACACACAAGTGTATGTTGTCGCTCGAGTAATATATATTCGTAAAGAAACAAGTTATCGTTCCCAAAGGACTTAATGATTAATTTATATTTAACACTTAATTCTACAAATAAAATATGATTAATCCTTTCAAGTGTTGATGATCGTCTTTAACTACTAATTTTAAGAGTGCAGTAAAAATAAATAATTGCAAACGACTTAAGATGTTGTTTCAAAGAAGAAAAAGACACTCCAGGGATGACGAATGAATTTAATCTCATATATCATGTTATCATCTTGGAACTAATTTTAGTAGTCAAGTTACTAATTTATAGGGTTAATTGTATGAGTCGGGCTACACACCTTTCGCCGCCTACACCACCTAGCTATCGAGCTACATCATTTAGGAGGGATGAATATAATAAATAGCGAGCTTTTATATTTTATCCTATTTCGTAACCAAACAAGTTTTTCTTCCGAACGTCATTCCTGAACACTAATCACCTCAATCAAATGGATCAACCGAGCTCTCTATATTTTGTGGTCTATATAACACCTCCTCTCTTGATTTTAAATTTAGACAATATATATATATCTCCAGATGTCTAGCCATGAAATACTAATATAAAAATGGAAAAGTAACTTGTGATGACAACAAAAGATTAATTCAAAAAGTCGTTAATTAATAATTAACAACCAATTTGTAGCTACAACTCCATAACTAGGGATTTTGGTCACTCATGCTATTAGAAAACAACAAAATACAATTGTAAATGTGATTTTTGTAAAGTAGAAGAGTTAGAAAATCGAGACGTATTACAAAAGGCGAATCTTGCTCTTTCACACCAAAACAATGTGAAACCACCCCAATGAGCCCTAAGGGATGTATAAGATAATTGAAACTCAATTATATTTCAACTACGAGTCGTAGGAGTGCTATGTAACACTTTTAATCTGGAAAAGTTGGGATAACACTGGGGCTTCGCGCTTCGTATCGCACCCAGACTTCGCTCGTAAATTTCCTACCTTTGCTTGTCGGGCCAGGCAAGCATCCATGAATTTTAGCTCTTGGAATGTCACATCTCTCAGAGTGCCTGAACAATGCCTCAGAATGTTGTCCCTTGGTGCCACACGCCTAGCAGTGCGCCTAGCCATGACTCCTTTAGTCTTAGTGGCTTTTCAAGCTTTCATACTCCTTCTTTTTACGAATTAAATCCATTCTATTTGAATGTTCCTTAAATCACTAATGATATGTTTTAGTGCACAATCATCAAAAGTTAACAAAATCATTCTAGTATACTAACGATTATTTACTAACTCAATCATCATATGGGCAAATATTGGTAACTTAAGCATATAAGTACTCTTTAGATCACACCCTACACATAAGACTATTGTTTTTGCTTAAACAATATGTATACTATCAACTCTTTTTTTGAAATATCTCTTGGACTTATCAACCCACCTTAAAATCAATCAAACTAGATTGACAATAGATGCAACATTTCAAAACATTTATATCAAGTTACAACTCATATGCTCCAATAATTACTCTTTTACCATTTTTCCAAGATAATGCAACTCATAGAAATATACTAATTAGATAATCTGAACACCAGCTATTCGTTCCCTCACTTATTCGTGTTTAGTAGAGTCTGTTACATAAGCAATCAAATTAATCAGAAGCTCTATTTCTCAAATCATCAACTCACTCTCACAAATTAAGTTCTTACTTGTCTCAACATGCCATAAGCTTGCACATAGTGTATTCTCACTTTTGCATTGTATTTCTCAAGGAATCAAGAAGACTTCCATTTGGTTGTACTATCGCTTAAGATAAGGGAGGAAATATTAAGGAATCATTTTAGTGACTACACTTCCCCAATGCACATGTCATTGTCTTTCTAACAACCTCCTACTTAGCTTTTGTTTCCTCCTAGTGTACACTTCATGAATATTTTCTCTTTTTTGTTGCTCCATCTTTTCCCTTTATATATATGTACACACACGGGCATAAACACACACACAGACACACACACCACCCTCACTCGAGATTTCAAGGTCCAAGTGAGGTACATATTATCCTTGGTAGGACCAGGGATTCGAGCATATTTATGAAATATCCACCCTAAACTACGTTGAGGTGCACAATATCACTAAGGATATGGCAAAAAAAGAGTTTTTGCTTATAGAACAATTTGGCGTTTCACACTTACAGCAACCAACAATTTCAACCCTTCTTCAGAACATTGTGAATTAGGATTTCATTGGGATAAAAAAAAAGATTTTGTCTTATCATACGACTTATCAGCAAACTACCCTAAAGTGTCAATGGGATCTTCACAAGGATGATTTTTTCAATGGTAGGAATCGGAGTAATTATGGAATTGGCTTTTTCAATGAAGCACCTCAATAACATTCCCTAAGTCATACAAGCTACTAATTCAACACACAATAGGAAAGTTCTAGTATCAATTGAAGCAAGAACCAACAACGCTCACCACACATGAGATCATCACACATACAAGGATATATCAACTAGCATGCTCATACAACTAACATTACGGTGTAACTACACTATTAAGCCCATTTATTTTTATTTAGAGTAACAACTAAGAATACTTGTTTCAATGGTAACAATTTATTGTACTTTTCCATAATGACTACCCAATGACGTCTGATAACATTTTAAGACATAGTTTCAAAAGATCAAGGTTGGTTTCTAAATACTACTTCTTCATGTGATTAATTTTCCCTTAAGATGGTTGTCGTCCATCCATCATTGGGAAATGCTATCTCTATGAATACTTTAAGACTAATAAAGCAGTAAAACTAGTCCTAGTTTGTTCAAATGTGTTATCCTCATTAAATGTACCAAAAAATGTTGAGAAACCAAAATAAAAATTTAAAAATTAACCTTGAAACTAAAAACTAAACTTTGTACTAAAACATGACTAGATAAAGCATTAACAGATTTTTAAAATTAGCAATTTCCCAGTGCACAAATAGAACAAAGCATAGAGATAGGAATACTTCCTCGGGCCTCTAGGCCTCGTCTTCATAACCATAAAAAACAATTAAGGCATTTTTTTCCTCATCAAAATCCCCATCTTCCATATCCTAATCATATTCTAGTTGTTCAAGAAAAGAAGGACTGATCCTACAAAAAAAAGCGGCACCCTCGATCTATAGGTATAGATCTGTGAAGGTCTCCATATCCTCGTCAGTGACCACACAACCTCCAATCCGCAAATGCAATTCTGCCATGCAAAAAATCATAGCCATAACTTTATCGTGTCGGGATTTTCACTCTGGGGCTGACTACACACGCCCATGGGACATGTCCAATGCCTTAGTCCTTGTAATAAACTATCTCTCATCAAATTAGGGGTTTAAAGAAACATTTAGGTCTGCCGCCTCTTCCTCTGTATTCTCAACCCTCTGAATATAGGTTATTTGTCCCCCATAACAAAACCCCAACCTTAAATTATACCTAAACTTCATCATATTTTGCATTAAAATCACCCCAACATTAATGGGCATCCCTTTCATAAGCATATAAACCAGAACTACCCTATATCGTATCACCTTCGTTAGATGTTTAGCGGACAACAACACACTACAAACTATTTTCAACCACACCTGGGCTACCTAATTAAAATTATTAGAGTGGAGGTTATTATACCTCCTAGTATTCTTGCTTCACTCCCCTCTAGTAGGTGAATCTACCCCACACAATGTATGTTAGGTATCACTATAAAGAGGTATATCCTTTAATCTATTGAACTCATGAACTTCACAATTTGGGGTTCCCAAAACCTCATCCAGTATTCTAGTAGAAAACTTTACATCCTTCTCCCTAATAGGAACAGTTTTATACGTAGTCTCAGGAATTGAGTTTGCATAGAACTCCCAATGTAATGACAAATTATAATCTCCTAGATGTTAAAATATAAAGTTCATCCCTAAAACAATCACAATCTTATAAACAACATGTAACATGACTACAATCTTACCTTATTGATGTACTCGTCGCTGTAATACTTAGCCTATTGTTGAGTGTCAAACCACTCTCAACCATACCTCTCCACTGCTTTCTTAATGAATTTTTGTATTGGTTCCTGACCAGCAGTGAACCTGGATGATTCACCCTATCTACTCCGTTTAGATCCCGCAAAAATTTTGTCTTTTGGTGCCATGAATACTTGTTAATAAGAAATAATTAATATAATAAAGAAAACTAGAAGTAAAGAAGGGGGTAGATGGCAGTGGGTGTGGGAGAAGAAGAAAAAAAGAAAATTTGGTGAGAGAGAGAAGAAAATTTGATGGGAAATTTGGACTTTATAGGGAGATATGAAAGAAGAAAGGTTAGTTTGGGGGTACAATAAAGGTTTTGGTGGGTGTGAATTGATGAATTTGAAGAGGGAGAAAAAAAATGAATGACAGAAAAAGAAGTTGGGACGAATAGTGGTTGGTCGATTGAAATATTATGAATAGGAAATGAATTTGTAATTTGGGAGCTTTTAAGAGTCGTGGGTCGGGCTTGAACCGGGTCAAAACTTGAAACTTTCCAACAAAAATTAGTTGAGGTACGCTGGAGGAGCGATGTGCCAGGTAGCTCCCCGATAGTGTTGTAGAATAACAAAGCCAGACAAGCAGGCCTAGCTTTAATTTTTTTTAAAATATTTTTTTGATTATAAACTAAATTACAAATAATGAGAACTCCTATGTATCCAAAACTAATAAATAAATAAAAATGCTTCCTATATTGTAAGAATTGAATCAATCTAAAACATAGATAATTGTAAAGCAACTACCTATTTATTACATTTAGTTCACAGTTGCCTCATGTCTAGCATTTGATTTAATATCGCGTCACGACTCAACTTGGATCATTCATCATTTAGCTCAAGAGGTTCTCCATCACAATCCGTATCTACACCAAAGTAGTGTTTCACCCTTTTCCCATTTACCAAAAACATACGGACAATCTCACCTTTAAGTTTAAAAGCCCCATGGTGGGTCATTCTAACTATTTAGAAAGGACCACACCATTTAGACCTTAGTTTTCGGGGGAATAACCATAATCTAGAGTTGAAGAGTAGTACCTATTCTCCTAGAGTTTAACTACGACTAATTATCTGTCTGTAATTCTACTTGTTAATCTTTTTTCATAAAGCTTGACATTTTCATATACTTGGAGCCTAAACTCCTCAATTTCATTCAATTGGTTTACTAACTTTCTACCAACTAGATCAAGGTAAAAATTCAACGTCTTAATCTCCAAATATGCTGGTGTTCTAGTTTTGTCGGAAGATAACATGCCTTACCAAAAACTATATGATAGGGTGAAGTCCCTATGTGTGTTTTATACGTAGTCCTATTTTCCCGCAATGCATCATTTAACTTCTCAAACCAATCTTTCCTCTGCACATTCACCTTTTCCTGCAAAATCATCTTAACCTCTCTTTTTGAAACTTCCACTTGGCCACTTGTTTGAGGATAGTAGGTTGTAGCAACCTTATGACGAACATCATACTAAGAAAGAAAATATTTAACTAAATGGTTAATGAAATGCTTACCTCCATCACTTATGATTGCCCTTGGAGCGCCAAAACGAGTGAATATGTGCTTCTTGGTGAACTTGATTACCACCCTTGAATCATTAAAAGGAAGAATGATAGCCTCTATCCATTTGCTCACATAATCCATAACCACAAGGATCTGTTGGTTTCCACTCGATGGCGGGAAGGGACCCATAAAGTCAATACTCCGCACATAAAAAATTCCACCTCAAATATGTTACTTAGCGGCATCTCATGTCTTTTTAAAATAGTACCGAAGCTTTGATATTTATAACAACCCTTCACAAAAGCAATAAAATGATTGAATAAAGAAGGATGCAAGAAACTAAATTGTAGTACATTAATTGTGTGTCGTGCGCTCTCCTCCATGTTGACCTCCATAAGGGATCACATGAAAAATTTCAAGCACTTTTGGAAACTCATATTCCAGAATGCATCTCCTCATCACCCGATCTACACCTTTCTTGAAAAAGATCGGTTAATCCAAGATATAGTATTTAGAATTATAATTAAGCATGTTCTTTTGATTGGGGAAGTTTCCACTTATTATCAGATCTATTATATCCGCATACCAGGAAATTGGAAATATCTTATGCTACAAATTGTTCATCTGGAAACTCTTCCTGGATTTTCTCACCATAATTCACATGAAAAAAATCATCCAACCCAGCAAGTGATCAACTATTTTATTCTCGGTCCTTTCTATCCTTAATCTCAAGGTCAATTTCTTTGAGAAACAATATCCACCGAACCATCCTCTATATAGAATCCTTCTTGTTGAATTGGTACCCTATAGTTGGACATTCAGTAATAAAATAGCTTTAGTCCTTACAGAATACGATCTGAATTTGTTGTAGTTGAACACTACAGTTAGCATATGCCTCTCAATCCTGTGTAATTAGCTTGTGTAGAATCCAGGTTCTTGCTTGCATAATAAATCGAGTGGAACACCTTTCCTTTTGTTTGTCCCAATACTGCACCCACTTCTACATTACTTGCATTATACATGAGTTCAAATGGAAATTCCCAATTAGGAGAAAATAAGATGGTAGCCTCAGTTAACCTCCTCTTTAACATCTCAAAATCTTTTAAACACATTTCATCAAAGTCAAACTTCACCTCCTTCTCCAAAAGACTTCACATACTTCAGCAATCATGAAAATATCTTGGATGAATGGCGGTATAAAACCTGCATCACAAAGAAAACTACATACCTCTTTTACAGAAATGGGAGGGAAAAACTATTCAAAAACTTTAACCTTGGCCTTATCAACCTCTAAGACCATCTCTAACGCAACTTTATTTTACCCTCCATTCTCTCTATTTGGAGAGGTAAATAGAGAATGAGCACTCCAATCTAACCCTATATCAGTCTCTATTCTTCATACGTAGAGAGGTGAATATTACCTCTCTAAATTTGGATAACTACTATTCACACACTCTATTTCACTTTTTTAATATTTTATAATTCTTCCTATTACTTTATACTTAAAATGTTAAATTACATATAATGTCATTAATTACATATTAAATATTTATATTTCTTTATAAATGTATTATAATATTTTTGAAAAATGAACTATTTAATATATACTACTTTCATCACAAATTAATAGTATTTTAATTTTTAATTTTTCGTTGATAATATAATTTGACTTTATTATTAATTTTCACTAAAGAGAAAACAAAAAATTAAAATGATAAGATTAAAATTTTAATTTGAAAAATACAATACATAATATGATAATTTAATACAAGATAACAACACAATACGGAAAATTAAAATTTAAATGCAAGATACAATACAATGCATAACATAATAATTAATTCACGATAAAACATGAATCATGCTAAAAAGATGGTGAACGTGCATTCAGAATTCTTCAATCGCATGAACAATTTTTATAGGACCATCAGTTTTTGGATAAAGAAAGTGATAGTTGATATAATGACTACTTGCATTATACTTCACAAAATGATCATGAGGATTAACCTGATCTTAATTCACCAATTGCAGATGTCGCAGAGGCTCCAACTCTAACGATGAAAATGGTGGTAGATGAAAATCTTCAGTTTAAACAACTTCTAGATAAAAAAAAATTAAGGACAAAAATGCTCATTTTCAATTCCATAATGCATTAATAGAGCATTGTCATGCTCCAAACTCAAAAGGGCGCAATTGGTTCTGAATGCCAAACTCAGGACCGAGGTGACCCTGCTGAACTATTTGCTACTAGCGCATGGCAGCCACATGCAATCATGAAAAAACACAAGCATATCTCAGCTTATAAATATGCCCTCAAATGGCAAGGCCCTTGTGAACAAATCTATAAGCGAAAAAGCTACTCACTAGAGTTAATATAATGAAATAACCAGCTAGAGAAATAGTCCTGGTCCTCGAGTCAATCATGATATCTAATACAAAAAATGAAAGAAAGTACATATCGAGACAATACATCAAACAAATCACAAGAATCAACAAAATAAAAATCTAAGATAGCATGTCGATAACGTAGCTATACATCCCACACAATTGTCTGTACATCTCGAAGAGTATTAAACATTAGCGCGATTCGTCCAAGCCTAACCATAAAAAAATATATATACCAAAATCTAACTGACCTTCAAGCTCTAGACGATATGGAGGAAAGGGGCTAGCTAACCTAATAGAAGTCAATATTGCTACTGAGGAGGTCTACTTAGTTTTCTATAGGGACTTGCATACTTGAATGCAACTCCCCCAGAAAATATGCGTGGGGCGTCATTATGAAATAATGTCAAGAGTATGATGGGCAATACACTATGATCAAGTATCCTTATATACTCGAAAAAATTCAATTATCAAATCAATCAAAGATAAGTGTACTGATCTGCTCGTAAATCTGAAGTCAACAAAAACAATAAAACAACAACCTAACAAAGCCCCCATAAGGTCGAAAGGTACAAAAAACACACAAGACCACCTACTCAGTCCTCCAAATGCTCGAAAGGTGGTAATTATTCTACTTACTTCTATTGGTAGTCCCCTAGATATGTAAGCAATCACATTGCTCTCTTAGGCATTAATATAGCCCTGAAGGCAACATATACATTTCTTAGGAATCAACATAGCTTATAGAAAATGCATGGCCCTCTTAGGGAATGACATGGCCCTATAAGAAGCACATAAACTTGTAATGCATCAATATAGCCCAGTAGGGAACTCATTGCCCTTCTAGGCATCAATATAGCCTTGTAGGCAATTCTTTGACCTTTTAGGCATCCATATAGCCCTGTAGGCATAACATACCCGAAACATAGCCTTTCTAGGCATAAATCACATTCATGTAGCTAACCACAATAGCCGAAAGGGAAACAATAACAATCCAATAGCTAAAATCCAGCAATTGAGTTATAAGCAACCTATACAAATATCCTCGAAGTCGTGTACACATAAGAACACTACAATATGAATAATAATCCTGAAAGGGAGGATTATATCAACTCGAGCAACCAATAAACAAACAATAATGGATACAAGTATAAAAAGGATAACAAGTCAATTACACTCCTCCTAAGCTCTAAGGAATCATTATATAAGTAGGGAATAACCTTAACATACCTTTTACGCTGAATTCATGTGGTTGAAAGAATTTACTCTTGTAACGACCAAAAGTACACCCTAAAAGATAACGCATCCTTCAAGTCGGCACATGGCGTGCTGGACTTCTTGGAGGTCATTCACAAGCCCTTAGACATGATTATCGCATATGTATATATGAAAAGTAGTCCAAATTAAAAAATTTCACAACAAATGAACAATCGTTCAAAAACTCTTCCATAGAAAAACATAGGAAATACTAATTCTCCTGCAGCCATATTAGACACACGAATATCTTGGGTCAAAGCCCATACATAAATGCAATAGAAAATATCAAGGTGCAATACAATGTCTCATAAAAAAAATCTAAATATGACTATGTCCTAGAATTAATTGAGGACATACACAACTTGCTTGAATGGATGTTAATTCAAAGCTTCACTTCAAATGACTCCCCTAAAATGCCACCTACACCTCTAGAGATAAGACAATTTATGTAATTTTTACATTAGAATTCACTAAGTATGGTAAAATTCAATAAAATTTCCTTAACCATAATGCACCTACAAAAGATGGGTCCTCTAGCGCTTTAACTCAATTAGCAATAAGGATAGCTCAATGATTATATTAGAGTTGGTTATATGTTGTTATGGTCAACCTATCCCTAAGTACTCCATTCACACAATATGGATACCGTTACAACTTTCCACTTCAAGGATATCATAACCTTCTTTCTATATTGAAGGTTCCAAGTCATTAACCTTTTTTACTTTTTCAAGGTCCTATATTACTTATCCTTATAAGGGTACCATCTTAGGTCTACCAATCCTAGACATTCATTCATCATTCATCCATACACATACAAGAAAAAGGTGCTTAAGCCTACTAAGTAAATATGTTCATATTAACACTCTTCATACATCCAGTAGAGGGTCATAGTCTACAAATTAATACACACATAATCATTGTATGACATATAGAATAACATTCATATAGCACACACGGACAACTAAGTCTACTATATGTTACCCTATCCACTTCTATAGAAACATCAACATAAACCATCACATGTCTCATATAATCAATTAGGAATAATAATACCTCATCAACAAGTATAAACATATGAGGACATCACCATAGTCTACTATAGCCACATATCATCAACTAGAATAACTCATACTTTAACTTCACATATACACATGTACAACATAACCCCTCACATTGATCATCTACAACATGATAAAATCACGATACATAAATTAATGCCTACTAGGCCACATTATTCACTATTAACATAATTACTGCCACCATAAGTGGACCATACCAATCAATAGAATTCAATACCTATACTACATAATATAAAAGAGATTAGGTCGACATACAACCATTCCATCATCAACCCCTCCAATGCTTATCCATCCCAACTAGTTAAATTCACAAATTCTCTTACAAATAGGTATGCACGCCAATCCAAACCAATAACCAAACCATATAATTGTCGAACATGATATAATATGAAAATAATCAAACAAGGCAGCCGATATACAATTCTTACATTTTCTTTACATAATTCAATAGCCTAAAGTAATCTACACAAGAATTCAATACAATAGGGCCCATCATCACATCACCCATATTATAGTCTGAATTAGGATTTCATGATTTACATGGGTTCATAAAAAATTTTAATGTAAAATTATTCAATTAACATCACTTATAACATAATTCTTTGATTCAAATGGCTTTACGAAGAGCCCTTGGCTAGAAGCCAAAATTGAAGATTTCATGTTTTAAGAAATCTAAGAAAAGCCTTTGAATTTTTGCTCATTTAAGAATCTTATGGTAAACTTGATAGATACATTTTTAAGATTTTAGGACCCTAGTTCGATCCCCATCACTCCCATAGTATTTTCCTTTCTTTTCCTCCTCTCTTTTTCGTTTAAGGCAAGGAGGTTGTGGGATCAATCCCAACAAAATCATTAATTTTCTCTTAATTTATCTCTTAACTTTGTCACCTATGCAAGAGGTTGTGGGTTCAATCCCCACTCACCACATTTATTTTCTTCTTTATTTTTCTCTAGTCTCTCTCATCTCATCAAGAGGTTGTGGGTTCAATCTCCACTCACCGCATTTATTTTTCTTCTTTATTTTTCGCCTAACTCTCTTATCTATTGGAGAGGATGTGGGTTCGATCCCCAAAGACCACATTTATTTTACCTTTCATTTTTCTCATGAAATTTTAATGAAATTTGAATTTGATGTAGTCTTAGGTTCAATCCCCAAAATATAGGCCGAGACAAACATTTCCAGCAAGCTGGAAATTTGGTCCTCTTGCAATTCGCTTTCTCTCATTTTTAATGTTGATTATTAGAGTATTTCGTGTGATATTTATTCGGAAACATTACACTTATATGAACATCACACTTTAAAAATATTCCTACGCTTAAATACAATATTGTAACATGAAAATTTCAGGCATCGAAACATAGTTAATTCACGACACACACATGTGGGATTCATCTCCAAGGCTAAATATTGGACTACGCATCCCATCAACGGGGCATCAACATGACTACGTACCGTCATTTCCAGGACATACGTGGACATTGCCAAGACATTGTCTAGACTATGTTTAGGGTCCTCCTTAAGGGACTTTTGTGGGGCCCTTGGGGAGTTGTGACTTTACGTATCAACCCTAAATACACTTCTATATATGCTAGGGTCCTTCCATAAAATTTTGATAACAAAACAACATACGCAAACACATCAAAATATGCTTAGCACACAGAAGTACGTTAAACGGCTAAATTTCGAACGTTTTTGACGTTTGACTTCCCATTCACTTCAAATCAATTATTATTTAATATATTTTAAACATTTTCTGGCACATACGATTAGCTAGTAACACTAATTAATTTTGAGGGTCTTTACACCATCTTTTCTTTCCTCTCTATCTTTTTCTAAATTCACTATCAAATTTTTATTATATGCATTTGAGGACAAATGATTTTTTGTGATGGGCTTGGCCCACAACTTTTTTGTGCGATTATTATCATTTATATTTTGAGATGATATTGGGTTGTCTGCTTTACATTGTGATTTTATCTGTTTTCATGGATTTTCAAGCGTATGGTTTCTCTTTTGTTAAAATTGAATAATGATGTTGACCCTTCGAAATGTTTGTAAAAAGAATTTCGCAAATTTCTGCCATATATTGTATGTACTTGAAAATGTGGCATTCTTAGACAAATATAAGTCTCGGTTTTGATCAATACTGATGACTTAAATTGTGCTCATATTCAAATGAACATGAACTTAAGTCTACAACAGGGCCAAATGAAGTTGCATATACAATGCATGAACTCTTTGCATCTCGGTGTGATTAGTGAATGGCCAAATTGTGTTTCTTCCAATGAACATTGCACACTTGCAAGAGTGTTTTGTGTTTTTTGACTTTAGTGTTTAATGCCTTGTGTGATAAGATTACTTTGAACTATACACACAATGCCTATAACTTGCCCCGTTGTTCTAGTTGATTCAGTAAGGCTTTCTCTTGATTTAATCTTATCAAACTTTATAGAGTGTGAGCCACTTTTACATATACCTCTTTTTTTACATACCTTGTGAGTGTATGAACGTCTCTAGAACACCCCCTGAGCCTTACTTTTCTTTTGAAGAAACATAAGAAAAAATATAACCTCTCGTACCCATTTACCCATAATCCTATTTATTTGTGGATAATAAAATAGCTACATAGAACAAAATCATAAATTGGGGGTTTAGTGAAAAGAGAAATCAAGTAAAGAAAGTGCAAAAAAATATCATCTATCGTGGAACCCCTCCATAAAAAAAAGACAGAAAAAAAAAAGAAATGAATGGAAAAGAAAGGTTGTGAAATAAATTTGAAAATTACAAAAATAAAAATGAGGTTTCCAACACACCCTGGAAAATGAATAAAGGGATGACTCGTAAGAACTAATGAACCTGGTACAGGAAAGGAGAGGAAGTGTGTGAGTAATACATTTTATGAGGATCATAGTCCATGAGCCTAAATGGTCATATCACTGCACTTAGCCCCATTCAATCCCTAAAAATACCTTTTTGATCTTGAGAAAACTTAAAATACTGTTGATAGGAAAATAGGGCAAACCTATGGGTGAAAGCAAGAATCATATTCTTTTTTGTGAGGGTTTGCATTGTATGTGATTACCTAAATTAAATAATTATACATCATGTATGTTAGAATGGAATCAACATTTGTGTGACAGCATTTGAATGTTTTTTTGAGCTTGGACTTGAATTTGAAGAAAGTACTGCGAGCTTCAGAATCAACATTTGTGTGTCACAACTTGAATAATTGGGTTCACAATTAATACTTTAATAAGTAAATTGAGTCTTGTTGTGTATATTAATGATGGATTCTTTTGTAGAACTATTTGACACATCCTTTTTGAATTGCATAACTTAATTTTTAATTGAAGACATGAAAAAGGTTAAGTTGGGGTGTTGATAATTTCATATATTTGACTTATTTAGGGTTATATTTTTGATAGAAATACAAAAGTTAAATTTTTGTTTTGTCTTAATTACTTATGGATAACCTTGAGTTTATGATATTTTGAGTTCGACGAAAAGCATGGACATTACTAGGCAAAAAAGGATTGAAATATATGACATGAATGAGGAAATAAAGGATTGAAAATCGTCGAGTCCACTTGGTGAATCGTCAATGGATTTGAAGATCACCTTTTGTTCAAGATTGCTAAGATTTGAAGGAAAGGATCAAATTAGTGGTGAAACACAGTAAGAGGCACATCACAGAGCAGTTTTGTGAGGTTGTACTTTATCATTTAATGATTTGACTAAGCACAATAAGGCGATGATGTTTCCAAAGTGAGAATTACCGATTTGAGCGGTGATTTACACTAACTACGTTAAGTGATCCACTGCATCACTAATCTTTGAAACCTATAAATACTTGTTGAGTATTTTTGCTTAGTATCGGTTAATATCAAACTTGTACAGAACTATAGTTATTTTTATTAGTTTTGAGCTCTATGTTTGAGAGGATTTTTAGAGAAGAACTTCATAAAAAAATGGTTTCACCTCAAAGGATTTGGACTTGGGTATTTTAGATTATTCATTCTTGGCCTTTAACAATACTTAGATCTTAATACTCATTTGAATGCAAGATCATTTTGGTATGCATTTCTATTTCTTGTTCATGTCTAGCTAAAACCCCAAATCATGGGGTGTGATTTTCTGAATATGGGTTAAATTAGTTGTTGGGTCTTGCTTGCTGATAGTTTATTCATAGTTTAATTGTATCTTTTTTTAGTACTTGTGGAAGAATCTATTGAGGTTTTAGTTGTAAATACAATATCATATGTGTGTTTCCGGCTTGATTGAGAGAGGTGTACAAACTAAGACTACTAAATTGATTATCGGTTGGAGTAAGTCCACATGAGGTTCAGCTCGAGAGAGTGAACCCTAGTCTCACACAACACACTCAGCTCGAGAGAGTGAGTGGCTTAAGTTGGAGGTTGTGATTTATACGACAAATGGGTGTCTGAGAGGAATCCATTTGAAATAGGGTAAATTGCTAGAGAGAGAGATTATTCCGCTTAAAGTGTAGCCTAGTCCTAGTTACTATATGAAATTTCTTTCAAAAGCATGCACCTAATAAGATCGTTTATCCTGTATTCCTATTAAATCCCAATAACCCCACTCTTCTTTACATAGAACTCTTTTGTTTATTTTCCTGTTTTTTATTTTTTTTGCTTACTACATATGAGAAAACACCCCATTTGACAATTGACAGTTGCATCACCCCATTAATTTTGACATGTTTTATACAATAATGTCTTTAGCAACTAGTTCGAACTAAATTTTACTTTTCTAGTCACACCCAGAAACCCTCTTTGTGGAAGGCCAAACCTTGGTTGGGTTACTATACTACGGTATGATCATTTAAACTTGCATTAGAAGTTGTGTCTTTGATGATTTCACCAATCATTCGGTGGCATTGGAAATATTATTCCGAGATATTTATTAATATATAAGGAAAAGCACGTATGTCATCATGATCTAGGAGTGATGATAATTTGAAATTGACCAAAACTCAACTTAGCTAAAATAATAAATTGCCTGATTTTTACATTTTTTCCAAATAGAACTATTTCCAATTTTTAACTACTTCCTTGTTCTTTCGATTAGCGAGATGTTACACAATGTGGGGGTACTGTTGGTTTCTGTCAATCATAGGAAGACCTCCCATTGTAGAATCATTCTATAAAAAATATGGTGAAGTTAATTTTGCCGTCCAACTAGGTCCGTCAAGTTCAGCGTACAGTTTCAGGTCTTGGACATTGATACCAGCTATAACCTTCTTCTAAAATGTCTTTAATTAATATGACTCAGGATGTGCCCTGTACTCTTCATCAGGTGATGAAAATCGTTTGAAAGGATGAAGAACTTGTTATTTAGCCGCTATGAACAACCATGTTATCAGAGGGCATCAGATTAGCCTATGCGACGACAAGTTTGCTTTTGAAGGAAGTCACATAACAAGACGTTGCACATCACTGTCATATTCTGTGAGAAGGTCACAAATCATGTCTTGGTGGATGACTGATCTAGTCTGAACATTTGCCCGCAATCAAATCTACGGCAAGTAAGGTTCGATTTGGAAAAGTTGGAAAAAAACCATGTAAATATAAGAGACTTGGTCAGGGTTCAAAGAAACATATTTGGAACAGATGGTCCCAATACTTAGTCTACATTTTACCAAAATAGATAGTAGAAGGTCCTCCAGTAAGTAGGTATGAACTATATGTTTAAGTCTATAGTTATTTAAAGGGAATTTTTTATCATTTTTTTGCCTTCTACCCTAATATTTATATAATGGTTTTAAGAATCAAATCACTCACTCCACATTATTCTCCGAATTCCCTAAAACTAACCAAAGTTATCAACTCAAATTCTCTCAAGTCTAAGGAAGAGTAAGAATAGTTAGGGTTCAATCAGAATTTTAAATTATACACTCTTCTTGACCAACCTTTAGTCACAACCTCCTTGATCCCATAGGATTGTCTTAAATGACCTAGCTAGTGGACCCATTTTAGCAAAATATGATATGTACAAATTTTATTTTGGCATGTGATTTCCCCCTGCATTTGGGATATACTAAATTCCATGGTATAACTCTCATAGTCTTGTTGCCAGTTAAAGCTAAAAATCTCAGAAAGATGGCTATGTTTTCCTCAAAGATTTTCTAATGTCCTTTACTACGAATGTGTTGACTATATCATATAATTTCAATATTCCATTTCATTATGTTAAAATATCCAATTATAGATCATGTCGACATGTTTTAAACAATTTATATTATCACATTCACGTTATTCATATTAGATTATTCTCAGTACATTCCATGTATTAATTCTTTCTTATGCCGACATTATCTTATAATTGAAGTGGTAGACGCTCCTACTCTGTATAATCCTTACAAGATATCACCTGGGTTCTCAGTTATTTGGTATGTTATAATGATATGAGGACCAAAACGATGTACCACTATGTATTTTATTTCAAACTTTATAAGTGATTTATGGGTTAGGTCAGTCTCTTTTCCAATGATGTATAATTGGACGGCTTTGAGACTTATTCTATACTTCTGCTTTGTCACACTTTTGATATATTAATTGTGTTATTTCAAGTCTTTAATTCTATTATCTTGTATGATGTTTTGTAGGTGGATTGTGTAGGGCCTCTTGGGATCTTATGTGTCACGTTACACCTAGGGTGTACCCCCATCCATGAAAAATTACAATATCATAAAAATATACAACATGACGAATAGTGCTAGTTCTTTATAGCTCAGACACTACACTAAAAAGAACTTTTAGTGACGATAAATATTGACATTAATAACTAGTGTTAATGTCTAAACCGACATTATTTATGTTTCATTAGAACCATTTTCGTTAAATTCTTTAGGGACATATACAAATAGTGCTAATTTTCGCTAAAAATTGTATTTAGCGACAATTAGGAATTAATTGCAACTAACAATAAGTTTTTACATAGTGATTGAAATTTGAGTGATCATATTATGCTCATTTTAAACCCATATTTACTACCTCATTGATCTTGTCAAACGAAGCATGAAGACTCTACTTCAAGCAATACAAGGCATTATTGAAATGATGTGATTTCACATATTCTCTCTGACAAAGAAAATTAGGTACTTGCTTCATACAAACTTCCTTTTAAAAATGAACATGAACAAAAGTATTCTTCATATTCATTTGATTTAAAGAAGAACTCCTTGAACATGAACTGGACGAGTAAAAGTGTATGAAAATACCACATTAGTTGACACAAGATATCTGACATGTTCTATTGAATAACATTGATATCCTACTTGAAGACATTAATAGCCTAAACACTCACCTTAATGCCTTGGGATCTAACTTGGAAATATATGATCGAGCATAGCATGGTCTTCCAAACACCTTAGTTTCCATAAAATACAGCGATTTTTTATAGAAAATAAACACTATACATAACATTACCAACAAATATAATAAATGACATGCGATTATTTAGCTAACAGTTGTAGAGACAACATCATCCGAAATCTAAATAGGGACCTTCATCTGAAACAAAATTATATGAGCTGCCTCAATTAGAATATTGTTTTTCCTCTAAAAAACTCCATTTTTAGAGGGTGTACACATGAAAACTGGTGGAGAAAACCTTTTTGTGTCATATATGACTTAATCAATTCTAACATATATTATTAAGAATTTTCACTCCTTTGAATACGAATAGAAGCACAAAATTGAGGTTTGACTTCAAAACTGAAAACACAAAAATGGGTACACACTTCTAAGCAATCTTTATAGAATAAATCCATGTCATCTGAGAAAAACCATCCACAAAAGTTCTAAAAAATAGAGATAAGTATTTTTTCACTTTTGTGGATGATTTATCATAGATTACATGAATTTATCTGATGAAGAATTGCTTATAGGTGTTTAGCCAGTGTTCTGTCTTCTATGATAAAATCAGAACTCTTGTCAATAATTTCGTATGTATTCAAAGGAGTGACACTGTGAATAAATAGATGTTAGAATTTTTATAGTAATACATAAGAAAAAATGTTATTCTCCACCAGTCTTCATGTGTTGATATATTCTCACAAAATGAATTATCTTAGAGGAATAATAGGAACCTACTTGAAACATCTCAGCCACTTTGTTTCAGATTAGGGCTGCTAAAACTTTTTTGGCCAATGCGGTCGCTGCGGCTTATTTTCATATAAATCGCATTTAATCTACTATGCTTGTTCGCATTATGCCTTATTATGTTCGTTTTTCAACAAGTGACTATTTTCGGTGTAATGGAAGGTGTTTGAAAGCACATGCTATAATCGATATTTTTGTCCATTTATATTAAAGTTAGATCCCAACGATACTTGATTGTTTTTTAAGGTGAATCCCATCTCTAGAAAGGATATAAGTGTTATTCCATAGAACTTGTCAGATATCGTGGGTCAACGAATAGGGTATTTTAATATACTAAACCCTTTTTCTATTCACCTCTCATTTCTACAAGTGATAAAAAGGAAGATGAGGTTATTTTTTAATGACATAATAATTATATCATGTTTATATCCATATCTTAGTTTTTCTATTGAGTAGAAATCTACTATGTGCCTTCAAAAACTCATGTAAGACCACCAAATGATCATGTAACTCCACGAGGTGAGATATAAATGACATATGTCCACCACCAACTATTTCATCATTAGATTCTTCTGAAAGGTACACGGACTTGTATGTACACATATTTTATTGGTATTTTTACTTCCTATGATTGTTTATCCTCGAAGTCTAGATCCTTAATTATATTTCCTTATTCAATATTTGTACCTAAATTTGGAGGAATCTTTGAATAATCCTAGATGGTACGATGTGACTCTTAAGGAAATACTTGCCTCAGAGGAAAATTATACGTAGGATTTGGTGTGTCTACTCAACAGAAAGAAACCATTGTGATGTTAGTGGGTGTTAACTATTTAGCCTAATCTTGATGATTTTATGGAAATACTTAAGGTCATGATTGCGGCTAAAAATTCTTAGAGGTATACAGTGGATTATTCGGACACCTTCTCTTTGGTTACTATACTTTTTCCTGTTCTCTTTTTCATTTCTATAGCTTCTTTAAAGAATTCTCCTTCATATAAATTGGATATAATAATTATATCCTTCATGGTGATCATCAAGACAAAATATAAATTAAGAATCTACCCTATTTTATTTTTCTAGGGGCTATGCAAAATTCTATCATTTGAAGAAGTAATTGCATGGATTGAAACACAGTCCTTGTGCTTGGTTTGAAAAGTACTATGAATTATTTCAAGAGTTTGGGATGAAAATGAGCAAATCTAATCACCTACTTTTCTATCGGTAATCGACAAATGGCCCTATCCTTCTTGTTGTTTATGATTATAATATTGTCATCACAAGAAGTGATTATACGGGGATCTCTTCAGTGTATTTTCAAAATGCGAGGTTTTATAAAAAATACTTGCGTAAGATAAGATACTTTTTGGAGTAGAAGTGATTAAAAGCAACAAGGCGATTTTTCTATCGTTGAGAAAGTATATTATTGACCTACATGCAGACACCATAAAGTTTGAAACCAAACCTTTTAACACTTTAATAGTTGCCAATACATCTCCCGGAAGATTATGGTGTCTCTTTTTTTATGATCCTGAGTAATACAAGGCTAATTAAGAAATTAAGTTATTGTGACTCGTGTGTATAAAATATTACTTTTGTGGTAACTGTTGTTAGCCAGTTCTTTTTGTGCCTACGGCCAAGCACTGGGAAGCCTTGACACAAATTCTACGCTACTTGAAAGTTGCCCTAGTGCATGCCATATTGTATAGAAATTACAATCATACCTGTAGTGTTCTGCAGATGCAGAGTATTTTGGATAAAAAAATAATAGGATATTGAAGATAGGATATTTAATCTTTGTCTGACTTGATAATCTTTGTAACAATAGTTGGGTCATGAGCAATACCTATGGTACTACTTTAGGGGAAGTGTTATATAATATGCATATATACTTCATTCTTATTAAAGATCATATCCTTATTTATACAACAGATTTTCTAACTCTTCCATTTCCAGGAAATCACATGAACATTTTTTTTTGTTGTTTTCTAATACCATGAGTGGCTAAACACCCTATGTTCTGGGTTATATCTATAAAGTGATTGTTAATTGTTAATGGATTTTGAAATTAGTATTTGTTTGTCATCACAAGTTACTTATATATTCTTCTTTTAGTATTATTGATAGTCCATATAAAAATAAATATATTGTCTAATCTTAAAATTGAGACACGAGGGGTTAGATAGACTATGGAATATAGAGAGTTATGTCGACCCATTTGATTGAGTAATTTGTTTTCAGAAGTGATGACCGGACAAAAAACTTGTTTGGCTATTATGTAGAATAAAATATAAATGCTTTCCAATTAGTCTATTTATTCTTGTTAGACGAGGTAGTTAGATATCTAGCTAGGGTATGTGATGAGAGGTGTGTAGCTCGACACATGAAGTTAACCATGTTTAATAGTAATTGTACAACTAAAATTATTTCTAAGACAATAATAAGATACTTGACATTCAATGCATCATTCAACCTTGGAATTATCTTTTACTTTTTTGAAAAAAGCATATTAAATCGATCACAATTATTTATGTAACTACACTCTTAAAACTTGTATATAACAATCATCATCAACTATTGAAATGCTTACTTATATTTTATTGTGGAATTAAGTTTTAAGTATTAGTTAAGCATCCTTCCCTTGGGAATGATAACATGTTTCATTTCAAATCTATATTACTTGAGCGAGAACGTAAACTTGTGTGCATACTGGGGAGCAAACAAGTATTTGGTGCTGCTGTCAGGGACTTAGAAATTTATTTATATTTATTTTCTTAAGTGTACAATTCGAATACTCCGGTTTTGGTAAATTGATCTTAGTATTTTTTTTGTTGTGGTTATTTCACTTTCACATCTAACTTGGAAGCTAGAACTTTTCGTACCATACAATGAACTTGAAAGAGTTTTATAACAATGCAGCAAAATGACTAATTTAGGACACCAAGGAGAATTAGGTTTAGGTATTCATGAAAACAATAATTGTCACATCCTGAAACCATACCTAGAAGTTAGGGTCAATCTCGAATTATAACCGGCGTACTCAACCTCTCGGAGGTCTGATACAAGATCTTTCATATCATTCATCGCATAAACATAGTGAAAAGTAGTGCGGAATTAAAACTTTTCACAAAACACAATATAGTCATAAAAAAAACTCTTTCATATAAAAGTAATAGGAAATACTATGTCTCAATCTCATCATCTTAAGAAACAGGAATCTTTGGGTCACGGACCATACTTCAAAATATGAATATAGAAATTTGATGAAAACATAAAAAGATATGTATGCCCTAGAATCAAATGACGACATACTTCAACTTCTCTCTAAGGATCTTCTAATTCCAAGTCTTCTTCCCAAATCTCATCACCTACCAAGAACTATATAGATAGATAAATGCATGGATTAGTACAATTACATGTACTAAGTATGACATTATGCATAAAAATTATGAAAATGGACTTTTATTGGAAATATAAATCTTTTCATTTAACAATCATATTATAATCATAAGAACAACGTTTACCAACATAGAAACACAGGAGATATTATATAACCAAAAATAACATTTTAATAACGCACTTTCCATTAAGCTATATTCACTGTACAGTGAATTAGTTCACTGGTACGGTGAAATATTTTGCCTTATTGTTAACCCACTTATAGCGTGTAATTCCCTCACTAAAATCTATCGTAATATTCACTTAAGTAACACAAAGAGACACCTCCCATACACCCTCTATAAATGTGCCTAAACGACGCATAATATTACTTATAATGAGTCACATACATACATACAAGGTATCATAACGTCAAGGTGAGATTCTTCTGCTAAAGGTGAATCTAAGTCTCACTTAAGTGAGTTGTAAAGCGATCACCCATACAATACCTTACACACACACTTAAGAAATCGTGTAGACTCCCTAGAGTAGAATAATTCTCAAATTAATACACCACCACATAGATGATATGACATTATCCTACCAAAGGCTATTAAAAGACCTACTTAAGGAAATCAAGAAGTTAACGTCTGTAGTGACCTCTTCAACATTACATGAATAGCCCTTAAGACTACTTAAGGCTTAGATCGTGTCCACAACAACAAACATCTTCCCTAACTAGAGTCATCCTCAAGACTTCCAAAGATAATACATGAAGAGATCATCTCTCATGCCCTCTTCACACTTTAGCTAAGGAATCCTTAAGTCACTTTAGATTAGGTACTTATTCATTTACACACTCCTTAACATAATTCATTAGTTAATTAGTTCATTAAGACTCATACATTACATAAAGTACTTCAAGTAATGGTCTTAGACAAGACCTAAGAACTCCAAATAACACCTTCAATGTCTATTGTGCAATGTGTAGAGAGTGTCTCATACCACTACCTAGACCTCATAAACTTCTCTAATGCAAATAGGTATTCCATATGATGATAATTGGCATTAACCAACATACACCATGATTGGAAGACATGGAATCCGGAGTTCTATCCTACTTTGATTAGGTTAATCTACTTGCCAATGTTAGAACCTAGACAAATCACATGTAGGAATATGGTTAAGGAATATGAAGGACTTATTTGTACTCAAGTCTCATAATTAACTAGAACTACTTCCCTTTACATACTCACTCGGTTCTAGACTTCTTTCTCATACAGTACTTCACACATTCGATTGACTAAAAAGGGTTCGATAACAAGTTAATAACCCAATCACATTAACCCTACAAAAGAAGGTCCACCAGCGCTACCTCACAATGGCGACAAGAAGCTCATGATGACTTTCCTAAGGATTAATATGATGCCCTTCCATCCAATTTACCTTAAGTATATCATTCCTTTACGTTGAAGGATACCATTACGACTTACAACTTCAACAATCTCAACACCATCCAATTACCCTTAACTATATCATTCCTTTACTTTGAAGGATACCATTACGACTTACAACCTAAACAATCTCAACATTATCAATAAGTCAACATTTTCACATAAAAGACATGCATAAGTTTATTAAGGTCACATATCATTCATACATTCAATACAATGATTTTTAAAACCCTAAATCAAGACATCCCATATTAATAATAATATATAACAATCAAGGGACACAAGTCAACCAAGACAAGACATAAGATACTTCACTTTAACTCACAATGTAAGTCACTCTAACATCTTCAAGTCATCTTAAATACTATCATAACACAATCAGTGTAATCAACACAGACAGATATAGCAAAGTAGGAATAACCAAGACTTAACTCCAACACTACACACATAATGTCAAAGACATAATCTAACATGGTCATAGGAATACATATATGTCTCCACATGTAGATAGATATTGTCATTATTCACATAATAAGACTATACAAATAGTCATATTACTTCAAGTAGTGGTCAACACGTCCCAGATCATCATATTGCACAATGTAACACCGACAAGGCACCATTAATTGCAAGTAAAACATATAACACCGCCATAGTACGTGGAACAATCCAATCAAAATACAATTTAAATATGAACAACATCAAAATAAAAGTAATAGGGAAGCATAACTCCACATCATCCTCAACACGTTAATACAAAGTCAGTTTACTCAATTCGATTACACAAGACCCTTACCCAAGGCCATAACCAATAATTCAACATAAAAACAACAAATAAATCTAAATTAATAAATATAATAGAACATAGATATCAATTTATTAGAATTATGACATCAATGAATAGCCCATATAAAACTACATAAGAATCCATCAACATTAGATCAATATCAAGTAATCCATAAAGTAGTCAAAATTGGGTTCATATAATTCATAGGTTCATAGGTAATTTAGGTTAAAATAATTAATACAATATCATTTAAATACATATTCAATTTTTAGATATCATTTATGCAAGGACCCATGGTAGAAACATGAAATTTGACAATTCACATTTAGAAATATTGTAAACATCTTAAGAATTGGGGCTCCTTGATGAAGAGAGTTTCAAGGATCATTATCCATAACTTTATAAAGCTAATTATTCACTTTTATGAATAATTTCCACTAAAAATGTCACCTCCAAGCTATTCCTTGATTTGGACTTCAATGGAGACTTTGAGAGAACTCTAAAGAATTTTGGGGTTTTGACATGGAAGAATGAAATATTCTAAGTGTTAAACACTTATATACACATTTAAAATACCTTATGTACCCCTTCATAAAAATCCAATACATCCATTTAGAAGTAAGGTTAATTCACAAGTTCATCCATAGATTAAACAGTGGTTGCACACAGGCACACATGCCAATCAACGGACTGACCATCGAAGGGGTGTAAGCCTTTCCACCTAGACAAAGTACCTACCCACTCCCACCACCTACGGGGAGTCGACCAGGCTACTGGTCGTCCATAGCCTTCCGTAGGTGGACGTCCTATTGGAAGTTTTGGCCACCAACTTGGGTCCTCCCTCAAGGACCCTTGGATGGTCTTTGGGGAAAATTTCCCAAATGTTTCTAATCCAAATATGATCATACATGATTTTAGCAACTCTCACATAAATTTCATAAAAACGAACACGTAAAACTCGACGAAACATGGGTAGAAACACTAGGTCATTTTAAGGCACATCTTTTGAACTTCATGGACGTTCATGGACGTTTGACCTCCAAGCTCCACGAAACTCGGCATACTACCTATAAATTATATAATAACTCATTTATAGACCTTAAAACCTGATGAATCATGCAGTAGCACATAAAAACACATATGAGGCACATAGGTGACTTACTCATGGAACGTCTTAGTCGTCTCTTGACGTTTGACATTTAATGCACCTAAAAATTTAGCTAATGCAACTATACCATATATTATATCTATTTAGAACCTTATAAAATTAATACTAACATGTAAGGCATTAGTTCACCCAAGTCATTTTTGGGATATTACAATGATGGTAATGATAACCTAGATAATGTGAATAACCAAAAAAATCTAAATAAAAAAGGGGTGCCCCTTGTCGTACCTATAAGAACACTCTATAATGTGGCATTCCCACTCATATCCAATGCGGAATCTAGTTTTTAAAACCTCTAGAAGGGGGTAGATTTGACCTAAAATAAGGTATGGTACAACTCGCCCATTCTAATGGACAATTCAATGGTTTACCCCACAAGGATCCTAAAATAAAAATTAGGAACTTCATAGAAATTAGTGAAACTTATATCCCCAATGGAGTCTTACAAGACTATATGAAGCTGATGTTTCTCCCTTATTCCTTGTTAGGAGTAGCAAGACGGATGTTAAATTTTGAGGCCAAAAAACTCTATGACTACATGGTATTATATGGTAAAGAATTTCTTAAGTTGATTCATCCCATGTAAAAAAATTGTACGGTTGAGGTATCATCTATTAAGCTTTGGATGGAGGATATGTCCCAAGCATGGACTCTTAAACAAATGTCGAATGAAATCTCTTATCATATGCATACAAATTAGGTACTTACTCACTTTTTTTAGGGTTTAGATTATAATTCTCGTGTACTTATTAATAGTGCCGTAGGTGGAAAAGCCCTAGAAAAAAACTGTGAATAGTTATTCGGCTTAATTGATAGACTTGTAAAAGGGAACCCAGGCTATGAGAGGGAAATGCCTAGAACAAAAACACAAAGGGCTGCGAAATATTAGATGTACATCAAGACACCAATCTAAAAGCAAATTTGGATGTGATGCAACATGTTATAGTCCATAAATCAAAAACTGATTAACATGGTGCAACAGGCAGCTAACTGGTGTAGGGTATGTTGTAGTGGAGTTTATGAAACCAAGAAATTTGAGGCAAACACTAATGCTTCAATCTATATGGGTAATATACAAAGGAGTGGTAGTCATCAAAGTTATGGCAATATCTATAACTGTAGTTGTAGGAACCATCTTAACTTTTCATTGGTCAAAAAAGAACAAAACAAAAATCAAGCAGAAAGGGCTAACCAATTCCAATCTGAAGATGTTGGAAAAAAATACCCAAATCATGACCAAGGTGAGTTAAAATTAACCAAATGGGGGGATGACTAATATAGACCTACTCCAAAATCTTATGACTGAATTAGGAGCTAAGATAAATTCTAGGATATATAAGCATTATGGTAACATGTGACACATCCAAATGACGCAAATAAGACTAAAGAAACAAGTTGGGAAAGTAGCTAGTTTGTTGAAATTACATCCTGAGGGTGTGATTACCAGTGATACTAAACCCAACCCAAAGCAACTCAATGTGGTAATTACTAGAAGTGGGTTACAACTAGAGGAACTAGCTCCAAGGAAGATATATACTGAGGCAGGTACCAAAGCAAAGAAATTGGAAGAGGTAGTGAAGAGCTCCAATGTTCACGCACCCGTTCCTCAAAAGAAATTAACCCCTCCTTTTCAACAACTTAGAAATTAGAATGAAAATGAATTCTTATTTAATTTTATGTCTCTTCTTAAACGGGTTCATTTTAGCCTACCTTTGGATGATATTTTGCAGGGTATCTCAAAGTATGCTACATAGATAAAGGAGATAGTGGCTAACAAGTTAAAGATTAAAGGGTATGGAACCCTAGCACTTAATAAGAAGTGCATTTCTAGAATTCAAAATCAATAACAAAAAAAGTTAAATTTTTTTGGTAGTTTTAATGTGTAGGCTAGACTAAAATTTAAAAGTTCATCTTTTGAGCAAGTCTTGGAAAAACACTTTAAAGAGATCTTGAATAAAAGAGATTCAAGGATGAAAGTCATACCTTAATTGATGCTAATCCATAAAATTGAATTCAAACTGAAGGAAAACAAAGCTTCAAGATCCAATCTCCTTCCAAGCTTCAATGGTGTTCTAGAGAGTTCTTTAGGGGTCTTGGGTTTTGATTTTGAAATAATGAATTAATCTATGTGTTAAATACTTATAAAACCACTTAAAATACCTAAAATAACCTTAATAAACTACCCAAATAATTTTAGGAAGGCAAGGTTAAAATCCCAACTTACACTTGAGCTGGCCGAGACACTGTAGGAAATTACAGGCCCATCGACAATTGCCAGTCGACGCCTCGTTGATCCATTGACGGGCCGTGCTGCAAGCCATCGATTGGATCAGAGGCTCACATTTGGGAGTTTGAGCTTCTTACACTAATTTTCAACCTACGCCCACAATGACGAGGCGTCGATGAACCTACGATCCATTGATGACCCCTCATTGGTTGGGCTGGTTTTTACAACTTTTTGGCTACAAGTTGGGTCCACCTCAAAAACTCTTTGGTTGGTACTTGGGGAGTTTTTCTCAGACGTTTTCAACCCAAATATACTCATACACATGTTAGAAACCCCTCACGTCAATTTTAACCAAAACTAAGTCGTAAAACTTGTCAAAACATACTATGACACACAAGCACGTTCTAAGGCAAACCTTTCGAACGTCATGGACGTTCCTGGACGTTTGACTTGCAAACATCAGCAAATTTTAGACAGTGCCTATCAAAATCATTATAAAACATTTTAGGATTTTAGAAACTTATGACACATTTTAGGATCTAGTTTCACTTAAATCATTTTAGAGGTATTACATTCTCCCACACTTGGACAATATTCGTCCTCGAATGTAACTTGCTTCATTTTAGGCATTTTCAAGATACAAAAAACTCACTGCTATCAGCACATGACCATGCCACACATAGGTACAATACACAATTAGGAGGAACACCGATTTCCACATAACCAAGAGATTCAAAACACAACAAAAAGATAGAATCTAATCTATAATTCATCATACAATAATACTCACATTCTTCATTTAAAATAGGAGAGACTCCTTCTCCACACATTATCATGCTCGTATACATAAATTTTATACACATTATAACCATTTTCAATAAAAACAAAATTTAGTCAAAATTTCAAAATCTTTACAATAAACTGCAAAACCTTATTGTGAATTATTTTAAAACATTCAATAATGCAACATTTAAGCAATTTGTAATGGAAACATGAAAATATGAGAGACAAAACCATATCAACTCATTTTACAACATAAATATAACTTCATTAAATGCAAAATTCAATGGTTCAATGAAATTCAATTTCAATAAGACTTCCTAAACACAATGCAACATGCAACGTGCTTCTATGGCTTTCTATCTCTCAAGCTTGAGAATTGAATAGAAGAGAAGAGTCAACAAATCACAACTCCACTACTCACCATACTCCGCCACTTAGAAGGAACCCATAACTACACTAGAGAGAGAAAACTATAACTTATTGGCATTATCATCCGAATTTGTTCCTTTGGCTCGGAGAGCATAGAAGCGATTCCTCTTTGGAGCACCACCTTTCGAAGCACTAGGAGTGGCTTCCTTTGTCTCTCTTCATCTAGCTGCAATATTAGTACAATACCTCACCTTATGACCATCCTTATCACACCCAAAGAAATTTCCAGTACCAACTAGACACTTACCAATGTGCTTCTCCCCATAAGTAGAGCAAGTAGGCTTAACACTTTGAGACAACTACCACCTTCACCCTTGACCTTAGGAGCACTAGGTCCATCATGATTTGGATCCCTTTTCTTAAACCTAGGTTTGTTTTGTTCATTGGATCCACCCCTCTTCAAATTTCTAGAAATCCTAGTAAGCTTGGACTTCTTAGGATTGAGCATACACTATAAGCCTAGACAAGTTCATATCATTGTGAAGCATTGTTGTATGACACTCTTCTTTCAAAAAGTCTACAACACCAGTCACAAAGCTACTCAACTCATCCCTATGATTAGATAATAAGGATGAATCATACCTGATAACATGGTGAAGTTCAAAGAATACTCTTCCACACTCATGTTCCCTTGTATAAGCTTAATGAACTCCTCAACCTTCACCTCCCTCCTCACACAGGGAACATATTTTCCTAAAAAAATCCTCCTTAAATTGTTGCCAATCTATAAGATCCGAATCAACCAACCTATTATCTTTCCATTGAGTGTACCACACTTGATCAACCTTCCTCAATTAGTATGAAGCTAACTCCACCTTCTTTCTAGAAGTCACTTCCATAGCACTTAAAACCTTGTACACCACCATCTAGAAACTCTTGATGATCATATCCCACCTTAGAGATAAGAAATATAGGAGGATTCATTCTCACAATGTCCCTCAACTTAGAGGTTATATTACTCTCCAAAGCATTCATTATAGGTTCAATGTCTCTAGTCGCATGAGTTGTCAAAGCTTGGGCTAAATAAGTAGAGCCTCTCTAATCGCCCCATTAGTCATGTTCGGGGGAACCACCGTAACCTCATTACCTTCACATCCAATAGGAACTTGATTACCTTGGATAAGTACTTGAGAATATTAAGGAAATTTAACTCCTTGTGGATTCAATCCTTCTTGGGGAATTTCCTCATGAACCCCTATATCCTCCAACCTTCTTACAACCATCATTCTTATAGTCATCTCCTAAAATCACAAAAGAAGAGATTAGAAATAGACACTTATAACCTCAACTCTATTGGCACGACACAAGATTGATGAAGAAAGTGAAACTCTATCCTCTTATAACCTCTCGATGTGTCGCGACTCACACCAATGAACAAGACTTTAATAAATGTGGCTTCAATGAGACTTCAATTCTTAAGACTACTTCATAACCTATGCTTTGATACCATTTTTTTTCACACCCTGAGAGTACACCCTAGAAGATATGGTGTTCTCGGATTGCAACATGGGGTACTTGACCTCTTGGATGTCTTGTACAAGCCCTTTGACATCATTCTGCATATATGTATGAAAAGTAGTGAATAATAAAAACTTTTCACATGAATTAGTAATACTTCAAAATAACCCTTTTATATAAAATCATAAAGAAAGTCTAATTCTAAAAATCACCATCTTAGACATACGAATATCTTGGGACATGACCCATACTTCCACATATACAAATATGTAAGTCTATTTCAATACCTTCAATAAGAAAAAATAATCATTCATGATGTTTTCGATTCTAGTGAGTATAGACCAACACTTGTTTGAATGAACACTAATCCAAGCTTCTACTTGAGACTCTTCTCAAATGCCACTTACACCTTTAGACATAGACAAAATATATGGAGTTAGTACATTAGAATACACTAAGTATGGTGTAATGCAATTAAATCATGCTAAAAGGACATTTGAATAAAACATACTCTTTTTGAATGAAAATTCATAAAGTAAGTATAACAGATGACATTAAGTCAACATAAGCATGTATAGTCACATTCCACAATATAAAAACATTATTACTTCAATTCACATTACCATGAGATCCTCTTACCAAAGATCATTCTAATGCTCATTTGAGTGAGTTATGAAGCAACCACCCATATAGCCCCTTCACACACCAAAGATATCCTTTAGACTACCTAAGATAAAATTATTCCCATTTCATACATTTAAATCCCTACTTAGAATTACTATAAGACTCACCTAACTAAGACATGAAAAGAACGCTTATACACTGTCTCCATGTCTACCTAAGCAATCCTCAAAGCTACTCTAGATAAGTACCTTCTCATTAATATACATTTAGCTTAAGTCATTATGTTTATTAGACCATTTAACAAACATTCAACACTTAAGGTTCTTCACATAATGATCTTGGAGCATACCTACGGTACCTACATACTAACTTCTTCAAAGCCTACTAGTGCAATGTCTAGAGAGCTTCCCATTCCACTATCTAAACATTATAAAAATTATCTAACACTAGAATGTATCCAACATTATAGGAATGGGCAATAATTGTTCCAGCCTAGAAACCCTAAATCCACCATTTACACAAGAAGGATACTATTACGACTTTCAACTTAAAGGATATTATAACCTTCTTTCTAAAAGGTTCCACAATAATGACCTTCTTTACTATATTCAAGATCATATTCCATTCATACATATAAATTCATGACAAAGGTGCTTTAGCTTACTAAGTCAAGGATTCATATTAACATTCTTCAGTTATCAAGTAAGGGACATAGGTCTACCTAAACAAAACAGACGTCATTATCATTTTATCACATGTACAATATCATTCAAGTAACATGTAGGGACAACTAAGTATACTAAAAGTCACCCTACACACTTCTATTGAATCATCAAAATAACTCATTTATAATATTCATATATTCATTTATGAAGATTCACACTTCAATATCAAGCATACGCATATAAAGTCTCGCTCTAGCCTATCATGATCACATATAATTAATTAGAAGAAAGCGTACACATAAAACATACAGACATTTACAAAACTCATATAGACAAGGAAATATAATATCGTAATTCACAAAGTAATGCCGACGAGGCCTTAACATTTCACAATCCATAAAGTAATGCCGATGAAACCATATTGTTCACAAGTATAGCACATAAGCACCGCAATCGTAAGTGGATAATACCAACCATTATCATAATTCAAGACCTATACTACACAATATAGAGAAGTTCAGGTCAAAATACCACCATTACAATCTAAGAACTCCAACCCATACCCAATTCAACCAACGCATTGCATAAAGTCTTTTACCAATAACCACAATCACCAATTCAATACAATTATCTCAATATACAATGAATCCAAGATAATAAAATATGAATTAATCAATTTAGGACAGACTACTTACAATTCTAGGATAATTCTTACATTGTTTAATAGCCCAAAGTAAACTACACAAGTATTCAATAGTATAGAGACATGATCAAATCACCCATAATATAGTCAAAATTAGGATTCCATGATTTGCATGGGTACAGAGTTTTTAGTCTAAAATAATCAAGTTAACATCAATTCAATTATAGTAAATTTATTCAAATCATTTGATGCAAGAACCCATGCCTAGAATTAAATTTAGAAGTTCATATTTTTGAGAAAGTCTTGGAAGATTATTTTGAAGATTGGATCCTTAAAGAAAAGATATTCAAGGATGAAAACCATACCTTAATTGATTGTAAACAAACAAATTTAATGAAAATTGATGGACAAAACAAGCTTAAAAATCTCTTTTCAAGCTTCAATGGTGTTCTAGAGAGTTCTTTAGGGGTCTTGGGTTTTGATCTTGAGCTGGCCGAGAAACTACAAGTGATTGCAGGCCCATCAATGGTTGTCAGTCGACGCCTGGTTTATCCAACGATGGGCCATGCTGTAAATCCATCGATTGTATCAGAGTATCACCTGTGAGAGCTTAATCGGCTGAAACTAGGTGTCAACCTACGCCCACAACGACGGGGCGTCGATGGACCCATGGTGCGTTGATGACCCCTTGTGAAACTCCAAAAGTCTATGACCTTAACTAGAGACTCACATGATTATATAATGTTTCTAAAACATGCATTATAAGTGAAATAATGTTAATGAACAATTTATGAAGTTTTTAAGTCAAGACAACATGAAATGTCCATAATGTCCATAATCTAGTCTAATTTAACTAGTGTAACATCCTAAGGTCTCGGGTAGGTATAAAGGTGTTTTACAAAATTTAAAACTTTTACAATGACATTAAATAGGTAAAACCTAGTACATAGGGTTAAAACATTCAGGTCCAACTCCCAAGGGTCGCCCTAGGGGTCCACGAAAGGACCACAAACTTGGCTTGGCAAGTTGCCAAGTCAGCACCAAAATTACACATAGGAGAATCAAGTGTCCCTTTGTCAAATTTCAAGCCTGCGTCACGGGCTGGTCTCGAAATCCACTTTATCACAAAATAATTTAGAAAATCTTGCAGGATCGCCTCTGCATCGTGGACTTTTTCCCTAACGAAAAATTTTGAATTTGGAATTCAAGTTTGACTTCATTAAAGGGTCAACTTAAGTGAGGGGTCCTTTGGTTATTTTATGGAATCTCTATATATTAATTTTAAATCAATTTTCCTCATATTTTACTCACTCAAATCAAATCCATAATATCAAAACACAAAAGCTCTCACCTCTCTCTACTTTCTCTTTCTCTCTCCTCAACCTTCATTGAAGAAAGAACAAAGCTTGAAGAAGAATACTAATTTCCCTAGGATTTCACTTGAATTTAGTGTAATAATCTTAATTAAGGTATGGGTTCTTTACTCTAATTATCCCTTTCCCCAAGAGATCCTCTCAAGTTTAAGTTTATAACACCCAATCCCAAGGGTTTTTCTATTTTAACGGGTTTTCTTCTAAACTTCAAATTGATGGTTGATTAAAATTAATTGTGATTTCATATGACTAATTTAGTGTAGATTTTTGGGTAATTGATTTTAATTGATAGAATTTCATGTAAATCATGTCTTTTCCCCAAATTCCCCAAATCATGGATCTTGCTTATCTATTGATGGGTATTGAAGACTGTAGTGATTGTTAAACTTATATTGTCTATTCTGATTTATTCATGGAATGCATAGTGTTGTTTTTTTGGTATTGGATCTATTTCTTGAAGAAATTCATGATAATCACAATTCCCCTTAACCCTAGGCTATGAATTGAAGTTAGTTGGGATAGTGATGATGTGATTGAGTTCATTATTGTGTTATTTACTATTTTGTGATGATATTATACCTATTATTGGTTTGAATTGGATGGTTGATGGTAAAACCTCGAGGATGGCTTGTGAAGAAAATTGGGGTAAGTCTTATGATCTCAATCCTTTACTTCAATTATGATTACTTGTGTCTACTAATGACGTTGTATTGAACTATACCTTATTATAAGATTGCTTAGGGTTTGTATTATGTTGAATTGGAGTGTATTGAATTTTGAATTATATGTTTTTGTCAAAGATGTAATGATATAAGGATCGTGATGATATACATATGTGCCTTATCATAATGTGATTATGTGAATGTGATAATCTCATATTTGTGAATTATAATGAAAGGACAGTACTCATACAATCCCTATTGATCTATGATGATGATTATATAACGTATATACTCTATGACCTAAATTAAGCTATGATGATTAATAAAGTCTTAATGACATTTCAAAGGGGACACTAGCTTAGCACCGAGTGATCTTGTTGGTGGAGGGTAGCGCCTACCCAAAGAGGGAGGTAGGGTTCACCATGGCTCTCATGGGATTGATTGACCCATAGTCCAAAAAGAGCATACAGTTATGTTTCCATGACAAATTTCAAGCTCCATAAACTATGTAGCTACCCTAGGAACACTTGCTAGTGGATCCATCTAGATGTTATGTTCATGCTTGGTACTACTTTGGCCGGTAGACCACCTTCTATCTGCGTACGGTTTTACAACACCGAATTCCAAACATAACTCTTGTGGTCTATGTCCGGTAAGGAAAGTATTCTCAAAAGTAAAATGAAGTAATGAAGTAAACACTAACTAGCGTGATTTAAGAGGTTTGACTTAGCCTAGGTAGGGGTATGGGACTCTACCTATGTCTTGCACTAGTTTTCCTTGAGGGAAGACTTAAGAGGATGTTCCTATGTTTATATGATCTTATAAAGTGAATATTATGTATATGTTGACTTTACATGGTATTGATCCTATATGGTCTTAGTTTTACTTATGAACATGTTGTTGGTATATATTGCTTAAGTATGAGAAGGATTACTCTTGACGCTATCTTATCTGAAGTTAGGCTTTGCTTATGGTTCTTTATTTGGGTTACTTGATTAAGTAGGGTTATGGGTCTTTACTTGGTCATTGCACTCTAGACTTAATTATGGGTTGTGGGTACGGGTCTTGATTATGTTATGATAATATGAACTCTTATATTTATTGACTTGACTATACTTGATGATGTTGATTTTGTGTTTTATATCGCCTTGACTTAAGAGTTATGTGTTCAATGGTTTATATGGGTTCTTTGATGCGCATAAGGCTTTTCAAAGTAAATTAGTATGTTTTGAACAAATGTCTTTTTAGCATGATTCAGTTTTTTTATGTTCATATATTCATACTTTGTACAAGTGTGTACTAACCCATATTTTATGTTTACTACAAAATGTAGGGTCTCTCCGTTGAGCATAAGAAGGCCTTTGAAGACTACTTGTATATTATGAAAGTGTTCGGTAGTTCCTCACCTTTCGAGGATGATGCCACTAGCAAGCTATTGATGTTGTTCTAGTTATAAGACTTCTAGTTCGTTCCCTTTCATTTGGAGACAATTGTTATATAAACCTATATGATGCTCTTTGATGTAATAAAGTATGGGTTAAGCCCAAATTGTTGTATTCATTTTAGATGGTTCTAGGTTGATACATTTTATAGACTTCCTATGAGATTATGTTCCTATATTATGTATGTGAAATAAAAGTAGAAGCCTATGTAGTGCTTCCTAACGCGAGGAGTCTAATTAAACTCAAATATATATGTATATATATATATATATATATATATATATATATATATATATATATATTATATGTAAGTGAGAGGTCTATGTGAACCTCAATGTAGAAGAAAATAAAAAGTTTTATATTTTCTACATTTTAACATATGAATGTAATGATGTAAGCTAAGAGACTAGTCTTAGTCTTCGATGAGGACGATGACATCGGTTACGTCTAGGGGGTGTCCTAAGGATGTGACTAAGTTTGTATTAGAGCATGAGGCTGAATATTCTTAAGATGGATGTCTCATTGAACCACGTCTATGTAGGTTTTTATTCATAATTGTGAAGCGCTCCACAATTATAAGTAAGAAACTACATGATGATTAGGAAATTCTCATTTTCTTGGAAATCCAATGTCGTGCCTCTAGAGTCTACTTTATCTGTTCTTTCACCTAAACCTTATATTGTGGTTGTAAGTATGAATACTTGAAGGGCATACACACGAAGACTTGATGAAGATATTGCTAATGTGGGAGTTTCTTTCCGTGGCAATCAACATCCTTCTCTTGAAGAAATTACTAATGATGATCAAGCTCCATTCTTCTCGAATAGGGACACAAGGGCAGCCTTTCTACAAATGGTCCAAGGCATTACTACTCAAGCACAAGCCGCCACTACACAAGCTCAAGACATGATGAACCAGTTAATAGGGAGGTGGTACCTCGAGGAAACCAATATGTTTGCATCATGGCTTCTCGTTCGAGGTATTTCACAAGGATGAATCCCCCTACTTTATATGGTTCCAAAGTGGAGCAAGACCCCCAAGAGTTCATTTGATGAAGTCTACAAAATCCACTATGCTGTGGGGTTGACTACTAGTGAGAAGGCTGAGTTAGCCACGTACCAACTCAAGGACGTGGCCAGAACATTGTATGTCGAATGGAGAGACCATAGGACTTTAAGGGGTTGTCCAGGTACATGGGAGATTTTCAAGAAGGCTTTCATTGATAGGTTTTTTCCAAGGGAAAAGAGGTAAACTTAGGTGGAATAATTCATCAACCTTCATCAAGGAGGTATGAGTTTGCTTGACTACTCATTAAAATTTTTTAAGTTGTCAAACTATGCTCCTTTTTTGGTTTCCGACCCAAGGGATGAGATGAGCCACTTTATGATGGGAGTGTCGGATGACTTGAAAGAAGAATGTCGTTCGTCTATGCTACATGATAATATGATAATTTCTTGTCCCATGGTTCATGCTCAACAAGTGGAGGAGACAAGGCTTAAGAGGATGAGTAGAGATGCCAATAGGGCAAAGTCATTTGATGGTGGTTCTTCAATGGGTCAGCTTGATATCCAAGACAAGCCTAGATTTAAAAAGAGGTTTTTAGATAAGGTTCCTTCCAAGTTCCCTAAGTCTCATGATGATAGAGTGTCTAACCGTAAGACTAAAAAGCGAAGGGGTACTAGTTCATCAAATAAGATGACAAGTTGTGGAGAGTGTTGCATGAAGCATTATGGTGATTATCTTATTGGGACGAACAATTTCTTTAGTTTTGGTAATATTGGACACAAGGTGAAGGATTTCCCAAACTTTAAGTGTCAAAACAAAGCTAGTGGTTAAGCCCAAGCAAGTGGTTTGAATGTGGATCCTCCAAAGAAGAATCTCTTTTATGCACTCTGCTCTAGGCGTGAGCAAGAGACTTCGCCCGATGTGGTGACCGGTATGTTAAAAGTTTTCTGTATTGATGTATATGCTTTACTTGATCCCGATGCTACTTTATCATTCGTTACTCCTTTAGTAGCTAAAAAGTTTAATATTTTGCCTGATATATTGAATGAACCTTTTATGGTGTCTACCTCGGTGGGTGAGTCGGTTGATGCTAAGATAGTATATAGAAATTGTCCTATAATATTTCCCAGTAATGTTACTGATGTTGAATTAGTAGAACTTGATATGGTTGATTTTGATGTAATTTTGGGGATGGATTGGTTGCATGCTTGTTTCCCTTCCATAGATTGTAGAACAAGGGTGGTGAAATTTAACTTTCCTAATAAACCCGTCTTAAAGTGGAAGGGGGTAAATTCCATTCCTAGAGGTCCTATTGTTTTGTGTTAAAAGATTATATGATGATCTCTAAAGGGTGTTTATACCATAGAGTAAGAGGTAAAGATTCAAACTCCAAAATTCCTCCCATTGAGTTTGTTCCTGTAGTAAGGGAATTTCCGGAGGTCTTCCCTAATGATCTTCCCGGTATTTCTCCCGAATGGTTAATTAAATTTTTGATCAACTTATTACCGGATACAAATCCCATTTAAATTCCTACTTATCGGATGAGTCTAGATGAATGGAAAGAGTTTAGAGGTCAACTTAGAGATTGACTAGACCAGGGTTTCATTCGGCCTAGTATTTCCCCATGGGGTGCTCCGATATAGTTTGTGAAGAAGAAGGATGGGTCCCTTAGTATGTATATCAATTACCGTCAACTCAATAAAGTCACAATCAAGAACAATAGCCTCTCCCTCAGATTGATAATTTATTGGATCAACTCCAAGGTGTGACTTACTTTTCAAAGATTAACTTGAGATCGGAACTATCACAAACTTAGAGTGAGAGGTGAAGATATTCCCAAGATGGTTTTTCGAATTAGATATTGTCATTGTGAGTTCCTAGTCATTTCGTTTGGATTGATTAATGCCTCAACAACATTTATGGATCTCATGAATAGGGCTATCTCGTTGAATTTGTGATTGTCTTTGTTGATGATACATTGGTGTATTCGAAGAGTGAGGGTAATCAATGAGGCATTTAAGGGTTGTTTGCAAATCCTTAAGAAGTATCAACTACTTTATAAGTATAGCAAGGGTGAATATTTGGTTGAGGTAGGTAGCATTTTTTGGTCATATTATCTCTATGAGGGGTTTGAGGTTGATCCAAGGAAGACCAAAGAGGTGAAATTTTGCCTAGACCTTTGGCTCCTACGGACATTAGGTGTTTCGTAGGCCTAGACGGTTATTATAAAAGGTTTGTCTATGTTTTTGCATCTATTGTTTCCCCTTTGACAACCTTGACTCAAAAGTACGTAAAATTTGAGTGGTTGGAAGCATGTAAGAGAAGCTTCCAAGTGTTGAAGGATAGGCTTACCTCCGCTTTGGTGTTGACTTTACCTGAGGGAACAAAGGTCTTCGTGGTTTATTGTGATGCATCTCGAGTTGGGTTAGGGTGTGTTCTTATGCAGCATGGCAATGTCATAACCTATGCTTCTAGGAAACTTAGGATTCATGAAAAGAATTATCCGACTCATGACCTTTAGTTAGCGGCGGTGGTATTTTCCATAAAAATATGGAGGAATTATCTCTATGGGGTTCATGTTGATGTGTATATGAACCATAAAAGTCTTCAATATGTATTCACTCAAAAGGAGTTGAATCTCTGTCGAAGAAGATGGTTAGAGTTGTTCAAAGACTATGACATGAGTGTTCTCTATCCCCACGTCAAGGCTAAAGTGGTAGAAGACGCTCTAAGTCGTTTCTCCATAGGAAGTGTGTCCCATGTGAAAGAATCCAAAAGAAACCTGGTGAAATATGTTCATAGGATGGATCATTTATGTGTTAAATTGGAAGATTCTCCTAATAGTGGTGTTGTGGTACATCATAACTTCGAGTCATATGTGGTGATTGAGGTGAAGTCCAAGCAATACCTTGATCCACTATTGATGGATTTGAAAGAATCGGTTCTTCGAAAGATAGCTGAGTAATTATCCCAACGGGGTATGATATTCTTAGGTATCAAGGTATATCGTGTGTGCCCAATGTCGATGATTTGAGAAATTGGATTCTTGAGGAAGCTCATGAAGCCGGGTACTCTATTTATCCGGGTTCTACAAAAATGTATCATGATAACATAAAAGTGTTTTGGTGGGATGACTTAAAAAGGAACATTGCAAAATTTGTTCCAAAGTGTCCAAATTTCCAACAAGTGAAAGGCGAGCAACAAAAGTCAGGTGGTCTACTACAAGAAATCAAGTTCCTACTTGGATGTGGGAAGATGTTAGTTGGGTTGCCTCACACTAGAAGGAAATATGATTCTATATGGGTGGTCATAGATAGATTGACAAAGTCTACTGATTTCATTCTCGTTAAGTTCAGTTATTCGGTGGAAGATTATGAAATAATCTATATTGATAAGATAGTGATTCTTCATGGGTTTCCTTTGTCCATCATATCTGATAGAGGTACTCTATTTGCATCTATGTTTTGGAGGTCATTTCAAAGAGGTTTATGTACTCAAGTTACGTAAATGACCTCCAAAGGATTGTTTGGTAATTTGTGTTAATCGATGGAATTTCATGTAGATCATTTCCTTTCCCCAAATTCCCTATATCTTGGATCTTGCTTATGAATTGATGGGAATTAAAGAATGTAGTAAGTGTTAGACTTGTTTCATCTATTCTAATTCATTCATGGAGTGCCTCGGGTAGTGTATTGTTGGGATTGGATCTATTTCTTGAAGAATTTATGATCAACACTATTTCCCTTAACCCAAGGTTATGAATTGAAGTTAATGAGTTAGTGATGCAATTGAGTTTATTATTGTGTTAATTACTATTAGTGATGATAATACACTAATTATTGGGTTGAATTGGATTGTTGATAGTAAAACCTTGATGATGGATTGTGAAGGAGAATGGAATAAATCTTGTGATCTCAATCCTTTACTTCAATTAAGATTACTTCCGTTTTAGATGAAGTAGTATTGAAGTATACCTTATCATAAGATTGCTTAGGGTTTGTATGTTGTTCAATTTGAATGCCTTGAGTTATGATTTGTGAGTTGTTGGCTAAGATATAATGAAATAAGGATGGTGATGATATACCTATGTGCGTTATCATAATGTCACGACCCAATTTCTCGAGCCATAAAGGCACCTACTATAACCCATCAGTAGGTAAGCCAAACCACAACCCAGAACCACACATACTGGGTGTGAGGGTAGAAGAAACTAAACAAGACTAAGAAAAAATACTATAACAACATAAGCAAACCAAAACATAAATACAATAAAGGATCCCTCCCAGATTCTGGAAGTCACTAATACAGAGCTACCAACAAAACGAGTACAAGTCCCAACAGTGGACCACCGAAACTAGAGTGTCTCGAAAAGTAAAAGACAAGTCTTTATATAAACATATGGAGACTAAAATAGTACAAAACGTTGTATGCTCACCCCTGTCTCCAGACCAGAAATTCCCCAAACTCGATCAACGCTGACTACCAGTGCTCGGACCTGCATCACGAAAATAGATGCAGAGCGTAGCATGAGTACCGAAAAAATAGGTACCCAGTAGGCATCATAGGCCGACTGAACTAGAAAAGTAAAGCACTATGAAAAGACGGAATCACAAAACTAGAGGCCAAGAACAGAAGGCTAAGTAACACAATAATGCACATGAGTGTATAAAAATCTAACTAAATTAATATAAATAAGCTAACTACACCTAACTGGACCCACCATAAGCCCAGAAGGTACACTCGTGCACAAGTTTAAATAAAAACCCTAACGGGCCCCCATAAGCCCGACGAGTACACAAAATAACTATAACTTAAGGAGAATAAAACTCGAGGACAAAGAACACCGAACCAAAAAGTAAAATCTGACGGTACGGAGGTAGGGCCTTGAACAGGACACTCACCAGAATTACACAAGTACCCAATTGCAAAATATAAGTAACTGAGGCCGGACCTCTAACCGGATGCTCTACATACTTGAGGCCGGACCTCTAACCGGATGCTCTACATAAGTATGTGGATGTTCGAGGCCGGACCTTAAATCCGGATACCCAACAAAGATGTCGATATAGCTGCTGAAAGAGTCTTTATCTATCCATAATCATATAAACTCGTGGAACACCATCCAGACTTAGCTAATCAATGTAAGTCATTAAAGATTAATCGAACTCAACTTTGAATCACGGAGCGGAAATCATTGTCACTGACGTAACTCAAGAATCCGTAACATCGAAGAAATAAAAGTAACTATCCCTAGAGAAAGCTCATCGTCTTTCTAAATACCCAACTATCAGACTCAAGTCTGCTACATCAGTCTACAAGGATTTAAGCCGGCCGAGCGACGTCGGGGCTAAACTAAGTCCTACCGACTTTGAATCATGCATTTCTAAGGAAAACCCTAGTCAAACCTAAACTAAGGCCCAACATACTTCTGACAACCAGTATTCAAACATACAAATAATTCATATAGCAAAGAAGGTCAATTAATAACAATAAACATGCTCACAGTTACCCGATAATTCTCAGAAAAAGGGCGAAAATATGATTCTTAACACCTATGGATGATCCAATAACTACCCAACCCAAATTCCAACTAATCAACATGCATTCACATGTTCGAGTTCAATCTAAGAAGAGAAACCATAGCTACGCAGATCACGCGCGCTCCAAAATTCACTCCCCAGATCTTTTACTTTCTAAAAGGCCACGAAACGTTGATACACTATCAGAAATAGAGTCACAAAGTTATTACATTCATTTAAACACTAAAATCGCAAGAAACGGAGACGGGTCAATTTCACAGTCAAAATGGAAAAAGTGGGATCCGCGTTGAGAAATCCCAAATTAATTCCAAATAAAAGTCCTAAATAACTCTCAAAACTTGTAAAACAGAATGGAGCACAATTCAGGACTCAAAATAGTCCCAACATGAACATGCAACAAAAGAACCCAAATTCTAAGCTAAAAATCAGCAACTATGGCAGCAGCTACTTACAAGATTTTACCAAAAATGAAGCTCCAACAGCCAAAACCAACCATACCACGACGATCCTCACGAAAAATCCCACAATATAGGCTCTTGAATCACTTGATTTGGACCTAAAATGGCCAAGAAATCACCTTCTAAAATTTCCCAAAACTTGTGCTCGAAAATGAGCTATGACAGCAGTTAAAACCCAAAATTTACCTCAAATAGGGTCCCCAAATCAGATTCCAAGCTCACTAATGCGTTGCCCTCAAAAAATCTCACAACTTAGCCTTTTGAATCACGCAATTTGGAGTTGTATAGCTCAAGATATCAAGATTCCAAAGTAAGACACAAAGCTGAAAGTTGGGTTTTTATAGGGGCTGCATCAGATTAAGCTTTGCCTACTTTCTTTAAAGTCTCCGACGGGTGCTCGGAATACGTTTGGAACCTGATAAAAATAAAATAGATATGCTACCCTACCAAAGTCGACATTCCAGACTCAAAGGCACAGTCGAAATTTTCATCAGAGGTCATCTCGACAAAATGTGGGTCCCACTTCCATTGGCCATTATAAGTCAAAAACCACAAAAGGGCTCGGAAAAATATAAAAACCCCAAAGAAGGGTCAAACTAGACCAAACTCGACATTCCGGAGCTAACCAAGCTGACGGAGTTCTCATCCGAGCGCGTTTACTCAGAATGTTGACTAAAGTCGAACTTAGCCTTTAAACTTAAAGTTAAAACGCCTAATCCCACCAACTCACACTGAAAACTTTGGGAGTCATGTCGACAATGCTACTAGAATAAAATGACCCTTACGGGACTGATGGAATCGTCAGAATTTGATTATGATGTCATCTTCTTGAAGTTTTGATCGAAAATGATCGTTCAAGGTTCATAAGCTCCAAAAATACTAAAAATCACACAATAACCAAACGAATGACCAGGTGACCGATCTGTCAGTAACAGCAAGTCATAAAAGACTTGGAATTGCTATAGGTATTCTCTAAACAATGTACAGAAGATAAAACACTAAAAATGACAATAAGGGTCATTACAATATCCACTACTAAAAAGAACTTTTGTCCGCGAAAGTAAGGGTCAAGAAGTACCTGAAGGCTCAAACAAGCCGGGAAACTGCTCTCGCATCTCCTGCTCGATCTCCCAGGTAGCCTCCTCGACTGAACGATGTCTCCAACCGACATTAACAATAGGAATGGCTCTCAAGCGCAATTTCCTCACATCTCTGGCTAGGGTGGCAACTGGCTCTTCTACAAATGTCAAATGATCATCCAACTCAATTGCATCATACTGGAGCACATGGGACTCATCAGGAATATATCGGCGTAGCATCGAGACATGGAAAACTGGATGGATGGCTGAAAATGCTGGAGGTAGGGCCAACTCATAAGCAACCTCCCCAACTGTCCGAAGTATCTCAAAAGGCCCAATATACCTGGGGCTAAGCTTACCCCGTCTCCCAAATCTCATCACACCCTTCATGGGCGGCACACGGAGAAATACCCGATCACCAACAGAGAATCTTAAAGGTCGACGCCTCCGATTCGCATAACTCTGGTGCCTACTCTGAGCTATCCTGAGTCTATCCTGAATCACTCTCACCTGATCCAAAGCCTCCTGAATCAAATCTGTACCTTGCGGCCTAGGCTTTGTAGACTCGAACCAGCCCACTGGAGTGCGACAACGCCTACCATGGCCTCAAACGAGGCGATCTCAATGCTAGAATGGTAGCTGTTGTTATATGCAAATTCCGCCAAAGGCAAGAACTGGTCCCATTGACCACCAAACTCCAAAACACAAGCCCGTAGCATGTCCTCAAGGACCTGAATAGTGCGCTCTGACTGACCATCAGTCTGCGGGTGGAAAGCTGTGCTCAGGTCAACCCGGGTGCCCAACTCATCCTGAAAGGTCCTCCAAAAGCAAGACGTGAACTGAGAACCCCGATCTGATATAATAGAAACTGGCACCCCATGAAGTCGAACCACCTCTCGAATGTAGATACGAGCAAACCTCTCGACACTAAATGAAGATTGAACGGGAAGGAAATGTGCTGACTTGGTCAATCGATCAACGATGACCCAAATACTATCAAATCCTCTAGAAGTCCTTGGTAGACCAGCCACAAAATCCATAGTAATGCGATCCCATTCCACTACGGAATGGGTAATCCCTGAAATTCACCACCAGGCCTCAAATGCTCAGCCTTTACCTGCAGGCAGCACAAGCAACGAGAAACAAAGTCAGCAATATCTCGTCTCATGCCACTCCACCAGTAATGTTGTCTCAAATCATGATACATCTTCGCTGTACCCGGATGGATAGAATATCTAGACTCATGAGCCTCCGAAAGTATCAACTGTATCAAATATCCAACTCTCGGGACACAAATGCGACCAGCGAATCTCAACACTCCATCAGGATCTATGGTAGCCTGATCACCATTACCCGCTAACACTCGATCTCTAAGGGACCCCAGGGCCTTATCCTCAAATGACAACCACGGATCCTATCATACAAAGATGACTGAACTCCCATATAAGCCAAGACGCGTCTAGAATTTGATATATCTAATCGAACCATGCTATTGGCTAAAAATTGAATGTCCAAAGCCAAGGGTCTTTCACCTGCAGATAAGAAGGCTAGACTACCCATACTCACCGCCTTTCGGCTCAAGGCGTCTGCTACCACGTTCGCCTTGCCCGGATGATAGAGAATGGAAAGATCATAATCCTTCAGGAGCTCAATCCAACGACGCTGCCTCGAATTAAGGTCCCTCTGGCTCATGATGTACTGAAGACTCTTGTGGTCAGTATAGATCTCACATCGAACTCCATACAAGTAGTGCCTCCAAATCTTAAGTGCGAAAACTACCTCTGCCAACTCCAAGTCATGGGTGGGGTAGTTGCGCTCATGGACCTTAAGCTGCCTCGACGCATACGCAATAACCCGGCCCTGCTGCATCAATACACAACCCACACCAACACCACACGCATCACAATAAATCGTGAAACCCTCACCCTCAATCGGAAGAGTCAATATAGAAGCGCTAGTAAGCAACTCCTTGAGCTTCAGAAAGCTCATCTCACACTCCTCCGACCACACAAAGGGAATATCCTGGCGAGTCAACCGAGTCAAAGGAGTTGCAATAGTAGAAAAGCCCTCAACAAAACGCCTGTAGTAACTCGCTAACCTGACAAAGCTACGAACCTCAGTAACAGAAGTGGGTCTGTCCCAATCACGAATAGCTTCAATCTTCGTCGGATCTACCCTAATACCCTCCTTGGACACCACGTGCCCCAAGAATGCTACAGACGCAAGCCAAAACTCGCACTTTGAGAACTTGGCATAAAGCTGCTGATCTCTCAAAGTCTGGAGCACTATCCTCAAATGCTGCTCATGCCTACTCCGGCTCCGCGAATATACCAATAAGTCATCAATGAAGATGATAACAAATGAATCAAGGTGTGGCCTGAACACACTTGTCATCAAGTCCATAAAGGCGGCTGGGGCATTAGTCAACCCAAAAGACATCACAAGGAAATCATAATGGCCGTAACAAGTCCTAAATGCAGTCTTAGGGATGTCTGCTGCTCTAATCCTTAGCTAATGGTATCCGGACCTCAAATCAATCTTAGAAAATACGACGGAACACTGAAGCTGATCAAACAAATCATCTATACGAGGCATAGGGTAACAGTTCTTCACCGTCACCTTGTTCAGCTGTCTGTAGTCAATGCACATCCTCAAAGTCCCATCCTTCTTTTTCACAAACAGAACAGGAGCACCCTAAGGTGACACACTCGGACGAATGAACCCCTTTTCTAAAGGGTCCTTTAACTAAACACTGAGCTCTCTGAGCTCTGCAGGAGCCATCCGATAAGGCGGAATAGAAATAGGACGAGTGCCAGGCTCCAAATCTATTGCAAAATCAATGTCACGCTCTGGGGGTAGGCCAGGTAGATCTGTAGGGAACACATCTGCATACTCTCTAACCACAGGAACTGAGTCAACTGAAGGGCCCTCCCTACGCACATCTCTGATGTGGGCCAAATACGCTAAACACCCAGAAGCAACCAACCGCCTAGCTCGAATAAAAGATATTATCCCCGTCGGTGTGTGACTATAAGCAGCCTGCCACAATACCGGGAAATCACCAGGCATAGATAAGGTAACAGTCTTGGCATAGCAGTCCAAGACCACATGATATGGGGATAACCAGTCCATGCCCAAAATCACATCAAAATCAATCATATCTAGCATAATAAGATCAGCTCTAGTATCATAACCCTGGATAGTCACTAAGCAAGATCGCAATACTTGATCCACTACTAAGAACTCACCTATCGGGGTCGAAACATTATCCGGCTCTGCCTAAGACTCGGACCTCATACCCAATCGGGGAGCAAAATAAATAGATACATACGAGAATGTGGACCCTGGATCAAATAATACTGTAGCAGGCTGATGGCACAAGAAGAGCGTACCTGAGATGACATCGTCAGATGCCTCAACTGTCGCCCTTGTCAGGGCAGCGTAGAAATGACCCTGAGCACCTCTACGTGGTGCACCCGGTCTACCACCTGACCTGCCTCCTCGAGCTCCACCCCTGGTACCCTGTCGACTCTCTCGACGGTCCTGAATTTGACCACCTCCTCTAGCCGAAGAAGACACGGCTAAGACTGGTTTAGAAGTAGGCGGAGCTGGTACAATCACCCCCCGACCTCGCCGGGGGCATTCTCTAGACCAATGGTCAACAGCACCACAATCGTAACACCCCGAAGTTGAACGCCCTGTAGTAACCCGACCGCGGCATAGAGGAAAAGAATCTGATCTCCTCGAATTCTGTCCTGTACTAGGACCACTCTGCTGATATTGACCTCCCTCAGAAACAGGTAATGCCGCCTGAACAGGCCAACTGGTCTGACCCTAATGGAACCTCTGACGTGGCCTATCATATGAGTCCCTCCCCCTAGTCTGCGACTCGCTATAGCTGCCCTGGTAGCATGCGCTCTTATCGCTGCCCCCTTGGGCCTCACGATGAATATGCTCCATGGATCGTGCATGATCAACCACATCAAGAAAAGAACGGCCAGCTGAAACCATATGCTCTGTGTCAACCCTCAAACGGTATCGCAACCCACGTACAAAACAACGAACTCTCTCTCCCTCTATGGGCAGGATCATAGTAGCATGGCGAGACAACTCATGGAACCTCGCCTCATACTCTAAAACGGTCATAGATCCCTGCTCCAATCTAGAGAAATGATCACGAAGCCTGTCTCTGACGCTCTGTGGCATAATTCGGGCCAAGACAGCCTCTGAGAACTCACTCCAAGATATAGGAGAAGATCCAACTGACCTAGACTCTCGATACGTGCGCCACCACTACCTGGCTGGCCCACGGAACTGATGAGCGGTAAAGTCAGCTCCTCTCGACTCCAAAAGGCCTAATGAATGTAACTGCTCCTGGAAAGTGAGCTCGAACTCGTGAGCGTCCTCTCTAATCGCCCCTGAGAATATAGGCAGTGCCAACCTCTGAAATACCCCAAGCATCTTCTGATCCCGCAGTGGCATCTCTCTAACCTCTAAGTCTGGCGGGGCGGCCACATGAAATGGTGGCGGCTGATCTTGCAGCACTGGTGCTGGTACTGCTGGTGTTGGTGCCTGTCGCATATCCCCAATAGATGTTAATATCTGAGTCAAGAGGGAATGAAGATCAGGTGCTGCAACTGGTGCGGGTGGTGGCTGGCCAGGCCCCGGCCCCACTGGCTTTGGTGGTACATGCGCTGCATGAGGCTCCTCCTCCATATCCCGAGCAGGTACTGCAGCCTACCTCGACCTCGTGGTCGACGTCTACCCCAAGCTGAGGCTCCGGGTGCATCTCCCCCAAACGCACCACCTCGTATGCGAGCCATCCGGTAATAGAGTGGAACAACTGAGATTTTAAGAAACAAACAAGACACACGCAGCACGAATTTGAAACAAAATGGATATTTTCCTAAATACTTCCTGTAGCCTCCTAAAGATAAGTAACGGACGTCTCCGCACCAATCCGCAAGACTCTACTAGACGTTGGCTTGGTAAAAGTGAGACCGTTGAACCTAGGGCTCTGATACCAACTTGTCACGACCCAATTTATCGAGCCATGAAGGCACCTACTATAACCCATCAGTAGGTAAGCCAAACAACAACCCAGAACCACACATACTGGGTGTGAGGGTAGAAGAAACTAAACAAAACTAAGAAAAAATACTATAACAACATAAGCAAACCAAAACATAAATACAATAAAGGATCCCTCCCAGAACCTGGAAGTCACAAATACAGAGCTACCAACAAAACGAGTACAAGTCCAAACAGTGGACCACCGAAACTAGACTGTCTCGAAAAGTAAAAGACAAGTCTTTATATAAACAGATGGAGACTAAAATAGTACAAAACGCTGTGTGCTCACCCCTGTCTCCAGACCAGAAATTCCCCAAACTCGATCAACGCTGACTACCAGTGCTCGGACCTGCATCACGAAAATAGATGCAGAGCGTAGCATGAGTACCAAAAAAACAGGTACCCAGTAGGCATCATAGGCCGACTGAACTAGAAAAGTAAAGCACTATGAAAAGACGGAATCACAAAACTAGAGGTCAAGAACAGAAGGCTAAGTAACACAATAATGCACACGAGTGTATAAAAATCTAAGTAAATTAATATAAATAAGATAACTACACCTAACTGGACCCACCATAAGCCAAGAAGGTACACTCGTGCACAAGTTTAAATAAAAACCCGAACGGACCCCCATAAGCCCGACGAGTACACAAAATAACTATAACTTAAGGAGAATAAAACTCGAGGCCAAAGAACACCGAACCAAAAACTAAAATCTGACGGTACGGAGGTCGAGCCTTGAACCGGACACTCACCAGAATTACACAAGTAGCCAATTGCAAAATATAAGTAACTGAGGCCGGACCTCTAAACGGATGCTCTACATACTTGAGGCCAGACCTCTAACCGGATGCTCTACATATGTATGTGGATGTTCGAGGCCGGACCTTAAATCCGGATACCTGACAAAGATATCGATATAGCTGCTGAAAGAGTCTTTATCTATCCATAATCATATAAACCTGTGTAACACCATCCAGACTTAGCTAATCAATGTAAGTCCTTAAAGCTGAATCGAACTCAACTTTGAATCACGGAGCGGAAATCATTGTCACTGACGTAACTCAAGAATCCGTACCATCGAAGAAATAAGAGTAACTATCGCTAGAGCAAGATCATCGTCTTTCTAAATACCCAACTATCAGACTCAAGTCTGCTACATCAGTCTACAAGGATTTAAGCCGGCCGAGCGACGTCGGGGCTAAACTAAGTCCTACAGACTTTGAATCATGCATTTCTAAGGAAAACCCTAGTCAAACCTAAACTAAGGCCCAATATACTTCTGACAACCAGTATTCAAACATACAAATAATTCATATAGCAAAGAAGGTCAATTAATAACAATAAACATGCTCACAGTTACCCGATAATTCTCAGAAAAAGGGCAAAAATATGATTCTTAACACCAATGGATGATCCAATAACTACCCAACCCTAATTCCATCTAATCAACGTGCATTCACATGTTCGAGTTCAATCTAAGAAGAGAAACCATAGCCTACCTGAACGCAGATCACGCGCGCTCCAAAATTCACTCCCCGGATCTTTTACTTTCTAAAAGGCCACGAAACATTGATACACTATCAGAGGTAGAGTCACAAAGTTATTACAGTCATTTAAACACTAAAATCGCAAGAAACGGAGATGGGTCAATTTCACGGTCAAAATGGAAAAAGTGGGATCCGCGTTGAGAAATCCCAAATTAACCCCAAATAAAAGTCCTAAATAACTCTCGAAACTTGTATACCAGAATGGAGCACAATTAAGGACTCAAAACAGTCCCAACATGAACATGCAACAAAAGAACCCAAATTCTAAGCTAAAAATCAGCAACAATGGCAGCAGCTACTTACAATATTTTACCAAAAATGAAGCTCCAACAGCCAAAACCAACCACACCACGATGATCCTCACGAAAAACCCCACAATATAGGCTCTTGAATCACTTGATTCGGACCTAAAATGGTCAAGATATCACCTTCTAAAATTTCCCAAAACTTGTGCTCGAAAATGAGCTATGACAGCTGTTAAAACCCAAAATTTACCTCAAATCGGGTCCCCAAATCTGATTCTAAGCTCGCCAATGCGTTGCCCTCGAAAAATCTCACAACTTAGCCTTTTGAATCGCCCAATTTGGAGTTGTATAGCTCAAGATATCAAGATTCCAAAGTAAGATTCAGTTTTGTAACCTATGAACATAATGATTTAAGGTAAGAGTCTAGTCTTAGTCCTCTATGATAACGACGACGCTAGTTACGTCTAGGGGGTGCTCCCCGGATGTGACACCCCTCGTTGGTTGGGCTGGTTTTGATAGCTCTTTGGCTACAAGTTGGGGAGTTTTTCCCAGAGGTTTACAGACAAAATATACTCGTACATATGTTAGGAATCCCTCATATCAATTTCAACAAAAATGAACACGTAAAACATGCGACAACACACTAACACACAAAAGCACGTTTCTAGGCAAAACTTTCGAACATCACGGACATTCTTTGACGTTTGACCTCTAAACATGACCAAACATTAGATACTGCCTATAAAAAATTTTGTAAACCATTTTAGGATATTAGAACCTTGCGAAACATGTTTTGGGCTCTAGTTTCTCTTAATTCATTTTAGAAGTGTTACATTTATATTGTATTCTAGAAGTTAAGATTTATTCTACTTTATTTGGTTTTTCTTTATAAGTATTTTCTACGTTAGATGAACACTTAAGCATATAAAAAATAGTTGTTTCGATTAAGAATGTGGTTGGACATTTTTTGGACATATCAAAGAACTCAAGGATATGGTGATGCGACTCGTTCTAAAATATAAACAAAATTTATTAATTTAAAGTAAGACTTATATACAATTATTAGGTTCGATGCAAAGAAGACAATTATGTCTCTAAATTTCAAGGCCAAGAATGTGGTTACACATCTAAGTTGAGACCAAATAAAAGTTCAACAATTAAAAATATGACAAAATCGTGGCATCTAGACAGAATCATGCGGAAATAATTTCAGTTAGTATAACACATTAAAATCAACCATTCTATAATCACTAGACTCGGTGGATGCCTAATACCTTCCCATACCTCAACATAATTCCTTACCCAATATTCTAGTTCACCTATCAAAACTAAAAAGTCATTTTCTTTTGATTAGGGATTAAAAATAAAAAGAAACTTGGAACATCACAACTCAATTTCAAGTGGCAAATCTAAAAAAATAATAATCCCCTAATATATATCGTCACTTAAATTTAAACAACCCTCCCCCGTGCGAAAAAAGGGTTTGAACATGTTTTGTTTGCAGGTACTGACAAGAACTAAAGGAAACAAGGTGGTTACATCTGATATGGAGTCAGATAGAGATTCTCCTCCTCCAACGAAACAAAAAGGGCATATCTATTAAAAAGCCTTCGGAGGCCCCTTGTGCCCAAAAACCAATCCTCACACCCCTACTAGCAGGGATAACAACGTGAGAAACCATATTACCACCAAGAATATGGATGTTAGCTTATACACATTGCCTCCTCTACAATATCCTAATCCTACTTTTTGAGTTCTTTGGATAATAGCTCCAAGGACTGTAAATAGTCTTAAGGCGGAAGGAGAACAAACTATTTTAGAGAAGCATCAACTCTCAACTGATTGAGTTGTGAGTTACTACCAACCATTCAGGAAACCATCAAGTACCACAAATTTGAGAAATTTAGAAAGCTCACAAAAACTTAAGTGAAGAAACGCGTTCGAGAATTTTGGGACGCTCATGTTATGGCGTTGCCCAAGAAGAGAAAGGGCACTATCTAGAAGATCATGGATAAAGGGTAAGATGGTTCAATCTCATGCATGTGAAGTTAATAAAATATTTCATACCCCATAAAATTTTCTTAATGATTAAAAGATTCAGAATCATCGAGATCTTTATATATTAAAGGGTGGTTAGATCCTCTAATATTTGACAAGTCCTCTCCCTCTAAAAGAGCTAAATCTACGAAGATAAAGAAGAAATACTTCAATGTTATGGCATAGTACTAGTACATGTTTATTAAAAGCAATATCATGATGTTCCATATTGAATCTGAATTCCAGCAACCAAAGGTATTTGTAGTAGGCACTATCATTGAGAAGGAAAAACTCACTGTTGGTGTCATCACAACGGAAGAGATATTGCTTAAGGCCAGGAAATAGTAGATCTCCCTCCCTTTCCCGTTTCTTATTACTAACTTATATGACAGAGGAGGAGTTCCCTTTCAGGGGAACAGAGTTATGAGGATCACACCAGCCTCTTCCAGTTATATTCATAGGATTGAGGCTAAGTATTTGTTGGATGATGTGGCTTAGAGGAAGCCACCACCACCAGGCTCGACGCCTATCGTTAATCTTACTACACTAATAGCTAAGGCTAGCACACCTGCTCCTTCTATGGAGCAGGTATGTATTTGTTCTACTATGCATCCTCCTCTTGTAGCTGCTAGGTGATTCTTTTGTTGTTCCTGCTAGTACAAGTCTTTCTACAATTGTTGCTGTGAGAGAGATTCCCTATTCCTATAGTCCATACCCAATTGACACATGCAATATTTTATCACATGGACCATCTTGACCAATTGGCTAATTTTAAAGTCGCTCAAGTTAAGACATACATGCCTATGATCATTGATCTGTCCATTTAGAAGGCCATAGCTTTGTTGATTGAGAGAGTGGTTAGGTGTGAAGTGTTATTAAGAGCCACAGTGAGAGGTTGGATAACCTCACAATGATATTAGAGTCCTAGGAGAAGTCCGGGGGTAGCTATGGTTTACTAGACACCATGAGGAAGGAGCTTACTACATTGCGAGTGAAGGTGACAATTTTTTAGTCCACAAAAATCTCCATGTTATGAGGAAAGGTTCCCTTACTGAATTCACCTATTTCCATTCCACCCTAGATTTGCACACATAGCCTATATCTAGTGTGCAGACTAAGCCAACTAAATGTGTTGTTGTCAATAATGATGATGTTGATAGGGTTGAAAATGAGTTGGTCGATGATATATATGATGATAAGTTTCGGGATGAGGAGCATGGGATTGAACAGAAGTTTACTAAGACACAGGACAAGGAGGAGGTAATTTTTCAGGTAGCCCTTGAGTGATCCCTTAAGATGACTTCAAAGTTATGTCCTAGTGGAGTCTCTTCAGCCCGCCATACCTCTGAGCGTTAAAATAGGAACCAATTCCTCAAATTAGTCTTCCATGCTGCCTCGAGTGATCCTAAAGCAGGGCATTGATACCCCTCTTAAGGATTCCTAATATAAGACTCTAGATGAGAGGACTCTGCAGGAATAGCCTCTCAAGGGGACAATTTTATCTCTTCCTCTAATAATTACTTAGTTAACACATTGAGGAAACTATATTTTTTTTCTAGGGTGAGGGTCTTCGTGCCAATATTCCTCTCTTTTAATCTATTTTTTTATTATTTTGTTTTTTTTTAATTGTAGTACTTTATTTTTGTTTGTATTATACTAATTTTTCTTTTAAAATGTGTCTCTTGTTTCTATTTAATTCTCTCTTCATATTGCAACCCCATGCGTTTTGAGAATCATGAAAAAATGAAAGTTTTCATTCATAAGAATTTGAGGATCGATTGTGTTCAATATAGATGTCTTGCATAGTACACATGATGATCATGGTTTAGAGTGTTGGTGTTGCTAGAATGAAGTTGATGTTGTTGCTCATTCAGTGATATCATTAGATCTTTTATTAAATAGCTACCATTTGATGTGAGCCATGCAATGAACATCGCAGGTACACTTTTGACATTTTCGAAGAAGTTCTTAATGAGCATTTTTTGAACTTCCATATGTGATGATATTTTACTTGAAAGAATGTATATTGATTTTTTCTTTTTAGACCAATTATTAGAATCTTGGTAAATATGAGACATGATCTTGGGTAACCATTTAAATAGGGAACCCAAATGTCCACAATCTTTTGTGATTCCATTTCAACATCATTTAATCCTAACCTATTTGTTAGTAACACAAAAAGAAAGCCTATTAAACATAATTATCTCTACCTTCTCACCAAAAAATCTTTTTTAAGTATTGATATGTTTGGATTGACAACTTATTTCAAAAGAATAATTTGGGGTGTGGAAAGAAGGAAGAATGAAAGTCATGTGAGTGAGAGTCAAGTGAAGGGCTAAGAAATATGAAATGAGACTCAACTTTCAAAATTGTTACATATACAATGAACACCTCCTTATAAAAATGTCAGTGAGGTAAAAAAAATTTTGAAAAATGAAAATGAAAAAGATAAGTAAGTGAATGATAAAAAAAAAAGAATTCAAAATAAATTGAGTAAAAAGTCAAAGTTTGAGCTCTCAAACAAAAAGAAAGAGAAAAGAACTTGAGAAGAGGTTATCATGATAGCAGCAATGCTTTGAAAAGGTATCACCAAGAAAAATTTACTATACCTAAAACCTCAGGCACATTACAAGTCTAATATACCATTAATCTTCCATGACCTAGGTTAAGTGATGATTTGAAAATATGGGCAAACTATTGGACAAAGCTTGCATGTGTTTTTCTTTTGAGAGAGCATGAGCGCATTGATTTGTTACACCTTTTTTGATGTGTTTTTGAGATCATGGGATCTTTCTTAATGTTAGGGCAGTTGAATGCATGAGTTTAAACACGTTGTTTCATTAAATACAAAACTAAAGTTATGTTGAACTTTTTGTTGAGACCAACTAGTCATAATTTGAAGATTTTTTTATCGTGATTTTTAGAATAGTTTTGTTATAGCAGTTTCATGTTTTCTCTCATTGTGTACTATGATAGACACCCTTGTGGAGGTAATTGTGTTCTTTATTTACTTGAGGATAGGTAAAAGTTTTATTTGGGGGTGTTGATGAGTTCTAATTTGCATTGATTTGATATCTTTTTAGCTAAAAAATTAGTGTCCTCGATGCCTATTTTTTCCTATTCTGATAAGATATTGATGATTTGTAGCTATGAAGGCGAATGGACAAGGAATGGATTGATGTTTTAAAGAAAGTACAAATGCACAGGGAAGTGCAAACCATATATTATTGACTGTTTAACAAGAAGGGTGGATCTTTAACTAAGCACGACATCGCGCAAAATGATAGTGCACACTACTTGTATTTTTCAAATCAGGTCGGGAGATTACAGTAGGGAAGATGATACACCAAATGATAAAGGTGGCGTTAATAAGAATTGCCTAAAATGATGGTGTAAAAAGAAAAGGGTGACTGCTTGAAAGGTGACAAAGGTGGTACTTGACGATTCGCCGAATGTGAAACCTTGAATCAATCGAGTTTTCCAACAGAGGTCCAAACACATGAAGCCTAGAGAATGAAAAGGGGAGTTGAGGAGCAAGAGACGATTTTCCAAACAAGTTTAGCGAGCTTGACTAATGTCGCTAATTGAGTCGCCTGTTCAGTTTTTGACCTAATTTTGGGAAGTTTTAAATAACAAAAAGGAGAGAAAAATCATATCATATCAAAGTGTGTATGAAGAGTTCAAGATTAGAGTTTAGAGAGAGAAACTTTTTCTCTTGTGAAGAACATTTTATCTTACAGACTTTTTTTACAACTTTGTGTTTGTAATTGATAAATTGAACAAAGTGGCTTACTTGCAATTGCTTGATTTCATGTTACCCATGGTTGCTTTCTTGAAAGGTATATTTTCTTTTGTTTTTGTGATTGGTGGACAAAACTCTATTATATATGGGTGCAATTATGGGTTTTAGTGTTAATTTAAAGTAGTGGGTATTGTGATATACTCTTTTTTTTTGCTTTTGTTCAGACAAGAATTTGGTCTTATTAGCTTGGGGTTAATTTATGAGTTAGGTTACAAACTTAATTTGTACTTCAGATCTCCTGTCGGTGCTTAAAAGAGATTGTTTAATGTAAATTACTTTCTTTAAAATAGAGGTTATGAGTCGTATCTATTTTCCCTATTCTTGAAAAGAGAATAGAGTACGTTATTGTGTTGTTTAGATGGACATTGAGATGAGACAAAAAAGAGATTCTATGCATTGTTTTTGGAGATTGAAAGATGATTACCATCAATGAGGTTGGATTAGCTTATTTATGAATGTCCATTAATAGCGATCAACACAATTACCCCTATGTGACATCAATTTCCAATATCTGCACCATCATATTGCTTGTTAACTCTTTAGTTTTTCAATATTTTATTTTAAATGTGATAATTGATGAAATTTTTTTTATTAAATTTATGGAATTATCACCCACTGGCTCTTACTATTACAAACAACAGATCTTAAAATCCAAATTTCTTAATAGCAATTCTCCACGATATACCATTCGTTGTTAGATTGACCCCACCCTTCTTTGGATTTTTATTGACTATGGTTGTTGTCCCATTTAATTATTTTAACAATGACAGTTGAGAGTTATCACAACTACAAATATCTTTACCAACTTTAACAGATAATAATATGAATTAACAGCTTTTGAGATTTGAGAATCATTATTTCCAACTTTTCATTGAGCTAGTCCATCAATTTGGACTAAAAGTTGTTGGGTTTTAAAAGGTGTGAATGAAAAATAAAGAGTTATTACTTTTATAAAAATATGCTACATTTATAAAAGGTTGCAAATTTTATGAAAAAATGCGGCGTTTTATGAAAAGTTGTGACTTTTATGAAAGGTTGTGACTTTTTCAAAAGGTTTGTGACCTTTTCGTTAAGGCACAGTAAGAATATTTTAACACTACCCTTTGTTTTCTATAACTTGAGGGTGTTCCTTTCATTTTAGTTGAATTAATTTCTGGACTTCTTCTACTACTACTGAATCTAGTATTAAAGTGTACATTACAGCCGTTGAAAGACTCACTTACACCAGTGTTTTGGGTATAAATACAGCGGCGGTTGAGATCACTCAATCCTGGGAGGACATATTTCAAATAAAAAATCAGATACTAGAGGAGAATAATTTCCTTAACGGCACACTGTGCATTTAGTGGACTTGATCTTCTTTCTATTTTTCTAGATTCGGGTATGTGCTACAGATTTTAGATTTGTAAATTAATTTCTGTTGTTTTTTTTACTGGTTCATTAAACTTTAGTAACTTCATGTTTCTGCAAAAATTATTGGAATCAGTAAGATTCTTTAACCACAATTGACAACAATTCTTCTTTAAGAAAAATATTTTGTATATTTTTCTATTCTATTTCAGATTCTAGCTTCTTTGCTAGTTTTAATTTTCTACTTGTGAAAATGTTCTTAAACTTTGTTGTGTCTTATCAAGTTCTTCAAAGTTTTTTTCTAAGAATATTAAGGATACAAGATAAAGAAAAATCTTAATGAAATTATTATACTGTTTGTATTTCTTGTATTTTACTGATTGAGAGAAACAAATCATGGAAGTAGAAGATTAATGCATTACTTCTCCATAATTCAGTGCTTTGTTTAGCAAGGTCAGAGTGAGAATGTACAGAAATTTTTTTTATGGTATTCCGATTAAAGATTACACCAGGTAACCTTCTTATTATTTTCTTTAAGGAGGAAAATAGTTTCTAAGAGTTAACACCTTTGATTTTTTATAATGTGTATCATTGGAAAGAGATTTGCAAACCATATATTGTGTATTGAAAGTTTCTTGTCAAATAGTGTTGCCTTTAAAATTCTTTAGTTTGCAAAACGAGAGATGCGCATTTTTGTTTTGTAAAATAGTATGTCAAAAATATTATTGTTGGAAGGCTATTAAAAAGAAAAACATTCATATGTGATGAAGTATATGTTTAATTCTTTTTGGAGACTAAATATTTTTTTATAGTTTTGTACTCCATGTGAAATTTAATTGTGTCTGATTTTTGTAAACTAAAAACTTTTATTGTTTCTACTGTGGATAAATAAGACTATACAATTGATTTATATGAAACCTTCACATAATAAGTCAATGTTGTATTTCAGACTTTTTATAGACTTCACTAGTATATAGATTCAAATTGTACAAAAAAAAAATTTATTATTAGTATTCTAATTATTAAGTGGTATGTCTATTTGTGATAGAGGGAAAAATACCAATGGCTTAGAGTTTGTTATTTTATGCCTCTATGGAATGAACTTTGACACTATGTAAATACTTTCAATGAGAATTGAAGAAATATAATTCTTTTGTAGAATAATATTTCCAAAAGAGATTTCATATTGCCAATTTCATTTTGATAGTCTCGAAAAATATATGGGAAAACTATTTTTAAATACTTGAAATTATTTTTGAGATAACATTTGTAATGTGGGGGTTCTTTATTTATGATAAAGATAAAATTAGAATTGGTGTCTAAGAATTTGGAGCAAAAGATATGAAATTTAATGCTACTTTTGTGTTATGTTACACTCACAAAATTCTTGGAGTATATTTGGTTTGTGGTTGTTGAGTTTCTCTATTAGTAGTATGTGATGTGACTAGGATGAAAATACCAAATTATATATATACTTTTTCAAAATAATTGTGTTCTTTTATGAAAAAGTGTCATTTAAAATGTTGTAATTTTTTATGTAAAGAAATGTCTATTGTAATAAAAATAATTGCATAGATATGAATATTGGTGAATAGCTATTTGTTATGTTTTATAAAACAAACATTTGGACTATATTGTCTTTAATGGGCCCGATGAAATTTTTTTCATGGGTGGTTATATACAATCAAAATGGAAGTTATGAAAAGGTTCTTGTGAAAAGGACATTTGACAAGGTGATGACCCTAAAAAATATTTGTAGCACACAAAATTGTAAGAAATAGGAATAAAATATTGATTAGAAAAAACCTACCTCGCGAAGAGTTTTTCAAACTCAATATTTTTATTTGTTCTTACTTGCTTCAGTCAAAGTTTGTAACATGAGAACTTGGGGGATGTCAATTACAAAACCATGTGAGAAAAACTGATCAATTTAGAATTTTGTCTAACTTTGAATGCAATAAATAAAAATGTCAACTTTGTGTTAAATCTAACTATTATGTTGGGCATTCTTATAAATTTGTTGAAAGGAATTTTAATCCCTTAGATAGATTTACACTAACATTTATGATATGAAGTCAACACTATGACATGGTGGGAAAAAGTATCTTGTTATATTTATTTACGATTGCATTAGAAATGAGAGTTGTTTTCACATCCATTTGACTATTTGGAGGTCATATACCACAGCTAACACAATTAACATCCAAATGAATGTAGTTCTAGTCACTAGAGAGTATGTGTTGAAAACATGAAAACCTTGCTTTTGTCAAAATCCTGTGACAAAAAAATCTTGCTTTATATTTGTAAACAATTCCATTGACTTTCATTTTCCTTTTAAGGATTCACTTTGAATCCAAAGGTTTATTTCCCAGAGGAAGATCAACCAACTTCAAATAAGATTGCTCAAGATTGAACCAATCTCACTATTGACACCATCTATCCAAAAGGACGAGTCTACAGAAGACACAAGAAATGTTATAAAATCATATTCTAAGGAAGTATATATCGTTTGACATTTACTAATGCCTCTGAATCTCTTTTTTAAGTACATTATCCTCTTGTTCTTCCCTACGTCGTTTACACATTTTTACTACACTACTAAAGTCTAAGTTTACAATCCACAATCTTAGGTCCTATTTAATATTTTTAGAAATAGGAACTTGGACTTTTGAAATACACCTTACACTTTGAAATATTTCAAATTGGATTTCCTTCCTTTCCATTTCTCATATTGAATAGATTGTGTCTTGAACAAACAAAATTGCTTTCTTTCTAAAAATACAAAAAAAATTGTTGTTCCCTTTTGCAATAAGGCTTATTCCTCTGCAAAAGTTTGGTGGTAAACCCAAACTTATAAATAATACATTCATCATTTCTTTCAATGTTTGGTTTTTCATTAGATAGAGGTGAATAGGGTAGAAATTGTAAGATTCCGGAAATGACTTAGGTGAACTAGATCCTAACATGTTGGTCTTGATGGTATAAAGTCCTAAATAGGTTTATTATATGGTATTGAGGTAGTGCCTAAAGTATTATGTTCATTGGAAGTCAAACATCAAGGAACAACCAAGACGTTCGATGAATAAGTCACCTATGTGTCTCATATGGGGTTTTATGTATTGATGTGTGATTCATGATGTTGTGAATTCGTTACATGAGTTATTATGGTATGTATAGTTATTTTTTCGAGTTTCGTGGAGTTTGGAGGTCAAACGTCCATGAACGTCCATGAAGTTCTAAAGATGTGCCTAGAAATGACCTTGTGTGTCTAGGAATATTTTGTAATGTTTTACTTGTTCGTTTTTTATGAAATTCATGTGAGACGTGATAAACTCATAGACGATCATGTTTGGGTTGGAAACGTCTGGGAAAACATCCCCAAGGAACAACGAATGCTCCTTGAGAAAGGTTCCATGTTGGTGGCCAAGCTTCCAAAGACAGTCCACCTACGGATTGCAATCGACGGTCAGTGGCCTGGTCTACACCTCGTAGGTGGTGGGCGTCATTTAAGACTTAGAATGGGGATCTAAGCTCTCAGTTCCAAGTCTCTGAACCCATCGATAGTGGACAGCACGCCCTATAAATGGACCTACGCCCCGTTGATGGGCAATCGTCGATGGTGGTCTGTGCTTGCATGCAACTCACTGTTAAGTTAAGGGGTTTTTTTATTCGGAAAAGGGAAAATATTATTTTTTGTAGTGTTTTCGACTTTTTAGATTCTCTAGTTAATTTTTGAAGAAAAAAACAAGAAAACTTTGTTTTCAAATGACTTAAACAGAAAAATCATTTTGAAAACTTCAAAGGGGTTTGAAGATTCCTATTTATATTTCAGGAAAGTGATAGGCATCCAAAATATTCGCTAATGCGATTTTCCGGCAACTAACCAGTTTGTCTATAAAAATAACAAACTTTATTTTTGAAATAGTAAGATTATTTAGAATTGTTTGGAAATGAATACATAACTTAAACATCCAACTTGAAAAATTTATTATCTTAGAACTGTTTAAACATGATTCCGTTTAAAGTTGCTAAAACATTATGGTGTTCTACGGAGATTTGAAGTTTTCTAAATTTAAACTAGTGACAAATAAAAGCAGATAAATAATTAAATAAGAGAGACATAGAGAGAGAGAGAGTCGGGTTGGGTCCAATCCCAGGTTTTCTGTCCGCCTAGACCGGAATTCGGACCCACCTATTTTGGTTTTTTGACACATTTTACCTGTACCTTTCCTAAACTCTAAGGATACAATAAATAAAGTAATTAATTGGGCTTAGGCCCAACTGACAACAAAATACAAGACTTAAATAAATTTGGATCGTAATGACCCAATTTTCCTTTCAACTCTTCGGCTTTGGACTTCCCTTCCTTTCTTCAAAAACCTATACGCCAAATTTTGTAGCTAGCCGACTTGATGAAATGAAACTTGAGCCTTTATGGCTCTTCCGACAATTGAAGAGAAGGAGTTTGAAGTACATAATGACCTCGAACGTAAATCACATGCAAACAAATGAATAGAATACATTACTAATAACTCATCGACTTAAAATATAAGAAAATAATGCTCTAATACACATGAAAATGGTTATAATATTAAGTATTGTATAAAAAAAGTAATAGAGAAGCTTATGAATAACTTATAATCTATACAGGGATGACTCTAATCGAAAATTACCGACAACTGCAACAAACATAGTCCAAATTTAAAAAGTTCAAGCAATAATCATGTTAAATCATTCAAGATAGAAGTGGACAAATAACACTATTTAATTATTTTATTTATTATTATTTTAAAAAAAAAAGAAAAATGAAAGAGTAATAATAAAGAAAAAAAACATGCTTATAAGAGAGGGAGAAGAGGCAACCCAATGGCAATCAAAGATTTTGATATCCGAACGCAGATGAATAATATTTATAACTCCTTAAGACAAATGATAAGTTGTCAACTTTTCGATTGAAGTAAAGAGGAAAATTTTCATAATGAAAGAAAATAAAATAGAAAACTATGAAATATAAAAAAAATCATTAAAACACTTTGGCCAGGCTGATCAAAAATCGATGCTCACATATATGCACCTTAAGTAATGAAATCAAACGAGACCCGCATTTGAACCAAAGAACCCAACAAATTTAATAACGACATGATCTAATACTAGGACCAGGCGCCAAAACTGACATAATTTAAATTCCTACTTATAACAAGGAGAGTGACACCTAAATCATGCAACTTTCTAAGGAAAATATTTGACCTTAAATAGTGATTACAAGAAACACAAATTCAAAGCATGCAAGTCTCCTTAAGTGAAGCCCAAGACAGTAGACCATACTACCAACTATACATAACTAAAGAAAGGATAACGAAATATAAGACGACCAATATTACGCATTAACCACAGAGAAACAACACATGTACTATTAGCATGCTTAATGATCAAACATAGTAAACAAATAACCAATTATGAGTTTTCACTAATTCAGACATGAGACTAGAGATAAGGTGTTAGGGAAATATCAACCAAAGATTAAATGATCATCTGAATCTAATTCTTCAAGAGACGCTACAGGGTAATCCCATATAATAAATCACTTATCAATAAAATGAGTCCTCTAGATGGAGGAAGTGAAGTATATATGGCGACTACACTTTCGCTCTTTATGCTACATTCTGAAATCATAATGTGAAGCAAAGAGGGGATATCGAGAACTATAAAAAAAATTTAGAATAAACCTTTTGTACTCAAAATAAGATTAGAAAGAAAATGAACCAGTCAAGTAAAAATGAGATCTAATACTGAATATTATAAATTAATAATGTATACAGAGACAACCATGTATAGAGAAGAGAGGATCCTGACTAATACTTCATTATAAATAAGTCCTAATGATGGAGAGACCAAAATAAAGTTAACACACCAACAGAACCCAAAAATGGGCCAGAGAGATTCATAAATAAAACAACATGAAAGAAACAAGAATTAAACAAAAAAAGGAGAAAAGATCTACCTCTTGTTAGGCAGTGACTGGGACTACGGGTTGAGGGTGACTCCACAACTGAGAAACTCAAAAGCAGAACAACGAATGGAGACTCAGTCAATAATTCGAGTCTATATTGATCTAAGGATTAGAAAATCAACTCTTTCTCTTTACTTTCAGCCTTTTAAATATGTATTTTTTGTGGGGGTGTCGTTGTAGGATGCTCTTTATAAAAAAAGTCCCAAGGCATAAAAGAAAATCCCCTGCTAAACAAGAAGGAAGAGAATGTATAAAGGGGGGAGGATTAGGTTTTCAATATTGGGGGACCAAGGGCAAAGTCGAAAACTCCGTGCATTTAAAAATTTGAAAAATTTCCCCTCAACGAAAAGAACAACTAGGTTTGTACCAGAAAAATCAGCCATATCCCTGAAAAATTGGCCAAAGCAATGGCTCGAATAGCTCAGATCGATCCTTCGTCCTCTTCCTTCGACGTGGCTCGATCTCGTTGCCACAAGACGACTAGTGCTTGCCTAGCCTGATAAATCGTACAAAAGTAGGGAGACGCATAAACGAGAAAGAGAAGTTGAGAAATTCCACTTTCTCTTGTTCCTCACACGTCTTGTGAATAGAGAACAAATGAGAACACTACTAGTGCACGCGTCCGAGGTAAAGAGGAGAGCTGAATCGACAAGCTAAACTTGATGCGTTTTGTTGCTAATACGTTATGATTTCTCTTTTGGGGAAGAAGACAACGACTTGGACCGGTTCAAGGGAATTAGGTGGGCTGGAGAAGGAAAGAATTAGGAGTGGGCCGATTTAAGAAAATATTGGGCTGAGTATTTTATCTGGTTATAGGAAATTAAGAGGAAGTTGTCTGGCACTCCAAATTGGGGAAAGGCAAATTGGGAGAAGGAAGATTGGTTGTTTTTTATATGATGGAAATTGAATTGTGATAAGCCCTTGGTTTTGTTGGTTGATATCTGAGAATAATGATGGGCGTAAAGGCGGCGATTTTGTTATTAAAAGGGAAAGGGTATGATGTTAATTGGGTTGAGAAAGAAAGGGCTGTTGGAAGAACTGGGCCATAGGAACTGAAAGATAGGTCTAAATTGGTCTTCTAATTAAGAGTTTTTGTCAATTCAACCAAATTAAATGTAATCGGCTGCTTCGATTAAATTTTAAAGTAATATGAATTAATATAATTGATTAATAAGCTTCTTAATGTTAACAAAAATAAAATAATTAATTTAAATATAAACTAAAGATTCAAAATATAAGCTAAAATAATTAACCAAATATTGATGTAAAATCAAGATATTATTATTATTTTCAATGCTGAAATATTAGTAAACTATAATAATTATATGAATAAGTATGTGAGACCCACACATAATCTAAACAATATAAAAGTGTCAAAAACCTATTTAAAATAACTTGTAAGCTAAAATTTATTAATTATTATTATTTTATTTTATTTATTATTATCTTTTTTTCTATTAAATTAACTACTTTAAATTTTTTAAACTCGAGAAGATCGGTAATTAATTATTATTGAGGAAGGTCAAAATATGGGTGTCAACAACTGTCCCTCATTTTACTTAGAATTGATGCAAGAATTTGAGGAAAATAAAATTGACCAAGCCAATTTTGATCGACCTCATCTTCATCTTTTAGGAGAGGGATTTTGGTACAGACTTTAGGAATTATGGCCGAACACCGAAAATAGGTTTCCTACATATCTCAGGCTTTAAGAGAATTTAGGCCACTTGTAGTTCGATACGCTATATTTAAAGCATGATTTTGAAAGAAATCAAAAGTCATCTCTATACCAAGTTATGAAAGAATTGGGATGCTGGGAAATAAGATTTAAGAGGGAATGTTAGAATACAGTCGAGCTTTCAACATTGAGCCCTACTACATATCCTTAAGCTTTAGTAATCATGTTATTTGTATTTCGACTAAATCAAGATGAAAAGGGAATTTATCATGTTAGATAACCTTTGGTTCAGGATAAGTGAAATATCAATCGAGCATGAAAAGTAGGCTTGTAACATCTTAGTCATGGAGGTGGATCTCCTCACATCCATACATAAGAACTTACACAAACATAATTCCCAAAACTCTTGGCACATTGTCATCAGGCTGGGAACTTGTTTCTGGCAGATATTGAAATATCCTGATGCGAGATTGAAAAAGATAAAATCCAAAGAAAAACACACATGCCTTCTGATAGAGGTGTGGTTTGCTTGTGGTGTAAGTCGCCCCTCTGCTCGTGTCCTAAGAGTTTGACACTCCTCTTTGGACTATGCCCAGTTCAATGCTAAGAAAAAGTTCCATGTTGTGCTGCATCCTTTTTTATTTTGTCCGCACCAGTCGTATGTTTTGGAGAATTCATCCTTTCGGATGCTCTCGACAAAGACTGAGATAAAACTCTTCAGCATAGAAATGCAATTAAAATGGGACACAATGTCTTTTACCCTGTTGACACTTAATTGTTCTCCACGACATTGATTTCAACTTCATCCGTTTGACGTAAACCAAATAAAGCTTATGTTTGCAACATAATCTTCGATGTACTCTTTATTTGATGTCGAAATAAATAAAATTGATGCAGTGTTGATATTTTCTTGATGACTTCTTTAATGATTCTTTCGGATTCTAATCTTGCCAAAATAAAAGATGTAGTTGATGTTGATGGGTAAATATTTCTCTTGAGATGAACGATTCCTTCCCTGGCAGTGCATGATTTCTTGCGGGGCATGAATATCTTCCAGCGATGAATAAATTTTTTCGAGGCATGAATATCTTCTCGCTATATATAACTTTCTACGAGGCATGAATATCTTCTCGCGATTCATGAATATTAACTCGTGATGCATGAGTATTGACTCGCGGTGCATGAACATTGACTAGCTATGCATGATCTTCCGCGATGCATGAATATTGACTCGCGATGCATGATTTTCTGTGATGCATGAATATAGACTCGTGATGCATGATCTTACGCGATTTATAAATAACTTCCTGCGATGCCTAAATTTCTGTTAGGCATGAATATCTTCTCGTGATGCATAATTTTTTGCGAGGCGTGTATATATTCTTGCGATGCATGATCTTCCGCGATGCGTGAGTATTAACTCGCTATGCATGATCTTCCATAATGCATTAGTATTAACTCGCGATGCATAATCTTTCGCGATGCATGATCCTTTGAGATGCATGAGTATTACCTCACGATGCATGATCTTCCGCGATGCATGAATATTAAGTTGCGATGCATGTTCTTCTTTGAGCATGAATATCTTCTTGCGATGCATAACTTTGCTTTGGATGTCATCATTGGTACTAAATGAAGATAGTGCTTCAAACGAGCAACATAGTGATTTTCTAGGTGCCTTCTGGATAATCATATCATCTCAATTGATAATAAAGGTAAAATTACACTTCAGGTAGTGTATCGTCTCAATCAACAATACAAATAAAATGACCTTTACGGATAACGACATGATCATGTCTGATAATAAAATAAATGGCCTCTCCAGGTAGTGTATTGTCTAGATCGACAATAAAATCAATTACCCCTCTTGGGTAGTGTATTGTCTGGATTGACAATAAAATAAATGACCCCTTCGGGTAGTATTAATATTATATCCGATAATATGATACAAATGATGTCCTTTACGAAAATTGTAAACTCTTCCTTGAGATTTTTGCTTAATCCATCTTTGAATCTAGATGCACGTTCTTTATATAGTTCATTTTGTTGGAAATCGATTGAAATGAACCATTCATATGCCCAAGTCTCCGGTAAAAGCATTATAAAATAATTCCAGCGTCTACAGGAACACTGTTAATTTTGGGAGAGGTTTTTCCTCCCTTGACTTCTCCATCATCATCTATCAGAGGAAATTTTCTAGTTTCTGATCAAAGCTATAAACTTGCATCCACACAAAAATTATAAGTTTTAAAACGGACAAATATGTGTCGATTCTTCAGTTATGTGCTCCTCGTCTTGCTATCTCTGGTTGATCTTACTGATCTCCCAACTCTTGATAAATATGACAAAATATTTTATGCCAAAACTAATTAAACATAAAAGGAAAATCTTGAAGAAATAAATTTTTGAGAATTAATATTTTTAAAAAGGACACTGCCAAGTGTCATGTCACGTCAGACTAAGCGAACTTCTTTAAGTTTTGTGCTCGGAGGTTTATTCGCTAGGGAGTATTCAAAGTAAGTCTAGAATGCCGATAAATCCATGGTTAAATTTTGAGGTCATCCTTAAAATTTATGTCCTAGTTAATTGTATTTGTTTATCTTTCAATTGTTGCTGAGTAAATCGCAAAATTTTTGAGATCTTCTAAAAAATTCTATCCCAGTTTCTATCGTAAAGAAGAATAGAAATCTTAGGGGAAATATGACATAACCCTTGTTGCGCCTACGTATCCCGTTGAGGCAGAAATCAGGTAAAATGTAGTTCCCCCTAAGTATTAACAATAATAAAGATTACACTAAAAATCGACCAAGGACGACATAGGCCACCTACGTATCTCATTATTGAGAATTGTGGTCAGAGTGTAGTTCATTACAAGGGGATAATATCTAAAACAAAACAAATACAAATAAAATAACAATTACATGTAAATAACATAAAATGCATATCGAAGCTTCACCAAAAGTTTCTCTTGATAGTATCTGAGTTGATCGGTTTTGGCCATGTGGTACCATCCATTTGGGAAAAGAACAAAGCACCTCCGGATAATACTTTGCAAACCATGTAAGGACCTTGACAATTTGGTGCAAATTTTCCTTCGTACTTGTCTTAATGAGGAAAATGCGCTTATGTACAAACTGACCGATTTTAAAAAATTTGGCTCTGACTCTCTTGTGGAAAGCGCGAATTATTCTCTGTCGATATAGTTTTCCATGACAAACGACAAATATTCTCTTCTCATCAATTAAGGTTAATTGATAAATTCGCTTGCCAAGCCATTGAGCATTACTCCACTCAGCTTCTTGAATGACTCTCAATGACGGTATCTTAACTTCCACAGGTATGACAGCTTCTATTAGGTATACTAGTAAATATAAAGTAGCTTCCGGTCGATGTTCTGACCATTGTTCGATAACCCAACAAAACATATAGTAACATCTAATGACAACCTCGATGATTGTCAATCATTTTCCTCAAAATCTTTTTGATATTCTTATTGGCGGCTTCTACAACTCCATTAATTTGAAGACGATAAGTGGTTGAGTTTCGATGAGTAATCTTAAAATTTCTCACATCTCTCTCATCAAGTGATTGTTGAGATTTGCACCATTATCAGTAATGATGGATTCTAGTATCCCAACCTGCATATCATATTATTTCAGACGAAATCGGCCACAACTTTCTTGGTTACCGACTTATAAGAAACTGCTTCCAGCCACTTGGTGAGGTAATCAATAGCAACTAAAATGAATCTGTGTCTATTAGAAGTGGATGGATTTATTGGAAGGATGACATCCATGCCCTAAGACACAATTGTCCAAGGTGAACTCAAAGCATTAAGTTCGTGAGGTGTCACTTCGATCAAATCACTGTGTACTTGACATTTATGACACTTATGCACAAAATTTGCAACAATCATTTTCTATTGTCAACCAGAAATAACCGGCTCGAAGGATATTCCTTGCCAAAGTGAGCCCATTCATATGCGTACCACAAACTCCAACATGTATCTATTCAATATGTTTCGTAGCTTCAATAGCATAGACACATCTTAGAAAACCCAAATATGGAGTCCTACTATATAGGATTTCTCCACTTTGAAATAAATTAAGAGCCATATGGAGTATCCACTTCTTCTTGTTTGGACTTTGCATCTTCAAGATAAATCTTGAACTCCAAATACTTCTTTGTATTGAAATACCATGGCAAACCGTCAGGTTCTTATTCAACATGTGAACAATGGACTGAATGTTCTTTCAGCTCTATACATAGAAGATCAATATAACCAGTATCTGGATGTTTAATCAATGAAGTGATGGTGGCAACAGCATCAACCAACTCATTATGTATTTTGGGAGTATGCTTGAACTCGATCTTACAAAATCTTTTGCACAACTTCTGTACATACTGCAAGTAAGATATAACCTTCAAGTTTTTCACGCCCCACTCTCTTAGAACATGATGAATCAACATATCTAAATCTCCTATAACCAGCAACTCGTGGATATTAATGTTAATGGACATTTTAAAACCAAGAATGTAGGCTTCATATTCGTCCATGTTTTTCGTGCAATTAAATCAATGTTTAGATATCATGGGATAGTATTGGAAAGATTATGACACTAAGACCACTCCGATACCATTTCCTTGGTGATTCGCCACTCCATCGAAGAATAATCTCCAACCTTAATACGTTTTAGAAATATCTTCACCCACAAACGATACATCTTCATCATGAAAATAAGTCTTGAGCGGCTCATATTGTTCATCAATAGGATTATTTCTGCAAAATGATCAGCCAAGGTCTGTGCTTCTATCGCCTTTTGATTCACGTACACAATATCAAAATAACCTCAACAACATTTGCGACTTAGATAATTTTCTGGTCGACATCGCCTTCTAAAACATGTACTTCAGCGGGTCCATTCTGGAAATGAGGTATGTAGTATAAGAATATAGATAATGTCTCAACTTTTGTGCAAGTCAAGTCAAAGCACAACATGTTCTCTCCAACAAAGTGTAACGAGGATCGTATGGAGTGAAATTCTTTCTTAGGTAATAGATAGACCTTTCTTTCTTTCTTGTCTCATCATGTTGACCAAGCATGCATCAAAATGCACTATCTGAGACGGATAATTACAGCAACAATGGACTATCTTCTCTAGGAGGAAACAATACTAGTGGATTGGACAAATAGTTCTTGATAGAATAAAAAGCAGTCTTAAACTCTTCACTCCACTTTGTCGAGGCATCTTTCTTCAACATCTTGAAGATAGGCTCACACACCACAGTTGATTGAGCTATGAATCGGCTGATGTAGTTCAACCTCCCTAAGAAACTCATCACCTCCTTCTTAGTCTTTGGAGGAGAAAACTCTTGAATTGTCTTTATCTTAGAAGGGTCGAGCTCAATATCCCTTTTGGTGACTATATACCCCAACAAGTTGTCGGATGGCACCCCAAAAGCGCACTTACCGAGATTTAACTTTAACTTGTAATGACGCAAGCGATCAAAGAACTTCTTTAAATGCGTCCGAACTTTCACAAGACGTTCTTATGATGTCATCAACGTACTCCTTGATCTCTTTACGAATCATATCCTAAAATATAGTCGTCATACACCTCATATAGGTAGCACGAAATTTTTTGAGACCAAATAGAATCACTCTGTAATGATATACACCCTAAGGTGTAACAAAAGTTGTCTTTTCTGCATCTTCATTGACCATCACCATATGATGATAACCTGCATAACAATTCACAAATGATTGCATTTTATGTTTAGTACAGTTATCGATCAGAATGTGAATGTTCGGTAATGGAAAATTATCCTTAGGGCTATTTTTATTGATATCCATGTAGTTGACACAAATTCTGATCCTCCCATCTTTCTTGGCGACCGGAACAACATTGGCCAACAAAGTCGGGTATTGCATTACGTTCGCCAATCGAGACTCGATCTGCTTCATGATCTCTTCCTTGATCTTCAAACTCAATTCAGCCTTGAACTTCCGAGCCTTCTGCTTCACCGCATTAAACCCTGGATTAATTGGAAATTGTGTGAAACCACATTGGTACTCAACCCTAGCATGTCGCCGACTTTCCAAACAAACACATCAATGTACTCGATGAGTAAATGAATCAGGCCCTTTATTTGATCTTCATTCAAGTGAACGTTGATCTTGACCTCTTTAACACATTCTTGGTCTCCTAGATTTACAATTTCAGTTTCTTCTAAATTCAACTTATGCTGATTTTCAAACTGTAGAAACTCTTCAGCAACATAGTCTGGTGCCTTATTTTCGTCTTCGTATTAATCAACCTCTTAATCACCTACCTCATTCTGTTTGTTCAGCTCGTGATATGAGATGACATTGACACGTTCAAAACTTACATTACTGAAACCATAAACAGAAATAGTTAGAAAAGCAAAGTATAGCAGATAAGTAAATAAACAAATTTTCAATAAAAGAGGCTTTCATTTGAATCAGGAAATATTGCAAAATTTGTCCATGGAAAAAATCCATGTTTCCTTATTCAAACATCGCGAGGGAATTTTAAAATTGAAGCAATTAAGAAAAATGTAAAATGGTGGGTCTCAGGCCTCTTCAGGATTGCCATTGTTTTAAATATGCATAAATGATGTCCTTCTACCAAGGAGTTCATGGTATTAGGATTGGCATGAAGGTCTAATTCTGTAGCATCTCCCCAGGCTCAGCATCACGGATACCAGCTAGCTCAACCTCTTTCTCAATAATAGCATCGATCTCCTCCAAAAGGTCGTGGGTTCCTTCCCCAAGGTCGTCATGCTCTCCATACTCGTGGAATAGAAATGATTTATATAAATGATGGATTGTCTTAAACGATGCTTGATCACTCTTATTTTTCATCTTCACCTCATCATCTGTGGGCATGTACCCCAAACCATATGTCGCTCCTTTGACGGGGACCGGAATAGGCTCAATAATCCCTTGGGAATTTCTTCCCAATTGAAACATGGTTCAAAACCAATCTGCAGCATCACAGTGGCTATCATCTTGTACACGGCAGTCATAGGAGGATGTGGGTCCAAATCCTCACCGGTGCCATTTACCATCTCCACCGTGTAGAAATCAGTGCCTCATGAAACTTCATCAATAATAGGCGCCTGTCTGCCGGAATGACTTCTTTTGACGTGAATAAATATTTCTTCGTCCTTCCAAATGAGTTTCATCATCTAGTTAAGAGTAGACGGCACAGGCCCAGCCATATGGATCAAATTCAACACTCTTAATGTTTTTCTCTGTAATTAATCGAAGGCTCTTACATTGACTTGGTTTTGTTCCAGCTTTCCAAAGTCAAACCTTAATTGTCTTAATGTCGAAAACGGGCAAATGTTTAGACCTGATCCATCGTCTATCGGGATGAGATTTATGACCTTGTCGTGGCATACGACAGTGATGTGCAACACCTTGTTTTATGACCTCCCCTCAAAAGGAAACTCATCATCGCAAAAGCTAATTGGATGCCCTTGGATAACTTGGTTAATCATGGTGGCCACATTAGTGCTACTTGTGCCGACAGGAACACACGTATCATTCTGAGCCTTCATCAAGGCCTGTTTGTGCAATTGGGAGCACATCAGCAGGGCCCACTAGGAAATCTAGGCTAGAGTCTTCTCCAAATGTTTAACAATAGAATAATCTTTTGGCTGCATCTTTCTCCAGAATTCCTCCACTTCGCCTTCGCTTATCGGCCTTTTACCCTAATCGTTCTTCTTTCCTCTAAGAGACAACTCTTCAAGATGACAAAACCTCCCAGAACGGGTCATATCCTAAGAAGTAGCTGTTTCGATCACTAATTTTTTCTTGACAAAAATTTTTGATGGTACCAAGGCAACAACCCTTGTGAGTGTCGGGATAACGAACTCTCTTTTATCTTTGATACTAAATGAAGTGACATATCTTTCCAACTCATCATGAATGACTAGAGTTTTCACTTTTGTCATGCACCAATCATCACATGTCTCTATCACATAAATATTGCCTCCAGCATTATTTGGCAAAGGGTTGGTGTTGAAATTTAGTGTTGCTTCTTGAGGAGAGACCACCTCTTGGTTGATCAGATCTTTAATCTTATGCTTGAGGTTTATACAGTCTTCACCTTTGATCAGTCCTATAGAATTTTGAACTAGTATCCACCGGCGTGGGCCCCACCAGGTGGATGTATCCAGTAGCTCGTACAACTTTGTTCATCTTTCAGCAAGTGCAGTAAAGCTCTTGGGAGTCTTCTTCTCGAATCTGGGTTGAGGTGGATCATAACTGCCTTTTTGGGAAGGCGGTACCTGTTGATAACTTCAGGTATTTGGATGGGGAGCTTGTCTTCTAAGTTATGGATTGGTTTGGTAATTTGGTGATCGAGCTTGGTAGTTCGTGGGGGCATTTTGGTATACTAGATTTGGACATGATAGACTGAAAGGGGTTTTTGGTAGCTCAATTGTACATTGCCAGAGTTGGGAGCAACATTTTGGAAGTGAGAATGTGATATTGTGTAGAGTGGAGAATGATTTAGGTAAGTGGGATATGGATTTTGATAATTTTGAGGTGCATTTTGGTAGACTGGAGGAGGATTATTTGGATCATTAGCTTCCGTGTAGCAAGCTTTGTAGGAGTTTTGAGAAGGTCGAGAACAACCTTGAGAGGATAACAATCTTCTGGGTTTTTCCTTCACTCATATAAGACAGCAGCGATTTCTTCTCTCTTTTTCTTTAACAAACTAGAAAATCTGGGCGATGCGGCAACACGGGTTATTTCTTTGTTTTTAAACCATCTTTGATATTATCACTAACCTTGACTATCTCAACAAAATTTTGCTCCGACGAGCAACATGATTCTATCATAAATTCAGGCTATTGAACCCGCACAAACACTTAGACAATCTCCTTTTCGGACATGGGCGGTCTTACTCTTGCATCTTTCTTTGTCCACCTATAGGCAAACTCTCTATAGATCTTGGTAAATATTTGCTTCATTTTCTTCAAGGATTATCGCGAATGGTTTCTACGTTATAGGGAAATCGATCAATGAAATCTTGTGCCAGAACGTTCCACCTGGGCCATTGCCGGGTTTCATGGGAGGTGAACCATTCCAGAGCCTTCCTTCACAGACTTCGGCTGAAAAGCCGCATCAATAGAGCTTCATCCTACTAACTTCCACGAGTTGATTGCAGTAGGCTCTCAAATGAACCATAGGGTTTCCCACTCCTTCAAAAATATCAAACTTCCGTATCTTGAACCCTTCTTAGAGGTCCAAATTTGGATGGATGCATAAATCCTCATAGTTATGACCAGTGTCATCAGGGATGTTTTGGATCTCTTTTATGTCTTTCTTGATCTCTTCTTTTATATCCACATTTCCCCTTCTTATGCCATCCATTCTATTTCTTATTTTTTGTAATGGTATATCTCAGAATCGTGCACGTCGTGCTCAGCAATGACGGGAACATGTAAAGTAGATCTCTTAGGTACCGGTGGAGCTACGGAGGGACTCTAGGCATTTTGACCGGTTTAGTAATTCTGTGGGTAAGTGTGAGGATTGATATTCTGATTTAAGTGGTGATGGGGTTTTTGGGGATGGGAAGTATTTTAATTTGGATTTTGGTTTTGATTTTGCTGTGGTGGAGTGGTTTTATTGTGGGTATTTTTGGGAATTGGGTGGCATTTTGGGGTGGTTGTTTTGAGGAGGAGGCAGAGTTTGGTAGGATGCGAAAGCATATTGGGGATCTAGGGTAGTCAGATCTATAACTGATGGATTCCGAGAAGGTGTAGATGGCTGGTTCTGAGCGGGATCCATATTTGAAGAAGGGAAGTAGATTGGAGGTCTCTTATCAGTAGCGTTAGGAGCAAACAGTGGCGGAGGTAGATCCTGACTCCTTTGCATTTCAACTCTCATTTCTGCAATTTGATTCATCAATTGCAGAATCAATTAATTCTGGTCCGGTATGGTGGGTTAAGGAACCACAATGTAGGTGATACTTACTTATTAGTTAGTGTCTCTCATAAGTGTCTTTATTATGTCCGAGCTTTGTCTAGGGAAGGAATCTGCGAGACCTTTTGATCTGGTAAAGTAGGGATGATATTGCTTAATCAACCAGATCAGTTTTCAAAGTACCTGAGGAGGAAAACAACTCAAAGGAAGATTTTTCAGTTTGGATTCAGAATACAAAATGCATAATATCACACATAGAGTAGATAAATACACAAGTTTCTATGTTTGAGGAATATCATAAACCCACGAGTGAGGATGGAAATAGATTTTTTAACAAGCAGGAGTTTTCTTGTTTTTAGTTTGACACTATCTAAGAAAGGTTGAATCACGTTGAGCTACGGTTTTCTTGTAGCTGTCCTTTGATGTCTGTTGATCTAGTCTTCTCATTTCATTTTAGTATGAAGCGGAAATGAAAATATTTAAAGATAAGATCCGGGCCTTGAAAGGCTACCTACGTATCTCTCAAGGAGAATCTAGGCCCAACGTAGTTCGAGTACAAAGGGAAATATTTTTTCATTCATTCATTACGATTACAAGGAAATGGAAAGGTAACAATAGAGCTTTAAAGATAAAGTGATGATTATATATTAGTCATTTTCTCTTCTATACGTCATCTCAACCACGGGGGCAATCTCGACTTGAATATTTCCCATGTCGGTGAGGGATTTGAGGCGTTGGCGGAAGTCAAGACACTTTTCAATGTTGTGGTCTGTGTCATCGTGATAGGGACAACGCTTCCAAACTTCGTACCGAAGAGAATACAACATGTCCATGCCCCTAAAGAAATAGGTGAAGATGTCATTTTGAACTAGTTCTGAGTAGATTTCCATCATCGTTTTCTTGAAAGGCGTTGATGCGCAATAGATGAATCTGGTCTTATCTATGACCGTATGTCAAGCCGTGGTTCATCACACATAAGGAGGACGTGTTACCCAAAGTGTTCGTAATACTGTCCATACTGAACAAATGACGGACTTCATTCTTGAATTCTATGCACTCTTCTATCATATGCCCCTTTTGGTTGGGATGACACTCACACTTTTTGCGGAGATCCACTGATGCCTCTTGAGATGACGCTCTTTCCACAGGTCCCAGCATATGCCTAGACCAATAATGTTTGAAAATGAGTGCGCACAAAATGACTATCCTTTTTTGGCATTCGTGCGGATATGCTTCAGGAGAAATTTCCTTGTCTCCTTTTGCAAGACGTTCTTCAAAAGATGTTTTGTGGGAAAGTGCTTCTTCAAAACTCTCTTCGTTGATTTCCTCTTCGGGGCTCCCAGGAGGAAAAATAAGTCATACAGACGCTTTTCATGCTGCTTTTGTATATCGATCCTCTCTTCTTTCACTTGGCTCAGTTTGGATACTCTTTCCTTTGTCCATACCAGTGATTTTCCTTTACTGAGACACTAGAGTAGTAATTAGTATTTGGGGATGGTATTTGTCTTTTAGATGAGAAACTTAATACTCGTAAAATTTGGTCGGACATTTTTTAATAGTGGCTAGTGTGTATATTTGGAATTTTCTTGAAATGAGTGGATTTCCGATATCCTCATTCTTAGCAACATGACACATAAACAGTTAATAACACATATATCGCGTCCTAAAACATACAGGGGGACCCTTATATATCAAGGGTGGGCCTAGCGCATTTGAATGATGTACGCGTGAATTTTAACCAAATAAACAATCCCCCCTCCTAAAAAATTAAATTTTACAAATGCATAATAATGTTCACAAAGGGGAAACAAATGAACAAAACAATAAAATACAGACCCTCGCATGGGGAATTTAAATGTATTGAAAGGCAATAATCATGCCCACACAGGGGCTAATCATTTCTGTTTTCTTCGGAAAAGGGAAAATATTATATTTTTGTAATGTTTTCGGCTTTTTAGAGTTGCCACTTAATTTTGAAGAAAAAATCAAGAAAACTTGGTTTTTGATAGACTTAAAGAGAAAAATCATTTTGAAAACTTCAAATGGGTTCAGGGATTCCTATTTATGTTTTAGGAAGGTGTTAGGCATCCAAAACATTCGCTAATGCAATATTTTTGCAACTAACCAATTTGGATAAAAAAAATAACTTACTTAATTTTTGAAATAGTAAGAGTATTTAGAATTGTTTGGAAATGAATACTTAACTTAATCAACTAACTTGAAAAATTTATTATTTTAGAACTATTTAAACTTGATTCCGTTTTAAGTTTCTAAAACATTATGGCGTTCTACTGAGATTTGAAGTTTTCTAAATGTAAATTAGCGACAAATAAAAGCATTTAAATAATAAAATAGGAGAGAGAGAGAGAGAGAGAGAGAGTCGGGTTAGGTCCAAAGCCAGGTTTTTTTTCCGCCTGGACTGGATTTGGACCCACCTATTTTGGGCTTTTGATCCATTTCACTTGTACCTTTCCTAAGCTCTAAGGATACAATAAATAAAGCAACTAACTCGGCCTAGGCCCAACCGACAACAAAATACAAGACTTAAAATAATTTGGATCGTAATGACCCAACTTTCCTTTCAACTCTTCGGCATTGGACTTCTCTTCCTTTCTTCGATAAACATGTACGCCAAATTCTTTAGATAGCTTACTCAATAAAATGAAACTTGAGACTTTATGGCTCTTCCAAAAATGGAAGAGAAGAGTTCGAAGTTCATAACGATCTCGAACGTATCTCACATGCAAACAAATGAATAGAATACATCAGTAATAACTCATCGACTTATAATATTAGAAAATAATTCTATATACACATGAAAATGCTCATAGTATTAAGTATTGTATAAAAAAAGTAATAGAGAAGCTTATGTATAACTTAGAATCTATACAAGGATGAATCTAATGGAAAATTACCAACAACTGCAATTAGCATAGTCCAAATTTAAAAAGTTCAAGCAATAATCATGTTAAATCATTCAAGATATAAGTGGACAAATAACACTATTTAATTATTTTATTTATTATTATTATTATTATTTTTAAAAGGAAAGAGTAATAATAAATAAAAAAAAACATGCTTATAAGAAAGGGAGAAGAGGCAACTCAATGGCAATCAAAGAGTCTAATATCCGAATGCAGATGAATAATACTGCTAACCCACGCATCGATGCTCACATGTATGCAACTTACAATGATGAAATCAAACGAGACCCGCATTTGAACTAGGGAACCCAACAAATTCAATAACGACATAATCAAATACTAGGACAAGGCGCCAAAACTGACATCATTTATATTCCTACTTATAAAAAGGAGAGTGAACCAAAATAATGCAACTTTCCAAGGAAAATGTTTGACCTTAAGCAGTGATTACAAGATATACAAATTCAAAGCGTGCAAGTGTCCTTAAGTGAAGCCCAAGACAGTAGACCATAGTCCCAACTATACAGAATTAAAGAAAAACAAATGAATATAAGACGACCAATATTACAGATTAACCACGGAGAAACAACACATGTACTATTAGCATGCTCAATGATCAAACTTAGTAAACAAATAACCAATTAAGAATTTTCACAAAGTCAGATGTGAGACTAGATATAAGGAGTTAGGGAAATATGAACCAAAGATTAAATGATCATCCGAATCTAATTCTTCAAGAGACGCTACAGGATAATCCAAAAAAATAAACCACTTAATAATAAAGCGATTCCTCTAGATGGAGTGAGTGAATCATATATCGTGACTATACTTTCTCTCTTTATGCTACATTCTGAAATCATAACGCGAAGCAAAGAGGGGACATCAAAAAATATTTTTAAAATCTAGAATGAACCTTTTGTACTCAAAATAATATTCGAAAAAAATGAACCAGTCAAGCAAAAATGAGATCTAATACTGAATATTCTAAAGTAATGATGTAAACAGAGACAACCATGTATAGAGAAGAGAGGATCCTGACTCATACTTCATTTATAAATAAGTCCTAATGTTGGAGAGACCAAAATAATGTTAACACATCAAAAGAACCCAAACGTAGGTAAGAAAAGGAGAAGAGGCAACCCAATGGTAATCAAAGATTCTTATATTCGAATGCAGGTGAATAATACACTGCTAACTCCTTAAGGCAAATGATAAGTTTTCAACTTTTCGACTAATGTAAAGAGGAAATTTTTCATAAAGAAAGAAAATAAAATAGAATAATATGAAAAAAAATGAAAAACATTAAAACACTTTTGCCAGGCTATCAAAATATCGATGCTCACATATATGCACCTTACAACAATAAAAACAAACGAGACCCGCAGGTGAACCAGGGAACCTAACTTTATATAAATTCCTACTTATAACAAGGAGAGTGACACCTAATTATGCAACTTTCCAAGGAAAATATTTGACTTTGAACAGTAATTACAAGAAACATAAATTCAGAGCGTGCAAGACTCCTTAAGTAAAGCCCAAGAAAGTAGACCATAATCCTAACTATACATCATAAAAGAAAGAAAAGCAAAATCTAAGATGACCAATATCATGCATTAACCTCGGAGAAACAACACATGTACTTTTGTCATGTTCAATGATCAAACTTAGTAAACAAATAACTGACTAATAATTTTTACTAAGTTGGACATGAGACTAAGGATAAGGAATTAGGGAAATATGAACAAAAGATTAAATGCTCATCTGAATCTCTTCAAGAGACGCTACAGGGTAATCTCAAAAAATAAACCACTTATCAATAAAATGAATCCTCTAGATGGAGAGAATGAAGCATATACGGCGACTACACTTTCGCTCTTTATGCTACATCCTGAAATCATAATGCGAAGGACAAAGAGGGGGTATCGAAAATTATAAACAAACTAGAATAAAACTTTTGTACTCAAAATAAGATAAGAAAGAAAATGCATCAATCAAGCAAAAATGAGATCTAACACTAAATATTCTAAAGTAAGAATGTTTACAGAGATAGCCATGTATAGAAGAGAGGATCCTGATTCATACTTCATTATAAATAAGTCCTAATGTTGGAGAGACCAAAACAATGTTAACATACCTACAGAACCCAAACGCAGGCCATAAAGAGTCATAAACAAAAGCAGGGAGATGCATAAAAGAGAAAGAGACGATAAGGAATTCTACTTTCTCTTGTTGCTCACGTGTCTCGAGAAGAAAGAACAAGTGAGAGAGCTACTTTTGCACGCGTCCGAGGTTAAGAGGGGCACCGAATCGACACGCTGGACTTGACTGTTTTGCTCCTAATGCGTTCTGATTTCTCTTTTGGGGAAGATATTGGGCTAAGTAGCTTATGCGGTTATAGGAAATTAAAAGAAAGTGGGCTGGCACTCCAAATTGGGGAAAGGGAAATTGGGAGAAAGAAGATTGGTTGTCTGTTATATGTTGAAAATTGAATTAGGATAAGCCCTTGGTTTTGTTGGCTGAAATCTCAGAACAACGGTAGGCCTAAAGGCTGGACTTTTGTTATTAAAAGGGAAAGGGTATGATATTAATTGAGTTGGAAAAGAAAGGGCTGCTGGAAAAATTGGGCCATGGGAATAGGAAGATAGGTCTAAATTAGTCTTCTAATTAATATTTTTTTCAATTAAGCCAAATTAAATGTAATCGGAAGCTTTGATTAAATTTTAAAATAAGACGAATTAATATAAGTGATAAACAAGCTTCTTAAGGTTAACAAAAATAAAATAATTAATTCGAATATGAACTAATTATTAAAAATATAAGATAAAATAGTTAACCAAATATTTATGTAAAACCAAGATAATACTATTATTTTGAATTTTGAAATATTGATAAACTATAATAATTATATGAATAATTATGTGAAACCCACACATTACCTAAACGATATAAAAGTCCCAAAACCCTATTTAAAATAACTTGCAAGCTAAAATATATTTATTATTATTATTTTATTTAATTTATTATTATTATCTTCTTTTTTTTTTTTTGAAATCTATAAAATTAACTACTTTAAATTGTTTAAACTAGAGAAGCTCGGTAATTAATTACTATCGAGGAGGGTCAAAATTTTGGTGTCAACAAGGATGATGTTGTAATTTCACCCCACTTCAAAATAAGAGTATTGGCGGTTTATAGGGGTATTTTGGGTATTTTAAATATATTTATAATCCTAAAAAACATTGAAAACTTCATTCTTGTAAATCAAATTACTATAATCCCTTAAGAACTCGCAAAGACTCCATTGAAGTCCAAACTCAACGAAGGGATTAAAGTGATGAATTGAGTGGAGATTCTTCATCAAAGTGAAGAATTATCACCACTGATTTATGGATGTTTATCCTTGAAACTCGTTTCATCAAGGAGCCCCATTTCACAAAATGTTTTCTAAAGTTTTCAAGTTGAATTGTCCAATTTCATGATTCTACCATGGGTTCTTCCATTAATGATTTCTAAATATTGAATAATGATTTAATTGATATTTTATTTGTTATTGTAACCTTAACTACCTATGAATCCATGAATTGGATAAACCCTAGTTTTTTACTAAGTTATGGGTTACTTGATATTGACCTAATGTTGTTGAATTCTAGTGTCGATTTCCATGGGCTTTCTAATGATGTTAGAATTATATTAAATTGATATCTAGGTAATCTTATATGGATAAATATCTATTGAATTAACCTAGTTTCATTGATTATCATAGTTTCTACATTGAATTATTGTTCATGGCCTTTGGTAAGGGCCTTATGGTATTGAATTGGATTTTTTAGCATCGAATTGAGGTGTTGAGGACGTGGAGGTGGTAAGCTGCCCTATTTCCTTTAATTTGATATTATTCATACTTCAATTCATTTGTGATTGGTATAGTCCACTTATGGTGGCGGTGTTATGTGATTTACTTGCAATTGATGTGGCTTTGTCGGCATTACTTTATGTAATATGATGATCATGGCCTTGTCGGCACTACTTGAAGTAATGTGAATACATGTATATTTGATTATGTGAAGTATGATGATATAAATCTAATTTTAAGCAATGTGAAATTATATGTGTTCTATTTATTTTATATAGGTGATCATGTTAGAATATGACTATGTGCTTATATGCGTAGTCTTAGATGTTGATACATGATTGTTCCTACTTTAATATTTGAGCTATGATGGTTATATTGATAATGATATAGTAATGTATATTATGGCATTAAGAATATAAGGGTCATTCCTAAGTTCTTAAAAGAATGATATGTTATATATGATAAGGGAAAAGAATGTTGTGCCTTATTTGGTAGACTTGTGTCCCTTACTTGATACATGGATGAATGATATGTGAATATGAGATTTATTGACTAGGTAGGCGTAGTTCACACTTTTCATGTATGTATGAAATATATGTGTTACCTTAAAGGATGTTAAGAAGGTCATGTACGTGGTAAAGGTTATGTTATGAATGTTGAAGTCGAGAGCCGTAATGTTATCCTTCATGTAAAAGAATGGTGGACTTAGGGTTTATTGGATGGAACGACATCATATCATCCTTAGAAAAGTCATAATGAGCTATCTTAGTCACCATTGAAAGGTAGCCCTAGTGGACCTCTTTGGTAGAGTGAATGTGATTAGGTTATGAACTGGATAAGGGACCCTCTTCATGTGATCCTTTAATGTCAGTAACTCGATGAGAACTAAGGCTAGCACCGAGTTATTATGTATTGGAAACTAGGTCTACTTAAGAATGAGATTAGAGTATAATGTACCTCTACTTGAGAATGAGACTAAATTACATAAAAGACCTTCATACTCCTTACCATGTTCCTACATGGGATGTGTCCGAGTTCTACCCTCGGCAAGTAGAACACCCTCATCAAAGTAGGTTAGAAGTCCGCATTCCATGTCTAGCTATCATGGTGTATGTCGATTATTGCCTACTCTTATCATGTGGGGCACTTAATAGCATTAGAGAAGTTCTATGAAGTTTAGGTGGTTGTGTGGGACACTATCTAGACATTGCACAATAGTCTTTGAAGAAGTTAGTTAGATTCCCTAGGTTTTGTCTAAAACCGTTACTTGAATGTCCTTTATGTGATGTAAGAGTCTTAATGAAATAATGACTTATGTTATGGAGTATGTAAAAGGAATAAGTACCTATCTAGAGTAGTTAAGGGTTGTCAGTTAAGGTGTGAAAGGGGAATAGGAATGGACACTTTGTATCTTACCTAGATGAGTCTTAAGAATGACTCTAGTTAGGGAAGATGTTGATTATGTGGACATGATATGAACTTAGGAAGTCTTAAGGATTAATTAGGTAGTCTTGAAGGGGTCAATCATGGAGGTTATATCATGAAGTGTGCGCGATAGCTTTTGCTACTAATGAACTGAGTTTGTTCACGAGTGATCCCAATCAAACTCATCAGATGCAAATAAATAGAGTTTTGGAATATTTAAAAAAATACTTCAAATCATGTCTTGCATTATAACAATATTCAAAAGTGTTGAAAGGATATAATGATGCAAATTGGATCACCGGAAAAATTAAGTAATATCCACGAATGGATATGCAGTTACTCTTTTTAGAGGACCAGTCTTGTGGAATATTTCAAAAGAGACATGTATCCCTATCTCTACAATGATATTTAAGCTAGGTGCTCTAGATAAGGTCAGTAAATAATTTGAAAGACTCCAGAGTTTCTTGATAGATATTATTTTTTTTCCAAACCATTAGCATTAGTATGCATACACTTTGATAGTCAAGATGCAATAGATAGGGCATGAATCATGATGTGTAACGGAAAGTCTCGTCATATAGGACATAGACATGATACCATTATAAAACTACTCTCTAGTTGAAATATCATAATTGACTATGTAAAGTCAAAGGATAATGTGTCAGATCCACTTACACAAAGACCTAACTAGAGAGAAAGGTTAAAGATCATTTAAGGGAATGGGTTTACAACTTATGACAAGTCATCATGGCTGTAATGTATGTAGCAGGCTGGAGATCCCAAGAGCTATATTCAAGGAGAAAACAAAGTTGTTACTGACAGTTTAAAATTGTCAACAAACTCAATCCTTTTTCATGATGAAGACAATGCTCAGGAATAAGGATACAACATTAAGACTTGTTAATGAGTTAATAAAGCTTAATATTTTTAATGATTTGCTAAGTTTGGCAGATTTGACCAAATAGTGTATCTACGTGATTACACGGTTATAAATCACCTATTTGATTGTGAAGTTTAAGCCGCTTCAAAGAGAATTATTTTCAAAAGCCTATTCACTATACACTCATGAAACCAGGAGGTGTTCTTGGCTGAAACGAACTCAACCGTAAGAGCCATAAAAGGTAAAGGGTTAATTGTGTGACATATGATTGTCTAGGTATACATCAAAGCTCAACGGTTCAAAGAGATCGCATCTACCAATTTACCGACTATATCTGACATATGTTCACTACGAAAAGTCCAAGGGGAAACCTACTTATTTAGATGCAATAAATTCTTCCTTGCAAAGTACACATACTTGTCCGTTACTTTATCTTGGAGTCATTTCCCATTCATGTGGTGGATTGTTGGGTTTTAAAAAGTGTGAATTAAAAATGAAGAATTGCTACTTTTATGAAGATTTGCGACTTATATAAACGGTGCAACTTTTATGAAAATTTTTGACTTTATGAAAAGTTCAAACTTTATGAAAAGTTGCGACTTTTACGAAAAGTTGTGACTTTTATCAAACGTTGTGCTCTTTCTTACATATTATGGTTTATGATCTTTCTGAAAAGGCAAAATAAGAACGTTTCCACACTACCCTTTATTTTCTTTAAATTGAGTGAGTTCCTCTCATTTTAGTTGAACTGATTTCTGGACTTCTTCTACTACTACTAAATTTAGTATGCTAAGTGTAATTTATTATCGTTGACTGGATCGCTGACACCTATGTTTTGGGTACAATACACTGGTAATTAATATTATTCTATCCTAGAAGGCATATTCCGAATTAGACTTCGGATACTAGAGGGGAATAATTTCTCTGAGGGGACATTTTGCATTCAGTGGGCTTAAACTTTTTTTTTCTAGATTCTGGTATGTGTTATAGATTTTAGATTTGTGAATTAATTTATGTTGTTATATTCTTCACTAGTTCATTAAAAAATTTTAACTTTGTGTTTTTGCAATGATTGTTGGAATCAGTAAGATTCTTTAAACACAAATTGAAAACAATTCTTCTTTAAAAAAATATTTCGTATATTTTTTCTAATGTATTTCAAATCCTAGTTTCTCTACTATATTTAACTTTTTAGTTGTGAAAATGTTCTTAACTTTGTTGTGTCATATCAAGTTCTTCAAAGTTTTGTTCTAAGTATCTTAAAAATACAAGATGAACAACAAAAATTTTAAGCCAACTTTGACAAGCCTAATGTAATCTCATCCTAGAGGCCCAACTTTATGTCACATGTAAAATGTCGTGGCATGACAAGCCTAACTAAGAAGCCAATAGGATCACGTCATGTATAAAATTACCTTGATTATCACTTAAATCTGATTAGCCAGAGAAAGCATGGCTTTATCACAACTCATGTATTCAATATCCATAAATAGAGTCTTCATAATTCAAAAATTACACCATAATCATAAAATTAACACAGTGAGAGCTCATGGATCAAATGCCATAGATTTGTTTAAAACCAAAAAGTTTAAAAATTTAAGCATTCAAGTTTAAGAACAAGCTCCAAAACCCTTTAAAGTGTAAGTCAAGATCAATTTCATCAAGATTGAAGATCAAGCTTACAATACCTTCAATTTATATTTTAAAAGATGAGTCATAGAATTCATAGAGCTTGTAATGCTCATATACTGATATAAAATACTATGATTGTTACGATATTTTCCACTCTTAATTATTATTCTCTCAATATAAATTTTATTGTTTACGGATTCTTGAACATTGAGTGGAAGAATTTCTACCTATCCTCTAAGCTTTTCAATCATCGACGAACATCAAAATGGCTTTCAAAAAGAGAAACTCCTAATCAACATTGTTTAAGAATGCTAACTCCAAGGTCTCTCTTGAAGTAGAAATAATTCTTCATGTTACCTTTAGAAGTTTTGAAGTTGTTAGAAGGAATAAGGAAACTATGCTAGGACAATAAATACTTCAAGTATTATCCACATAAACTACAGATTTTAGTTATTCAACCCCAAAAGCAATTAGGTTCTTTAGAAATTTTTCAAAAGGAGGAAGCAATGTTTCCAAGAAGACTTTAAGTCTATAAAATCTTTCTAGTTCCAAGAGATATACTAATAAATATTATGATTCCACAAATAAGTCTTCTCCAAATTAATCATGTGATTTGGTACCTTTGAAGATAAACTTACATGAGAATTCATGCTACTCTCTAATATCCAAATGATTATACAAGGAATGGTAATTGATACTTTATCCAAGAAGAAACAACATGCAAACCTGGCAAAGATGGTTGAAGGATTGACCAAAAATATGAGAAATCAATAATATAATATCAATAAGTTTATGGACAATATATATGGATTATTAGATGGAGAATCAAGCCAAGATCCTGAACAAAGGTCTAGAAGATTAAAAGTAAACTGAGTATCTTGTGAAACAAGTGTTCTTTGTCAAATAGATGCCAAATTATTGTGAGCGGTTGAATGAATTCATAAAAGGGACAATCAAATATAAGTATAAATTCTCCACCAAGTTTTCTCATATGTATTCCAAGACGCACATTGCAAGGATTAATGACTTTTAAAAGTTTGTCATTCAACCTCCTAAATATAAACATTTTAAGGCAAAGAAAATATGAATAAACATATTGCGCACTTTGTGGAGATATGTAATAATGTGGAGAAAATTTTGTAATAGACTTGTGTATCTAGGGAATGCACTGGAGTTTCTCTATATCTTTCAAGGAACTATGACAATGTCCTTCAGAGATCTGGATACACTCTCTCACAATGTGGAGTTGAATATCTAGTCAAAGTCCTTCAAAGATATAACCTGATCCTACACCTTAGATGTGATTGGCACTCGATGTCATTATTATACCAAGCATACATATAACATAGTATTTGAAATGAGCATACATCTAAATATGAGCAGAATAATACATTTGAAATTATTGGGAAGACAAGTTTCATAAGACAAAATATTTCATAAAGTAAGTTATACAAATTTATACTTATAGTCAAATGACACAAAGGTACAAATATAACATAACTATTTATCTTTCTATGAAGCCTCTAAAGATAATTGAATAGTACCAATCGGGACAAGGCCCCTAGTATGCCTTGAAATAAAACATAGCTCTTTAGACTAGGTAGACTGAGCCTCAACATAGGCAGCGACTCATCAAAATAAAAAGATATGAAACCTAGAGAATGATCTTATCACGTGTATGTTTTCTTGAGTCTACATAAATAAATAAGCTAATAAATGCAACACCCCCCCCCCCCCCCGCAAAAAGAACGTAAGTACATGTGGAACAGTATCATATGTAAAATTGAAGAGTGACATGTAATGTACATATGAGATGAATCGAAGAAACTAATAATCATAACATATGAATATTAAGATATAAGGACGTTTAGACTACCTTAAGCATACCTTATTCATCATATTTTAGTTCAATATTGGAGTTTAGTAGTGTAACTCACATAAACCACCATATGAGTGCATGAAACAACCATATGAGTGCATGACATCATGTGTAAAACCTCGCAAATATGACCTAGAAAATAAGTTCCAGAGCTCACCTTAACTAATGAAATGCAATACGGTTCACGGGCCCTAATAGGGACAACGGTACGTTGACCTGCCCATGGTGGAGTGTCGGACTCCACCTGGTCCATGAGTTAGAGCACGAGACATTCACAGGATGATATCTTGACAACAGACCATGGTGGCGTACGTGAAGAGTGAGGCAGTATCTTGCCCTATCCTAGCCATAGGACACCCCTCGCCCAAGTAAGGCACAAGACAACCTTTACGATCATTTGTTCTCATAACAGGTCATGGAGGCTTCTGTGAAATCTTAACCAGTGGACCCCTTATCCTGAACCACCAGACCTCATCCCAAGTGAGTACTACGAGGAACTTCACGGTCTATGGTCCGCCACACAGGTTATGGTAAGGCTCATGAGATAGACCCTCAGATCCATAGTCACCAAGTGTACCCCACGACCCACTTCATGATCTACGGTCCCTTTTATGGTCCGTCAAAGTGGTCGTGGTTAGCCCCGTCATCAATTTAAGTCAGGGGTCTTTTGGTCTCTTCCTATTTCATTGGATCCCTAAACAATGTTGCTCTAACCCTAAACTATCTGGTTTTGATTGGGTTTAACCTATAAACATAAATAGAACTTACCTAAGCCAAAACATTTATCAAAACATAGAAAAATTAGAACATAAGAGGAGAAAAAAGTCAAGGACCCTAGTTCAAGGACGCAACAATATTCCATCAGTTCCATCCCCGAAATGGAACGATTTCTCCATGGAATTTGTTACTAGGTATGTGGGATTTCACTAGTGGGTTCCTTTCACCCATCAGGTCCCTAGATTTTATTCATATTCTTGATTCCCTTATCATAACTCGACCTAGGGTTTCTAGAACTTTAGCATATTATGATGAATTACTTTATTATATTTTATAAATCAGATTAACATGTTAGTACTTCGTTCTTGTATGAATTTCAAAACCCTATCTATGTATTTATTTAGTTCTTAAATTACACATTGTAGGTCAGATATTTCAGTATTCATTTATACATGCCTCAGTAATGAGTGCTTCATTATCAAATTAATTATTGCATTTTAAGTTTGCATGTCAGTTTGAGTTATCTAGTGCATTACAGTAATTCAATCATAATATGTTAATCATTTAATCTATTGTGAGTACCATAATACCGATTTGAGCGATGGTTCAGCATACCCATATAGTCCCAGAACTACTAGCCACAAAGATTGTAAGTCCCCTCTGTGGGCGTTATTTTAGTGATCACGCAAACATGTCTCTATATCATTGGCCGAGTGTATTGAATTCTCTCGTTGAGGACTATACATCGGACTCCACATTTAGCTCATGTGGTTTTATTATCAGTTAGTAGTCACTCCCACAGTTCAGTCGCACTCCATTGTGCTAACCAGATGATAGTATATAGTATTCAGTCTCAGCATGATATCATTTTAGGCATTCCTTTCAGTTAGTTCAGTACTCAATCTTTATATCATGTTCGGATTATATTCTTTATTTATTTCTTGTTCAGATATATGTTATTTCAACTATACTCTATCTTGCATACTCAGTAACTTTAAAAATACGTACTCCAACTAGCTAGGATCCTTATAATAAGAACATGAATCTATGTGAAAAATCTAAGCACAAGAGATATGTCAATAAGTCCTTTGAATATACTGAATATGACGTAATGTATAGTAATTTGTAAAGCTAGACATTATGAATTTGAGACGCTAAATTATATGAAATCCAAATACATAAAATGATTCAATAACCAAGTAATAAACAACTAAGTCACTGATGCATACTGAAATAGCGTAATGTAAGTTCACAATAATCTTAAAATCATAACTTAAGCTTAAATCATAGTCTTTCAGAGACCATAAATATTATTGTAAAAAACATAGTTCTTTTGTGGGATTTTTGTCATTAATCCATAATAAAACCATCTATGTTATAATATGGAATCTGGTGTAACCCTCACACCGAAAAGAGAGAGTCTATTTTCCAAGTAGAACTCCATATAATTCATAATTTCTAAGGTGGATCCATTAGCTTAGGTCATCTTAGAAATCCTATGGGACACGTAGTTAGAGAGAAGTAGATTGCTTCGCTTTTAGAGACCCGACCTCTACTAATAGGAGAGTCTCCACATCAAAGTCCTCTCGGTGCTATGTAAGTCTCAATGGCTTAGACAAATTCATGATAATAAAATAGTCAAAATACTTGGAAAGGCAACAACTAAGACTACCAATCCAATAATAAGATCATATTAGAACATCTCATTTGAAACCCATTATTTCATAACTTCATTCATTAAGACACTTACCTATCTAAAAATCTAAATCATGATTCCTTTTCAAATGTGGAAAACCCTTTCACAAATCATTGACATTTTATCTAAAAAAAAATTATTTCAGTCATAAATAATCATTTTCTAAAAATTTGCATAGTTTGCATAATCATAATTCATGTTCATAATAATAGATTATATTCATAAAATAGGCATAGGCATGAGTTCATATGAAATAAATAAAAGATATGTAATTAAGTTAAATCATGCATAATAAAAATGAATTAAAGTAATTAAATTACATTTAATTAAACTCATGAAAATAACATAAAATCCTAGATTTTGTGTGAAATCAAATTAATTTAAAATATATTATCTTGAAATATTTCTTAGATAATGCACGTGAAATTAAATATAAGTGATTTCTTGAAAATAATGCACTAGAAGTACAATATATTTTGTTAAAATTGTTCTAAGATAATGCACTTGAAATTATAGATAAAAATACTATCTTGAAATACTTCTTCAAAATAATACAACTAAAGTAAAATATATTTTCTTGAAACTCTTCTAAAATAATGTACTTTCAATTAATGATAATAACGTTCTGAAAGTGTGGATTCCATAATGGGCGTGTAGATTATGTGTTTGATCATCATGATGGGAGATGTTTAACTTTTATAAATGTTCTGTTAGCTGCTGAAGGAGGTGAAAAATAATGTAGAAGAAAAATTTATTTCTAAAGATAATGTTGAGCCCATACATCTAGATGTAGCGGATTTCTTTGAAAAACTCGACGGAGAAGTATATCATATTACAGGTGATGGACCTGTAATAGTCTTAAATATGTTTCATTCTAATTATTTGTATGAACTAGTATGAATATATTTTGCTAATCTTTTAAATAAACAAAGGGTGTTTGATTTTTTTTATTAGTAAAATTACAATATTTTACTTAGTTTGTATATTTTATCTTGAAGAATATAGGGATACCCCTAAGTTTTATTTGGATTAAAGATAAATCGTGAAAACATTCATATAGTTGACAGTAGAACAATGCACACCATATTCAAATATGAGAAATATTCGTATTATTTTTTTTAAGGAAATCAATGTTACTAATATTTTTGGCAATTCAAACATTATAGAAGGCTCACGAAGAGATACTATATTTTTACATAAGGGGACAAAACATGTTACAGAAGACGCATTGTTCTCTTTCAAATTACTAAGAAACCTGATACATTTTAAAGATATTCACCGAAATGGATATTAAATATCTTGGTATTACCAAAAAAATCTCAAGTTAGAAATAAGTGTTGGATAAATTACCAACTTTGCCTTCTTGCTTATATTATGCAAAATTAGCCATAATTGAAGCACATTCTATTGTAAACTAAAAGTTTACTGTTTAAGAAACATTTCTTCTTTAGCATGACTCAACAGGTCATCCTAGATCAATAATTATGAGATAAATTAGTATATAAAGACATGATTTCGCCGTTAGGGAAAAGCTTATGGGAAAAGAATTGAGGTTAGAAAACTTTTTAGTAATAACTTGAAATTTCCCAACCTAGCTAAGATTTGGACGAAATTGGAGTCAGTATGGTCTAGGAAAATTTGGTAACAAATGATAAACCTAGTTATGATTTTACTTATATGAGTAGATATACTAGACGTTAAGGAACCCATTAATGGACTATAATTCGGGTGGGTACAACTTTCGAAATTGATCTTGGCATGAATAGTATTTTCTAAGTGTCGTTGGTTGAAGGTCCACACTAAATGGGGTCCTAGAATTATTAATTATTCATTTTCCTCACTTGTTCCACAAAAGAAACTACATTGAGATTTTTGTCGCCAGGGCGGGGCCGCTGTATGGGGTGAGTATCGCCATGGCGTGCCAGACAGGACTCAAAGTCGTAAATTGACCTCAAAAGCATTTTATTCTGGAATTTTTTACTTTGAGAGCTAAGGAATGACCCCAGGTTTGTTTTGGTAGTTTTTCGATATTCTTGAGGCTAAATGTAAGGTTTTTACTCCCCCCAATCCGTGATTCAATCCCTAAAACTTAGTTTCATGGATAATTGTCGATGGTTTTTATATTGGTTTTATGGTGGGAAAAGCCCTAATATGGTATGGGGATCATGGGTTTACTCTAGGGTTATTGAGTTTGTAGTAATTCGGATAATTAAATTGTTGATTGTTGATACTTGCGTTTAAAATGTTTACTTGTAGACTTAGAACAAGAAAAAAATAATCTAAAAAGAGAAGATCCAAGTGCCTTTGTGGATTCAAGCTTGAATTTGAAGTAGGTGATGGTTCTTATTCTATGATTGTGATGTATTTCTGTTCTTTATTCATTATGATACATGTATGTAGGTGAATTTTGCATAATTGATCACACTTGTTGTAAATGGGATATATGAATAATTATATGCTATGAATCACTTCTTGATTGTATGATTTTGAATATAGTTGTGATTATGATCGTGGTCTTTTGAATGAATCAATTGCCACCTTTCGGCATAATTAATTGGAATCGGTTGCAACGTTTTGGCATAACTAATTGGGATCGATTTCCAAGTCCCAGCATAACCAATTGGGATCAGTTGCCACGTCCCACGAAAATATTGGATCAGGTACCACATTCTAGTATGCTAACTTACTCGGTTTGGGTTCCATGAGAACATCAACTACTTGATAAAACTGTGATATTTGAGGATTGTGAAATGATCTGTTACTCATAAATGATAATGATATTTTATATGTTCAGTGTATGCATGCAATTATGATGATGTATTGACTTACTTACGTTGCATTTAATGGGATAGTTATGTGATCTTACCAATACATTATGATTGTGTACTGATATTGCAATTAATCTTTCTTTGTCGAGTACAAGGCATCGTCATGTGGCTATTGATATACCTCACCTACATAATTATTGAGCGTGACCGTATTCAAGGGTGAGCAAGTTCTTTTAGGCTGCCATGGATCTTTCTTGTTTAAGTCCACTCTTTTTAGACTTGGACTATTTGTTTAAGGTGTTGTTCAGTTTTTGGGTTGTATTCGTTTCTCTTAGACTTTTCATTAGTAGAGTTTTTAAACAACAACTTTAGGTTCTTAGGGTTAAGACTTTTGCATTAGTGTTGGTTAAGATATTTTTTTTAAAAATCTTTGGAGTTTATGGGACTTCGTTTATTTTTATTGTCATTTAACCCTGCTTCTTTATCTTTAAATGCCTTAGTTATCATAACATTTTATTAGTTTGGGTTGTAGTAATGGTTCTCCAACCTGAGGATTATTGTGGCTTCCAATCATGACGGTATAGATCGTGACAAAGTTGGTATCAAAGCCCTAGATTTGTTAATCTCATTGTACCAAAACATTCTAGTAGATTCTTGTGGATGGTATAATGATATCTGTACTTTTATTTTAGAGATTATAGGACTTTAGGAAAAACTCACTTCTTTCTACTCCTTCGTGAAATCACTTGAATCTAATTGGTATCTGGGTGATACAAATTGTTATCTTTCCTCCTTCATACTATGGTCCGAACTAGAGTAACAAAAGTGGTGACTATATCACTAGCAAGAGAGGATGTGAATAGACTACAAACAGTTGCATAGGGTCACCATTAAGAACAAGTATCCATTGACTTAGATAGATGACCTTTTTCACCAATTTCAAGGTGCATTAGTTATTTCTAAAGATTGATTAAGGTCTTATTAGCATTAGTTAAATATTGAGGGGGTTATGAATTACGTTTGACCAAGTTTTATGATAGAAAATTTGCAATTTTGTGGGGCTCTCTAACTACTATTCTCTCTTATGGTATGAGTTGAGTCCAATTAGTATCTCTCAATTCTAAATTTTTTCTCAATGAAGTGAACCATACGTCGTATGTCCCGGCTAAAAGGACACAAGAAAGTTAATTGGCACAAAGAAGGTTCTTAAGTCATAGAAGATCAGTAATATTGAAAGACTGAACTAAAAAATTTGGACTTGGCTACAAGTTAGAATTGCTTTAGTGTCGTGAATGTTTTTGTGAAAGTAAAGTCATCACAATATTAGTTGCAAGGGTCCATATAAATTACAATATGGTTCGTAAGCGAGAAATCTAGATGTGCGTTGTTACCAACTTATAATTGTGTGACAGTTTGGGTGTATCCAGAGGATATGTGGGTTATGGTTTGAGTTAATTAGAATGAGTTACATTGTGTAGCATTGGATTTACATGCGGTAAACATTGATTATTCTAGTTTAGAGGATTATCATGAAGTGCTCAGTAAAGCTTAAACCGGTTGGGACATTTAGAAAAGAGAAAAATGCCTGAATCCGTCTAAACCGCTAGGGTTGGATTTTTTTTGCCACCGCAAGACTGGTAGAACGGAAATTTTGAGTGACAGAGCGAGACAGAATCTCAGCCATGTCTCTCATGTTTTCCCCTCTTCAAAATTATGGACCTGAATCATACGCAAACCGACACCCGTGATCTAATTTAGTGTCGAACAATTGAATATAAGTTATAAAGTGTGTTAACCTTGATGAGAACCTAGGCATACGAGGAGGTAATAAGTGAGACTGTGGGGTATGAGAAACTGCGATGCAGGTAGAGGAGTTGTGCAACCAGGCGAGCAAGTTTCCCTTCAATATGAAAGGGCTCATTTATATGATTTTCTTGTCAAAACTGAGTTTGAGGTATGATACAGTGGTCACTAGTGCTACTATTATTTGTGCCCGAATGGTTATTGTTCTATGTGATCTAGTTTCTACTTATTCATAGCCAGTTCAATTGCCTTGGGATATGATGTTGTTGTGATTTACTTGATTCCCTCATCCATGTTTCTACCCCAGTTGAAAAGCCAGTTATAGTCACCCTTGTATATTGTGTTTATCCTATTTTATTTATGGAGTTTTAGACTTCTGTTGATTTGGTTATGATGGATGCGACTAACTTGATATAATCTTAGGAATGACTTGGTTGTTTCTCTATTATACAACACTTAATTATAATGCTAAGGTTGTAACTGTAGAGATGTCCGGTAGAAAAATATTAGAGTGGAAAGGGGTGTACAAGCCTAAGCTAACTAACATCATATCCTCTATTCGGGCTACAAAACTGTAGGGTAGGGTTTGTTGGCTTATTTGCCTCATGTTTGGTATGTTAAGGTTGAGTCTCCCTCTATTGAGTTTGTTCCTTTGGTGTCTAGGTTTAAGAAAGTGTACCAATGAATATGCTTTGTATGCCTACGGCCAGAGATTTAGATTTTTGCATTGACTTGGATACCAGAACTTGCCCATTTCCATCCCTCTGTATCTTAGGGCTCCAGCAGAATTAAGAGATCTAAAGTATCATATTCAAGAGCTTCTTGATAAAGGGTTCGTATGTCCTAGTGTTTCAAAGTGAGGGTAGTATGAGGCCTTATGACTTTATCTAAATCCTGAAGGGAGTGGATTGATACTTGAATGGCAAGGTTATGGATAAAGAAAGTTCCACAGAGTATACTTGGGTGAAGAAAATTGAAGATTTTAGTAAAACAAAGTGTGTGCTATGATTAGGTTAGTCACTTGTATTTGATGAGTTTAGCTTAGTTTGATGTGTCATGTTGATGAAAAGGTCGACATCAGAATGATAGTCAAGGTTGACTGAGTGTAATAATAACAACAGTTTGTGATGGATGGTGACGGGATGCAACTATAAAATTAAATTGTTGGTTAATAAAATTTTTGTAAAGTAATTACGAGTTATGAGTATGTAAGGTTGTGGTTTCATAATATTTGGTGAGTAGTCCAGTTTTATGGGAAGATTTAAGAGATGTTGGAACACCACTCAAATTGAATTTATAGGAGATAGATTCATAATGAAGAAATATAGTAAGATGAAGTGCGACCTTTAGAGAGAGAGAGGCGAGAACAAGAATTTTTTATTGAGTGAAAAAGGTAAATAGGTATCTTCAGAGGGGTAGATAATTGGGTTTAGAAATGCATCAGTGCATTCATTTTTCTCGGACTATAGTAGTTGTGTCACAAGTCCATCAGATTGGTTATAAACTATTGAAAAGGCTTGAGAAAGTAGTGTATAGACACTAGTTCAAATGTGATGATAAGTTCCTTTTGTGTTGTTTGGAGTTTAGTAAAGAGTGTGATTGAATTGTCAGCAAAAGATATTGTGAGATCTATGGAGATGAGATCCTTCATAAGAGAAGATCCATGAACTTATAAAAATCTTATTGTTATAAGCTAATGTTGATAGATAAGGAGATTGAGTTAGACAATTGAATTTACAATTTAGATTTTTCATTGAAAGTCAACATTCATGGTGATACAATTTGTCATGGTACGAATTTGCAAGGTGAGGAATGATCAATCGTATTAGGTATCGAGAATTTGAAAGACTTACACCTATGTTGAGTCATAAATTTGATTACTTTTATTGTTAACGTACCTAAAAAATATTTTCATTTAAAAAGTGTTGGTTTAGATTAAGGTAAATGGTCGGAGTGCTTATGATGGTTATTAATAGTGAGAGTATGGGCTTTAGTGGAAGGTTGTGAAGAGTATATGGAGTCAAGTGAGTGAAAATGGCTTGTATCGACTCTTGAGAGGAAACCTTTCATGTTAATCTATAAACTCTTATGTGACCATCCATTTAATTTTAAACATGGTCGTGATAGTGATGCACTAGTTATGCTTACACGTGTTTTCATTTTGTAGGATTATTTGGGAAGACATGGTTATTTCAGATGACTTATGTGGTATTGTTTTGGAGTTATTAAATTATTTCAATTGTTTTACATGTACCACCTTGCCTATGAGAGTTTATACAAGAGCTACCAGGTGTATCAATGGTTGTTCGACAATCTAATATTTCCTCTTGTCATCGAGGTCATGTATCGATTATGTGTGGGTGAATCTTGGATAATTGGATCCAATTCTACTTTATTCAGAGGTAATTTATGATTACTAAATCTAATATTCTGATACTGTTATTGGAGTGTTTTTGTGCTTGTATCTAATCCTCAATGAGCATATGATGTCTAAAGATTATATATTTATAGCTTAAGCTTATGGAAATTTATGTTGTGAGAAGGTTATGTCGATAAGGAATATGATTTTTTGAGTATAATGAGTGTGTGTTGGTTTGTTAAGGCCCACCTCTAATTGTAGTGTGCTTTGATTTAAATTTTATCATGGGTATGTAAAAAAGGATTCGTTATGATGGTTGTGTGGAAGTCTTTGATAACATGATGCAGACATGTGTACGATCAACTGTGGTGGTTATTAAGAATATTTTTGTTGTTACTTAAGTGTACATACAATAATAATTATCACTCGAGTATTGGGATGAATTCGTTAAGGCATTGTACGGAAAGATGTGTGGGTATTCAATTGGTTGGTTTGAGGACGGTGATTATATCATATAGTCGGACTCAGTGTTATTAAGGAAAACCTTCTATATGAGGAAGAAGCAATTGGAATTCCCTTACTTTAGACAGTGTTTCCTAGTTGACCACTCATAGATGAGTAATTGGTAAATCGGTATCTATTGTAACTACCTAATTCCGTCGTTAGGGAAAAGACAACGGAGAGAGAATTGGAATCAGAAAACCTTTTGGTAATAACTTGAAATTTCCCAACATAGTCCAGATTCGGACAAAATATAAGTTAGTAAGGTGTAGGTAAATCTTGTAAAGAATGAGAAATCTAATGATGATTTTAATTACTTGAGTATATATCAACACGTTAAGAAACTCGTATGACTTTGCATAATTG